>NC_056735.1:1660587488-1660617488 GCF_019279795.1 Protopterus annectens | reverse complement strand
TCCCTGAGGTACCAGGTGGTCATACACTGTACTTACATTGAAATAAATGCCCCACCTGGCGAATTGGGAAGGAGGTACATGAACCACAAAGGGTATCATGCCATAAACAGCCCAGTGGTCTGTAATGCATGGGTATCATCCACACCACCCTGGCATTTATCATAGGACCTATACCAATGATTTGTGGAACCATCTTGTTGATGTTGAATATGCCCTGAAACCTTAGTCATGACACTCATAAGAAATACACAGAATCCAACAGACCATGGATACAACTGTGTACAATCACATGCACCAGAAGCATTACTGAACATGTATTTTGACTGCTGAAGGCACACTTTCACAGTCTGGATTTATCCATTGGTACCCTGCAATATGGCGGTGCAACATGTGCAAAAATAATATCCATGTGAGCAATATTATATTTAGGAAGCAGTTAAAGTTGGGTGGGGTCTTGGAAGGCCAGCAGCTCTCAGCAGAACAGGGAGCAGGGGATGATTATTCCAGACAGAAGGCAAGCACAGTATGTCATGGTAATAACAAAGAGGCAGTGAATTGCACATAGATTTATAACACAGTATACAAGACTTTTGCAGTTACACAAAAAAAAAAAAATTGATACATGCAAAACTATCACCAGGCTATGCTTATCCATGCATAGATTCATCCTACTGTGCAGACATATCCAGCCCTAACAACAATGTACAAAGGGCAGGGCACAATTATAATCATGTGCACAGGTGTAGACGGGGATACAGGTGTGTGTGTCTTTCACAGGGAAGTGTGACTCCTGAGTAGTATGAAAATAAAAAGTGCTGTTACGCAACTTGTCAATACTGAAATTGGGGGGAGGGTTAGTGTTGAGAAGGGCCAGAATCAATGAAGGTGTGTGATGTGCTGGTGGACTGCAGTGGTGTGAGTGTGGATCTGCTGGGACATGGCCTCAGCAGTTGTTGCAGCATTGTAGTTTGGTCTACTGGACAGGTGCAGGGCATGCATGGCCCTGAGTTCAGCATCCTGTGCATGTCTCAGTTCACAAGGGCTGGATCTGCCAGGAGTTGCACTGGGTGTACCACAATCCTGGCTAGAAGCTGATGTGCTACATGACCTTGAGTGACATCGGCTAGGAGATGTGCCAACATGCAACAGCCACACCCATGGGCATGACCACTCATAGGAGTAGTCACCTCTACAGTAGATGCTGCTGTGGTAGTAGTCACCTCTACAGTAGATGCTGCTGTGGTAGTGCTAGCCCTGCAGGAGTGGGCTCTTAATCATTCACACATCCATATAGGCTAACATCTGTAGATATGGCAGATGACCAGATCTGAGGATGGCTCCTCACCCCTGATAGGCAAGTTAAAGAAGAAACTGTACATTCCAGTCTGTTATTCAGTCTATCCAATGTATCACATGTATAGAACATCCACTCCAATAGTTCAGCATGCACAACCTGGATCACCTTTGCTACCTCCATCATGGCTATGGAGGCAATAGCCTGTCCATCCATGATGGCCCTGCACAGCTTGTGGCCACTGACACACCAACCTCAGGGTAAGCAAGTAATCACGTCTCTGTTGAGCACCATTACCAATTTCCCTGTGTGGACATCTTTGCTCATGTGTGCTGGAAGCAGATTCAGACATGTGTCTACTTGGAGAGTAGCACACTTCCCTAGGTTGTAGTGTCCCCATCAACCTGCCCTCCCTCTCTGATGTCTGCATATCCTAGGTATTCGCAGGTATAGAATTTGTTTCCATGACCTATGCTGTGGATGTGGTGGTCGCATTCCCTGTGCCCAGAACGCACCCTGTGAAGACTGTGCCAGCTCACTCCTACATTCACTAATAGAGGCTGCAAGTCCTCCAGTGTCAGAAGGGGCAGGTCCACAGTCCTGGTACTGGATAAAGAACCACCTGTAAATACACCAAAATGGAAAAAAATCAAGTGTATGTATGACCCATCACCATAACTCAACATGTAACATTTTTACAAATATAAACATAATAAAAACTAATACCCATAACCATACCTTGCACAGATGGTTGTGGCTGTTGAATCTCTGATGTATGTGTATATAGTAACTCAGGCAGAGTTAGTTAAGTTTTATAGTGACTACAGTGGGACAAAGGGCTTGGGAGGTATTCAGTTACTAAAGTAGGACTACATAAATAGGGCATCCACAGTAGATACTCTCTCAAGCTTGTCCAGCTTTGTCACAGCATCCAGCACAGCACTGTTGGACTCTGTGGAGATGGTGCTGCCTTTAATAAAAGCCAGAAACTCCTCCATCTCCAGGAGAGGTGGTACCACTTAACAGCCCCCTACCTGTTGATCTGCATTCTTGTGCTATGGCTTCTATTTTCTGGTTGGCACCAAGGATTATATCAGTGGCCCTACAGTACTCCATTTCCTACATGTGGTCCTGCCCACTGACTGCATTCACATTGGTGACAATGTCAGCCCAGTCGTGGTCACAGTAGGCCTGGTCAGCTGCATTCATGTAAAAGAGCCATTGGCCATGGAGATGGAGGGCCTGGATTACCACCATATTCTTAGAATCAGAGCTTTTGGGTTGGTGTCCCAGTTGATGCATTACTCTTTCTGGGTGCCTTTTTTTAGGCATTGCTCTGCTGGTATGGGCAACAATAGAATTAACATCCTTACAGCCTTACTCCTGTACTGTCCTTGCAAATCCTAACATCCTTACAGCCTTACTTCTGTATGGTCCTTGCAAATCCTATCACTTCTACTATCCTCTTTGGCCATACAGGATGCTCTATTTACGTATCTGTACCCACAGTATTTAAGCAAGTGTCAGGCATCTAGGTTTACTGAGCCCATATTCTCCACAAAATTGCAACTGACCAAGGACACATGACTGTTACATAATCAACATTGAAATATTTTGGCTAATGACACGTGCAATACATACAGCAACAAAATTGTATTGAACAGTGCTCTGACTATGAGCTCAAGGGTGCGTCTTCCATCCAGCCTAACAACCCTGCAGCCCAGTAATCACTGTACCATTGCAAACCTCCTCTCAATACAACTTGGCCAACACATTTAAAAGTACTATCAAACTGATATCCCTCATAGGCAGAAGATAAATAGTAGTTGGAATCTATAGTACAGATGAATGGATTTGTAAGCAGTAGCACTACAAGCATACATATTAAGCTGAAGAAATGATTTTCCAAAATCACCCTCGGCAGGAATTAAACTCTTAGCAGCATTGTTGTCTTCCATAAAGTAATGAGCGTCTGGGCTTCTTGTCACATTTATATTATGTAGATTCACCTGGCTGGGCATGATGATTATGCTAATTACAGCTCAGCTCATTATTGTTAATGAATTGCTCACTTTATGTGATGAGTCCACCTGATAAACATCATGCAGAATTCTCCTTGAATCTGTACACATGCGCTGGTCCCTGTGGGCCATCTTCACACATGCACAGTTGGCCTACTGCAAGCATCTTCACACATGCACAGTTAGCCTATGCTTTTAGGGGTGGCAGAATTGTCATGTATATTTAACCATATGTACAAGGGGTTACTGTAGAGCATGTCATAGCATCATACATAGGGATTGAGGGTTGCCATAGTCTACATTTCACACCATAAACTGCCTTTGTGAACCATAACAGAGTACCTTTATATGAATAGCAGGTGCAACACAGAGACCAGATTTGGACTCCGATTGTCTGACGCATTTTCCTTTTGAAGATTCTTCAAGGTAAGGCATCATAACTAAGGAAGGAGACAGTAGTGCTCTTTTTAGAGCATAGAAGTGGTGTGTGGAGAAGACAAAATTACTCCTCCATCAGGATTACAAGCACAAGCTCCTGTAAGTGGGCTATGAAGGGCCTCAGTAAAAGGCTGAAGCATGTAATAGTCTGAGCCAGAGACTCACCCATGCAACTGGCATCCCACACACAGGGGAACAGTGTCATCACCATTATAGTAACATGAGGTGCTGCAATCCTCACCACCTACCCCAACGCAAGAGTAAAAGTAAGCAGTAGGCACCATTTATGAGCTTTAAGTAGAGCTGTTATATTAGGTACATTTTTAAAATGGCACTGCATACCATCTACCAATATTTCACAATGCTTAGTTTATGTCTATAGCACATGAAGATTTCAAAAGGAATAGGCAGCTGCACAGGAGAAGACTAGAGCCCCTCACAGAGCACTGGATGAGTATACATGCTTCCTAATGTCTTGCTTATGGATGCATTCAAAAACTGCATAACGTTCATGCACCACTGCCACTTCTCTCATTACTGACATAGCTCAAAGGTAACAGTATGACTATTCAGTGTTGTTAGTGTACTTGTGCTTAGATCCAGCTATTTAGGTGGACAAGTAAAGCAGGACATTAAGGCTCTGTTATCATATTGTGAGGATGCTGGTGAGTTCAGTACCCCCACCCCATAGTTGTATTATCCTGAAAAATTATTTTTCTGTCTCTAACACAACTGCAGCATTACATGGGCCAACTATGTAAGATCATCATTATTAGTTGAGTGGACATCGTTCAGTATAAAGTAGCAATTCTTTCCTTTGCCTGTCACCTGTTAGTGAAATTTGTATGTCTGAACAGCATGCTTCCTTTGTATGTGCACATTAGCCTAACAAATCCATATTGCATTTCTGACTACAAGCACCTGTTGTTCTGTCTAAATACCTCATCCTATTAATCCTCAGATTGCATTTAATGATGGCGGTTGGTTCAGGTCTAACATACATTTTTACATAATTAACAGTCTTACTAAATTCATGAATAATTTTGGGCCAACAATTATTTCATTTTAACTCTATGAATATTAACTTTTATTGTACTTGTATATCCCCCAAACCTTTTGTCACTATTCTCTGTCTTACACGAATGCATTTTGTTTCAGTCCATTTGTTTTACTATTAAATGCAGCAGGAGAATGACCTGCACACCATTCCACTGGCAAGGCCCGTTGGCCCATGCACAGGTGGCAGCAGCAGTGTGACCAAAAAGAGAGACACCCAGGATATTTGAGTCCTAGCCTGTCACAGTTGCCTCCATACCTATTGATCCGCCTGCTCAGGTAGCCCTGCACTGGAATCTGGTACAGTTCTACCCACTGATGGAGGTGCCGTCCTTGTCACCCATCAGCAGCTGGCAGAATATGTGGATATCATAGACAGGAAGTTGAATACCTAAACTGACCAAACAGAAAACCTGTTCGGACATCTTGTTAAGTCATGTTCCTGCCCAACACAGATTCCACCATCTGACCCAAGATGCTGTGGAATCTCCCACTGAGTTTCAGCTGGCAGAGACTTGAGCTGTGAACACCCAGTACTATCGCCCAACCTGGTGCTCTCCTGTCTTTTGGGTCCATGCCCACCCATGTTACTCATTCAATCCTGATTCCACTATTGTTCTCCTTCTGTTTGTCTGATGTCACCATCACCTTTTTGTTCCCCTACCCTTACTGTGTTACCACATGCCCTCTGAGACATATCTGACTTCCCTTACTATCTAACATAACTTACCTTCCTCTTACTACCCTTATTTCTTTCCTCAACTTCTATTTTTAAATATAAAAAGAGTACCTGCCCCACAAAAATGAATTTCCTTCATACCTCACTTCCATCCTGCTCATTTCTTATTTGCTCACCTTCTATTCTATCCTTTGCTTGGTCACCTTTTCTTCTCTTTCCTTAACTCCTATTTCAATCCTTTAATTTGGTCAAAACACACATGCCCATATAGGGCTCCTAAACCACTTATCTTTTTGTAATTGTACTGTGTGCAACAGGTCAGAAAGAGTAAAATTGATTCCCATGTACAACCAGCTACGAATGCCACTGCTTGTTTTATAGCAATGATTAAGTTCTGCCACTGTCATCTACTAAGTATATTGACCTCGGATGCTACCAGTTGTGCAAATAATCTGACAGTCGTTGCACAGCAGTTTGCAAATACAAAAGATAAATCTCCCACCTTCACTGTCACTGCTTCTATGGTTCTGCTTCTAAGTAAACTGGTTGGAAAAACATCAGTGCAGAGGGTAGAAGATTCATATCTCCTTAAGGATGTATTATTATCTCCTTAAGGATGTATTATTTTTTTGCTTTCATTTTGTAAATGTGTAACAATCTGCTAGGTGCCTTACTGACACCTTATGTGTGGCTGCTTCTGTGGCTCAGCTTGTATATGACATTTCATAGAAGGTTAATGCAGAGGGTAGTGGTTTCAAATTCCCCTCACAGATGTACTTTTTTTCTACTTCCATTCTTGAATTGAATAACAATTACCTGCTATGTGCTTCACTGGCACATATATTTTATGATGCTTCTGTTATTCAGCTTGTGAATGGTGTGCTAGGTAAATCCCCTCAGCATTGTACTGTTTTTTTTTTTTTTTTTTTTTTTTTGGGACGGGTGTGTTTCCATTCTGCAAAACTGTAATAACCACATGCAATGTGCTTTACTGATACCTCCATTGTAACCGTCTCTGGCTCAGCTTGATAGAATGTCAGTGCGCAGGGGTGGTAGTTGGTTCACATCCACTCTGGATAGTACAGGTATAGTTTTCTTGACATTTGCATTGTAGTACAAGCACAGTGATCAAACTCTGCTGATGTCATAACTGGTTTTAGTTAACATATCTTGCTACATTTCTGTACCCCACCTATCCTGTCTGATTTTCACATCTTTAACTTCAAATACTTCAGTGAGATATATGTGTGTGTATGTATATATCTTGCTCCATTGCACCATTGCTTTCTGCATCAATGAATTTACCACCTCCTTCCTTTTCAGTCTTGTGCCCAAAGCCAGATCCAGCCTTAGGTGACCTAGGTAGTCACCTAGGGCCCACTAGCTTGGGGGGGACCCACTAGCCAGGGGGCTGCCACAAAATTTACATTTATTCTTTAAAAATGCACTCTGTGTACATTACATTTCTTCTTTAAGGAAGCACACAGTTTGCCCTTAAGTTGTATGTGTGCATGCTTTTGTTTTGTTTTTGCTTTGAAAATATATATATATATATGCTAAAGTTTACATTCCAGTTTCACAGTTACATTCTCGTTAAGTTATTTCTTCTTCTCTATTACCCTTGGCACTATAAGAGTAAATTAGTGGTTGTAGCACAACAGGTAACATACTTGCCTTTAATATAGAAGGCTATGGGTTCAAGTCCCCCACCATGTTGGAGTGTTGAGTGTAGCGTCCTTTAGATAAGATGCCTATTAACTATGAACCTTTTGCCAGTTTGACAGCTATTCTTTACTACAACATTACCAGATTACTTTGTTTTGTTTCTTTCGGCTTTTCCCAGTTAGGGGTTGCCACAGCGGAACTCCAGTCCGCTAATGATTGGCAGTAGATTATGACATGCTGGCTTGCCGGGCCTAATGCACAACCTTCAACAAAGGAACACCCACACATGTTGCCACACAGACGATGCTCTGAGAATCAAACGGGCAGCGTCTAACTGTGAGGCGACAACGCTACCGCAGCACCACCACCGCACAACATTACCAGCTTACTAATTATTTTAAATGTAATATGGGCAATTTATTCTACAAGGGCAGCAGGTACTAAAATGTGTACATGAAACACTGAAATGTAAAGCTGTTTGCCTGCAGCAACCTCTCCATTAGTTATAAATCTCTTTAATGTGGAATTATTCAGATGATTTTTACTTTTGCAGAGATTGTGCAAATTGACTGATATTGGTGGATTGTAATGAGAAGTTTGACTGGCCTTTTGCGGTTCAAATGTTTTGTAATAGGTAGTTGTCATTATTGGTTATAGAAAAAAAATGTTCAAAACTTACAAGTTTAAAACACAGTAACAAGTGGTGCTGTATTATACAAGGAATATAATTTAATACAATCATGATCTTGCATCAAAGAACACATGCAATTATGCATGGTCCAAAAAGTGTGTGCAACAGGCTTATAGTTTGCAAACAGCCCAAAGGTAAACTTAATCCACCACTGGCCAGATGTATTTTCTTTGAATGTGGTTTTCAATGCTGTTTCAATGACTGAGTTTCAAAGGCAGAGAAGTTTACTGTTTGTACTAAGTCTACTTTCATTGTGAGACTATATGATTTTCTTTAGCAAATGGCTATCAGTGTCTGTGCTTTAAAATTTTAAATAAGTTTTAAATATCTCTAATCAATGTAAAACCTAAGAAAAAAAGCAGTATGCACACTGACAGGTTTGAACAGTGTTTATGGTAACTGGGGAGTGATAGTAAGGGGAGACTAGAATGGCTGGGTGGGGGCTGCTGTGTGTGGGGTGCTGCCGAGGAGTGGGGCTGCTTTGGGGGGTCCTGATCCATTACCCTGCCCAGGGCTACATTTGACCATGATTTGGCTCTGCTTGTGCCCCTTATATATTTGGTTCTGTGGCCTTGCTATTGCCTTTATCCTGCCATATTTCTTTTACTTTCTTCCACAAGAAATTTCTCTGCTTGTGTGTATCCTTGAACAAAACTAGATCAACAGACAACTGTGCATGTGGTTTCTATGTCCGTGCCAAGAATAACAGGGTACTTGAATTCAAATAAATTAATCTGAAGCGGAATTCAAATTCCGGTTTTAATGCGAGGAGCTAAACTCCTACACTTCCCATTCCATAAGGCAGTGCCCTTAAAACCTTAACAAAATCCTCTGAGGTCACTGTACCTTAGGAAAAGGGGGGGGGACTTCCCAGGTTTAAAATAAATACTGTTTAATAGCAAATGACCCTTGCACTCACAATTCTCACAGCCACAACATACTACTACTCCCCTTTGCACCATTTTATGCCACTTTGTTCAGTGTGTGTTATCCATATCAAACGGCACAGATACTTGTGTTATATAGTTAAATAAACTTCTTCAGACAATGTATGCATTTTAAACGACTGTGACATTTCAGACTAAGCTTGAGCTGTGCATGTATGGTCCACTGATATCACTGTTTAGAAACAATGATGCAATAAGTTGCAACAGCGTATGCCCCTTGATATTTAAATGACAATGACAATAACAATACTCTGTACCTATGCATATCTACACTCATTCTACAGAATTAGTATATGTACTCTTCACACACAGAAAAATAATCTTTGTGTGATTACGTCTTTTATGAAAAGGAAACCACTTAGCATGAGAAGTCTGTCTCGCTTTCTCTTTGTAATTAACTTTTTTCAAATGGCTGACATAGCAAGATTAATACAGTGCTAAAGTGAACAACAGGTGTAGATATGACAAAAATAAGAATGGAAATTTTGTCTTAAATGTTGTATCATTATGGTCCTTATCACTATAGAAAGTCACTGTCATATATGAACTCCAATTAAATCCTGACTCTTGGGAGCTAAAGAAAGCAAAAGGAATTCAACAGGACAACAACTTGTCTAGAGGAACAACTTTGACAATAGCAAAAAAGTATAAAATTAAAAACTTCACAGTATCTGAATATTCTTAAAAAACAAAATTGCTCTCCATATACAAAGACTATGGTTAGCAGATGCTATCACATCTGCTTGCTGGAATACTTTGAAAGTCCATCTGTGTTTCCTGTTCAAGATCTAAGATTCTGGGTTGGATATTTCCACTGAAACCAAGGTATTTATGGGAGCCAGTTACCAGTAGCTCTAGCAAGAAGACACCAATCAGAATCTTCCTTTTGGACCTTCATAGTTAATATCCTGGAGCCTGAGAGTATACTTTTTATATTATTTTTCTAGCCCCAATGCCTACTAATCATCAAAGTGTCATCATTGCCCAAACATTCCCTATCATTCTGGAAAGGGCAATACACAGTGCAGCCATCACACTGACAGCAACAAGGAATATTTTTCTATTTAGGGCTCTAAATCCTCTCCATTTAGTGAGGGGCAGGCTACCAGTATCGCAGTGGTACCACTACACCTTCTTGTGTACATACACATTTCAGTGCACCTGCCAAAAGAGGCAGTTCCATGCTTGGTTTGGTGAGCTGAATGTATGCCCTAGAACCACCACCAAGCATCACTGCCCCTCCAATGAGAAATGGTAGCTTAGAACATTCTAGTACCACTCTTTCCCAACCTGGATAAGAATGCCCAAACTCCCCCCACCAGTTCCTGCCAATGCCCAAGCTGCTAATCAAACCCAGGTCACCAGAATCATAATCAGGGCTTTGACCATCTACGCCACTAGCACTGCCATGAGCTGGATAACTTTTATACTGTCTTATTCATAGCTGCTTAGACCAATCAATGTGCTTTATCTGAACTTTCAGTCCAGCAGATTTTGAGTAATTCTTGAATCCCTTATTTGGACATATTGCAAAGACCACTTGAAACATCTTAAGAAAGACTCCGTCTCTCTGCACACAGCTAGGGAGTCTTGTGACTCATAATAGGGCATCTGATTGAGATTAGTTTCAGTCAAGGGTCTGTGCAATCACAATCAAGAAGCAGTGTATGACTCTGCCAGCTTTAGTCAGTGTAACTTAAAATATGAACTTAATCTGTTTAAGGAAACAATAGAAAGATGAAAACATACTTTCATGTAAACATAAGATGGAGGCGCTACTGCTCTGTGTTTGCCTGTTTGCACTGTGTGTCTGTAGCATTCTTCTCCCTGACCATTTGCAGGAGTAATCAATATAGTTGTAAACTGTGAACTAAAGTTTGAGACTTGTAAGTAGCATTTTCTCAGAAAATAGGTTAAGTTCAACTAAATCCATTTCTGAAGCTCCAAACTGCAGTCAGTTTTCATTTTAAATGTAAGCCGGAGTTCTGAAAAAACTGTCTTTCCAAGGTGATATGTATTTCTTTTTTTCCTAATTCACCCATAAACTTTTCTGCCCCAGAAAAAGATTCACAAGTTACATCACAAAAGACTTCAAACCCAAAATGCATCAATGCTCTTATGCCTCAAAGTAAATCCTAAATGTCCTTAATGCCATGCCACTAGGATCTAGTAGTTGCAGTGGTAAAGAACACACATCAGAGGTAATCTACCAGCTTCAAGAAAATGACTGAGCAGATGGCACAAAGAAACTATTAGGTTACATGGCAAAGACTGAACGATTAAGTAGATAGTCATCAGAAACCATTCATAAGAGATGCTAGCAATAACCTGCTTTGATGAGCACAGGACATCAAAGGCAGATTAAAGCAGTATTTCCAGTAGCTACTGAATAAAGAAAACCCCACAAAAAAGCTTACAATGAAAGCATAAGAAGAACCCACCTTAGAAGTAAAACCAGCACTTCATAAAATGAAGACAGGGAAAGCGGCAAGCTCAGACGATGACAGTACATATGATCAAAATGTTGGGCAAGTTAAGAGAAATAGTTCCTGAGGGTACTCATAACAGTATGGACAGAAATGAGTATCTTTGTTAAGAGAATAAGCAGTCTAGTGTCAGTGCACTACAACAAAGGGGACATTCACATCTGTGAGTAGTACAAAGGCATCAAACTCCTGGCATTCTGCATGAAAGTGCTGGAGAGGGTAAGTATACAGAGTAGTACAGGTAGCATATTCTAGACTGGATTTTAGTCTCCCACCCCCACTACTTCTCTGATAGCGGTGCACTCCCAGACACCCTTAGTGATCACCTACCCATCTTCACATATCGTCTCCCCACTTCTATACAGAAATCACATAACTACATTACCACCCCCAACCTTAAAAACTTTAACCCAATAACTTTCTCTGACTCCCTAAAAGTAATTGACTGGAACATTCTAAAAACTTTACCTCTAGATAATGCTATGGACAACTTCAACACAACCTTTTTAAACCTCCTAGACCACTATGCTCCTCTAAAGACTAAAAGAATTAAACTAAAAACCTCCCCATGGCCAACTAAAACCACACTCACAACCATGCGACAGAGACAAACTCTGAGCACTTTACCGGAAAAATAAATCTCCACTTATTCATAATGAATTCAGGACACTTAGAAACCAAGTAAAAAAGCTCATCACTGATTGACAAAACTACTTCTTCACCTTCCAAAATACTAATGAAACAAATCCGCAGAAATTCTGGAAAGGAATCTCTAGCCTAATCAATCCTGGCAGGACAGTCAACCCCAGCCCAGATCCAAACGCCACTGACATGGACTTGGCTACTCAATTCAACTCTTTTTCACTGACTCTATTTCTAAACTAACCTCCTCTTTCTCCAACACCACCACATCCTCAACTTCTCCACCATCCTCCTCTACTAACACTTTTCCCCCCACTCCCAATACCACCCCCATTTCCTCTACTATTCCACCACCCTCTAACTCTCCACCTTTCTCACTAAAACTAAGGGGTGGCCCGTGCTACCGGACTGCCGGACTGCAGCCCCCTCAGAACGAAATAAAAATGAAAAAAACACATCTTTTAAATTTTCGCGGACTTCGCGCATGTGCAGTAGTCCCCAACGTGCACGCATCTATGCGCATGCTCCAGGCAGTCCGGCAGGACCCATAGGGAACACATGGACACATCTGTGCACTAAGTGCACAGACTCGCTGGGATGATGCATCGGGGCCGGACTGCAACAGCAGCAGTCAGAACAGTCTCATCGGGAGGTTTCCTTTCAGGGATCTCGCGGGTCTTCAGAGTATTGCACGGGCAGGATGTATGGAGGGAGAAGGAGAACGGACAGGTAAGTGTATGGACTTGCTGTTATACGTTGCGTATTGTATGGGACTTGGTACTGCTTTTACTTTGTGTATTGTATAGGACTTGGTACTGCTTTTACTTTGTGTATTGTATGGGACTTGGTACTGCTTTTACTTTGTGTATTGTATGGGACTTGTTGGTACTGGTGTGCGTGTCCCAGGTGCTCATGGTGGTGAGGTAGGGAATACCTCAGGCTTGAACCCTGTACCCTGTATGCAGGTGTTAAAGACTTGAGTTCCCTACCCACCACCATTTGCAAAAAAATTGCAAATTTTTGCCTCATATTTGATCTGATCTGTTCCTCATAATATCTGTGGTTTGTAAATGTTGCAATGCTTGATATTTGATGGTGTAGTAGTAGCATTGTTGCCTCACAGCTGCAGGTTCTCAGGTTTGATTCTTGGCTGGGGTTCCTTCTTTGTGGGGTCTGTATCTTCTCCCTGTGTTTGTGTGGGTTTGCTTTTGTGTCCTCCCATGTTACAAAGACATGTCTGCATTATTTCTTCCTGGGCCTCAGCTGAAAATTGTTTTTTTGTTCCAAGTCAGACTGTCCTGATTAACAAACGTTAAATAAAATTGACAGGCATTTATTTGAATTTCAGACTTCAGGTTTCTGAATTGTTAAATAAAATTGACAGGCATTTATTTGAATTTCAGACTTCAGGTTTCTGAATGTTTAATTCCTTGCATAGTTGATGGTGCAGTGGTAGTATTGTTGCCTCACAGCTATAGGTTTTCTGGTTTGATTCTTAGTTGGGGTGGCTTGTGTGTGGAGTCTGCATCTCCTCCCTGTGTTTGTGTGGATTTGCTCTGGTGCCCTGCCATTTTACAAAGACGTGTCTGCAGTATTAATCCCTGCGTCTGAGGAAAATTGTTTTTGTTCTGTCCGCAGTAAAATTGACCGGCTTTTGAATTTCAAACTTCATGTTCTTCAGAATACATAATAGCACAACCTTTTTTTCTAGCAATTTTCTAAGTTTATAAGATGAATATTTTAAATTTGTCCCTATTTTTGGGACTGTATTCCCCCATTATTGGCTTCGTCCAGGTTTTTGTGCTAAGGTTGACAGCTATGGCAAGAACTGAATATGTTTGAGGGCTGTATTCCCTCATTACTGGGTTTGTCCAGGTGTTTTGTACTAATAGGTTGACAGCTATGGTGAGAACTGAATTCACTAAATGATAGCCATTTAAGTTTCAGTCTTCCTCTCTTTTACAAAGCAGCTGATGTGGCGTAGTGGTATGTTACTCTGTTTTTTGCTCAGAGACCTTGGCAGTAAAATGTATGGTGGCAACACAACATTTTATTCTAGCAACTTTCCAAGATTATACAAGCAATATTTAATGTGTCCCTGGTTTTTGGGCTTTTGACCCCCAATACATTTTGGCTTTTTCCAGTTTTTTTGAGCTGCGAAGTTGAGATGCAGTTGAGTATTGAGTAGATTTTACAAGGAGCTGAGAGCTGCAGGGGAATAGAAGTTTAGTGCTTTGCCTAGTTAATACTATAGCACAACAGGTTGTGTACTTGCTTTTGATGCAGAAGGCTGTGGGTTCAACTCCCACAAGGGGTGGATGCTGCCGTACTGAGAATGTTCTCCCTGGTGAAGATACTAACTATGAGTCTGTTATCAGTTTGCCATCCATTTCCTCTTGCAATATTATTACTAGCTTATCATTTTTAATGTAATATAGGCAATTTATTCCTGAGGGGCAACAGACACTTTATTTTTCGATGAAACCATGAAATATAAAGGTGATTGCTAGCAGCAACCGCTTCATTAGTTACAGATTTCTTTAATGTGGAATTATTTAGATGACTTACTTCAGAGATTGTGCATATTTACTGATAATGAACTGTAGAATTGTGCATATTTACTGATAAAGGTGGACTGTAGAATTGTGCATATTTACTGATAATGGTGGACTGTAGAATTGTGCATATTTACTAATAATGGTGGACTGCAGAATTGTGTATATTTACTAATAATGGTGGACTGTGGAAGTCTGAGTAGACTTTTTTATGATAAATGTTCTCAAATGGGCAGTTTTGCCATTATGGGTGCATATGGTTTGTTTCATTGCTTACTGGAAAAATGTTCAAAACAAATTTAAAACACCCTCTAACAAGTGTACTGTATTGTACAAGGATTATAATTTTAGTACAATGAGGAAGGTGTATCAAAGAGCACATGTATGTTTCATATGCAAGGGGCCTATGATTTGAAAACAGCCCAAAATTAATCTTTATCTGCCACTGGCAAAATGTATTTTCTTTGAATGTGGGTTTCAATGCTGTTTCAATGAATGTGAGTTTCAAGGGCAGAGAAGTTTTAATGCTAAGTTTTCATTGTGAGACTGCATTGCTTTGTTTAACAGATGACTTAGTGTTTGTGCTGTAAAATACAAAATAAAACTTTCAAATGAAGTCCAACTTATCATAGAAGTAAAGCAGTATGCACATTAGTGTTTATGGTAAATGGAGTGAAATAGCCAAGTAATGGTTCATTGGAATGGCTGCAGAGGCTCCATTCAACCATTATTTTGTCAGGGGGGAAGGGCAACAAACTCAGACAGGCCCAGCTGAACTATACCTCCCAACTGTCCAGATTTTCAAAGAATGAATAGATTTTTGCTTCTTATTTTTGGTTTGTTCTTCATAAAATTTGTAGTTTTCTGGCAAATCATTTAGGAATTAAGTCACTAAATATGTTTCAGACTACATAACCTTCAGAAAAATGCATGTTAAAGTAAGAGCTGTTCTATCAATTGTCTCAATTTATACAAGAGCAATTTTTAGTACTGTTTATATGTACCCCCAATATATTTGGCCTTGTTCAGATTTACTGCATTAACAGGTTGAGAGGTACATGCAAATAAATTGCTTTATAGAATTAGGCATAGCCAACCTCTCAACTGTCCCCAATTTTTGGCTCAAAATGTTGCTCTTCCCCCTAATAATCCCTCTGCAAAATAGCAATTTTGGAAGAAAACATGGAGGGTTTACAATTAAGAAATAACTGTAATAATCAAAGTTATAGATTACTTGAAATGCATGTAGATTCTTTTATTTTGTCAGCTGCTCAAGGTAGCAGTACTAATATTAAAGTGTCCCTTCTTTGGCAGGTAGCAGCTGTATTGTGTGTCTATTTTATATTTTTGCATCACATTTTTGGTCCATTTTTCATAAAGTTGTGTTTTTTGGCAAATTAGTGACAAATCACTAAAGACTGAAGTTAGAAAATGACAGACATTTGAGTTTCAGATTTTATACCCTTCAGAAAATTCATACCAATGCAAGACCTATTCTATTATCTTTCTAAGTTTATTAGAGCAATATTTAAAAATTGTCCTTATTTTTGGGCCTTTGTCCCACTTCTGTGTATGGCTTTGTCCAGATTTCTTGCTCTTGAGGTTGAGAGGTATGACAAATGTGTCAGGGCCATCACAGAGATTTCAAATTGTGACATGCTTGTTGCACCCCACTCCCCCATGTAGTGACTCTGGATGTGTCCAAGCAAGGCAAGGAGTAGTTGTATCTACCTTGGATGGGGAGGACACACTGCATAAGTACTACAGTGGCTTTTCATCTGTCCTTGATTTTGCAGAATGGTCTGGTTTCTGTCATATTTTTGTTCTGTTGATTTATGCTTATTACTCAGATTTATGCTTATTACTCAAAGTGCCTGTTGCTCTGTGTTTAAGTAGCAATGCTTTAATGACCATAAGGTAAGCTTGTCTGAGATCGTAAGATGCAAGTAAGCTTTAATAAGCATACTGTTAAAGAATTGCCAACATTGAAAGCCTTTCTGGTGTTGCCATGCAGAGAATACTTGACTAGATAATGTATAAGCCTTGGGTATTAAAGGACAGGATTCCATTATTTTAAAAAGCTCATTACACTTGTTGGAGACTTCCAGTCATCTCTACAGACTTTACCCGTAAACTACACAGAATGCCAATCATGTGTGGTCCATAACCTGTACAGTAATCCTTTAAGCAATGTATCTTGAGCTTGTTTCTTGTTTGCTTTTCATTTTTTACTTTTATCATGTTTTCCCCATGAAACAAGTTGTCAGGCAGCAGGTCTTTTTGGATAAGAAACATTTTTACAAGTGGGGGCATCACATAGATTTCTACTTTCAGCATGTTACTTGGTACTTTAATAAAGCTGAATATATTATAATTAGAACTGCAGTGCAAGGAGAAGTGGTTTGAGTTGAGTGCTTCTGGTTTTTCTTGTACTTGATTTTGACTGGCATTCCAGTAATGTATTTAAAAAGTAATTTATTTTTTCATGCCTCACAACCTTTTGTTTCCATCTAGATATTAAGTAAGCTGTCATGCAGCCAATGCATTGAAATATTTTTATTCTTCTACACTTATTTTTGTCTTGATTGGACTTTCATAATGATGGTTTGCCACCCAGGGCAGCGTATTTAATTAAAGTTAGTTTTTTGCGGTTTTGTGCATAGCTCCTCCCCTTTCTGGTTGACCACACACCCTCCCCTTGACCCCACCCATTCAGCTGTCTCCTGCAGCCCCCCTGTGATTTGAAGTCACCAGCCACCACTGCTAAAACCTATCCCCACATCAACCATCAAAAAACTTCTCCAGAAACTAAAGCCATGCTCCAATGCCCCAGACAACATTCCTTCATACTTTAACATAGCTGCAGAAGCCATTGCCTACCCTATCAGTATTCTAATTAACTGCTCTATCCAAGAAAGCATAGTACCACAAATAACCTTTGCATAAAGGTGGCAATAATAACAGTAATACAAACTTCCATCCCATACTATCCTGTCCCCCATCTCTAAACTCCTAGAAAAGTGTATCCATATACAGCTCCTACCTTACCTCTTAGACAATCACCTGATGACTCCAACCCAACATGGTTTTAGACCTGGCCATGGCACCATGACAGCCCTCCTTTCCTTCTCAGAAACCATTAATAAAGCACGGGACTCTGGCAACATTGTTTCTACCCTGCTACTGGATCTCTCAAAGGCCTTTGACACTATTTCTCACAAACTACTTTTAACTAAACTCTCCCAACTTAACGTATCACCTTCCTCACTGAATTGGTTCTCTAGTTACTTATCTAATAGATTTCAAGCAGTCAAATGGAAAAAAGCCACCTCCTCATTCCTTAATACCCCTACAGGAGTCCCCCAATGTTCCATATTAGGTCCTCTTCTGTTTAATATATTCATAAATGACTTCCACAACTCTATCCCATTTTCCAATATCATTCAATACGCAGATGATTCAACAATTATCTGCTCAGCCACAACCCTCCCAGTACTCCAAAAACTTACACAAGACGCATTCTCAATCACTGAACAATGGACAAAAGCAAACCACCTAGCTCTCAATGCCTCTAAAACCAAATTAATGATATTTACCCCTTCTAAATGCAACTCTTTCAACACAAACTCCTTTTCTATCACCAGCAACAACACATCCTTGGAACTGGTGCCAGAGACCAAGTTACTTGGGTTACAAATTGACAGTCAACTCAAATTCAACTCCCACATACAACTTAATATCAAAAAAATCATCAAAAACTAGGCATGCTCTACCGACAAAATCGATACCTTACACCCTCAACTAAAAATCACTCTGTTCTACAGTCCTTATCCCCTCTCTTCTATATGGAGCCCCACTCCTAACTAGCCTTCAATCTTCCCTCAACACAACTTTCCTCATGCTACAAGAAGACAGCCAAATTCGCAAACAGTCACAAAGCATCTACCCATCACTGCTCTTCTCTCCACAAACGAAACTGGCTTGAACTAACCAATCAACTCATCTATACTCAACTTTCTCTAGCTCATAAGTTCATTTTCAAACCCTCCCTTTGTCCATCCCTTTCCTCTACCTTTAAAATGCATCTTCCCAACAGAGCTCTCAGAACTAATGACCAAAACCTACTCATCCCCAGGTAAAAACCTCCTATCCTATGGTCTAGCACGTCTCTGGAACTCTCTACCTCCAGCCATTAATACCACTTCCAACCACTATTCATTCAAAAAAATCTCTTCACTCTTATCTACTAACCCAATGGGAATGCTCCTGCACCCATCCATCATATCTACTAACCCAATGGGAATGCTCTTGCTCCCATCCATCTTAATACTACACTGCCTTACCTCCTCTCCCTCTTTTCCAACAACATGCTTGCTTCTGCCTCACAAGTAAGGACTATTTTTTCAGAAATGTTTTCCAGTTTCTAGTCTATATCATCTGTAACTGTCTTCCGAATGGTATTCTCTAACTGCATAATCTTGTAAATAATGCAATGTATACTTCTGTATTCTCTGTATTGTTTCACCACCAGTTTGATGCTCAAACTGCAGAACTTGTAAATATTGTCTCATGCTCACACTGCATAATTTGTTAACATTGTTTGATGCTCAAACTGCATGATTTTGTAAACATCGTAACACATATTGTAACCCTTCTTTCTGGAGCTTTTCTCCCCAGGACTCCATTGAAAACGGGTTCATATTGGCCCAATGGACTATCCTGGTAAACCAACTACAAATAAATAAATAAAATAGTAGAAAAGATGGGCTATGAGCAGTATGAATTCAGATCAGGATGCAACACAACCAACCTGATATTTGCAGTGAGACAAAAAGTGGAGAAGAAACTATCACGGACAAGAGTCTCCAAATGGGCATTCCAGGACTTGGAGAAAGTATATGACAAGGTTCCAAGAAAGCTGATTTGGACAGTCCTGAGATGGTGCAAGGTCCAAGGTCCAAGAAGCATTGTTTGGATTACTATAGGCTATGTAGAAGGATTCATTGACACAACTAAGAACATTGTTTTGGACTCAAAGACAAGTTCCCATTGGGAGTGGATGTGAAAAAGAAGTTATGTACCTAGCATAACGTTCCATGTTAGTTGTCTTCATCTCACCTTCTTTCTTGCTTGTTGGGACTGGAGCCGAGGATCTCGGCCATCTTCTATAGCTAGAGAGCTGTTTACTGGCTCGAGGCTACCCCTTATCCCATGATGCCTAGCGCTAGCTAACCAGATCTCATTTGTAATAGCTAACCCCAGACATAGCCAGAGAATCAACCTGTCCAAACAAACAGGTTGAGCAAACCTGTAATACTCTGTCAGTAGAGGAAACAAACCAGAGAAAACTCAGCCAGTAAAACCAAAACTTTTCTCGATCCAATAGGACAGGGGGACAGAGGGTGGGACTCAGAAAGAAGGTGAGATGAAGACAACTACCATGGAACATTATGGTAGGTACATAACTTCTTTATGTTAAGTTGTCTATCTTGCCTTCGTTTCTTGCTTGTTGGAACAGCATCCCTAGCACCTACAATCCTGGGTGGCTCATTGGAACACACTTCAGAACAGTGGAACCAAAGTTATCTCTACTCCTGGAGACCATGTCTAACTTGTAATGAGAAATAAAAGTATAAGGATTTGCCCACATGGCAGTGGCACAGATAGAGTCCATGGGCAACCTAGCCTGGAAGGCTACAGAGGTGGCCAAAGTCCTAGTAGAATGACCTTTCTGTTTGATAGATAACTCTGTTTTAGTTGATAGATAAAGGTAATAATGTGAGACAACCACCTGGACAGAGTCACTTTGGAAACTGGAAGACCCTGTTTGCCCCTAGCATAGGAAAGGAAAAGTTGGTCCGACTTTCTTATATCCTTCATTCTATGCAGGTAAAAACACAATTGTCTATGAACATCCAATTGGTGTAGTTTGTATTCTGCCTTGTTGGTGTGGTTAGGGAAAAACACAGGGAGGTCCATAGATTGGTTTAGGTTATTCTCCGAGCAGACTTTCGGAAGGAAGGTAGGATTAGTTCTCAGAGCAACCCTGTCCTTATGAAAAACTAAGTACGGAGGACGAACACTCAGTGCCTGAAGTTCTGAGACACGTCTGGCTGAGGTAATAGCTACCAGAGAGTGAGTTTTCCAAGATAGGAACTTAATGGAGCAGGATGCAGCCAGTTCAAAAGGGGGCATAATCAAGGAGGCTAGTACCAAATTAAGGTCCGAAGGAGGAGGGGGATCTCTTACTGGCGGTCCGAAGGAGGAGGGGGATCTCTTACTGGGGGCCTAAGGAGAGTAGTCCCTCTGAGAAAGGCTTTACACAGCTTATGAGACAATGTTTAGATTAGAAAACCCAGCATGAAACTTAGAGATGGCCGCTAGTTGAACCCTGATTGTGGCAGAAGCGGACCAGGAATGGAAGAGCTCTGTTAGGAACTCCAAGAGTTCGTGCACTGGGGCTGAAAAGGGATCTATGTTCCTAGCCTCTGCCCAACAAGAGAAATGTTTCCATTTGCTAGCATAAGTCTTCCTAGTGGCGGATTTGTGAGAGGAGACAATAATCTTGCACACGGCTGGGGAAATGCTGGGAAGCCTGGCTAAGGTTGGAATTGGATCAACCAAGCTGTGAGCTGGAGTGTTTGGAGGGATTGATGCAGCTCTCCTGATTGTTGAATCAGTAGGTCTGGAATAGGATCCAGAGTCCAGGGCTGCTTGATGAGGTAACAGTGCAGGAACGAAAACCATATCTGTCCAGGCCAGTAGGGGGCAATGAGGATCATTTTGCAACCCAACAGAATAGCTTTCTGTATGAGTTTGGGTATAAGAGGGAATGGAGGGAAGGCATAAAGAAGTCCCTGAGGCCAATCATGGACTAGAGCATGTCTGGGAGGGTGACCAGGAAGTGGTAAAAGGGAGAAGTAGTTGCTGCATTTGCTGTTGAAGGGGGTGGCAAACAGATCGCAGCAAGGCTGTCCCCATTTGCAGAAGATCAGATCCGCAACTACTAATTCAGAGACCACTCGTGAGGCATGAGAATAACTCTGCTGAGCCTGTCCGCTATGACATTGATCTTCCCAGGGATGTGTGTCGCAATCAGAAATCGTTGGGAGGAAATCACCCACTGCCAGAATCTGAGTGCTTCTAGACATGGGGGTAGGACCTGGTTCCGCCCTGCTTGTTGATGTACCACACCACTGACATGCTGTCTGTTTGAATTGCAATGGTCCCAGAAAAGAGTCCTGAAGGGCTTGCAATGCTAGGAGCATGGCTCTCATTTCCAAGACATTTATGTGCAGATGGTACTTGTGAGGTTGCCAAGTGCCTTGGACTGTCCTGCCCTGATAATGCCCCCCCACCCTATCAGTGAGGCATCTGTGGTCACTGTGGCAACTGGAGAGGACTGAATGAAGGGTCTGCCCTGAGTCACTACAGGGGAGACCATCCACCAGGAAAGGTGTCTTTTGCATGCTTCTGTAGTCATGATCATACGAGACATGGGGAGCTGTTGGAAGGACCACTGTGTGAATAGAAGCCACTGAAGGATTCTCATGTGAAAATGGGCCAGGGGTATCAGAAGAATTGCCGCTGCCATAGAGCCTAGAGTTTGAAGGACATACCTGACTTGTACCCTTTTGCACTGCATGAGGAATTGAACCTGCTGGCGAATTGTGGACGCCCTGCCTGAAGGTAGCTTTGCATACATGCTCCTTGTGTCCAAGTCTGCTCCTATATAAGTAATAGATAGGCAGGGCAACAAGGCAGATTTTTCAAAATTTAGTAATGCCTAGCTGAGAGCAAATTGAAATTGTGTAGTCCCTGGCTTGAAGTTGATGCCTGGTAGTAGTAGTGAGGAGCCAGTCGACTAGATAGGGAAACACCTGGAATCCTTGACACCTCAGGTGAACCATGACCACTGCCATACATTTGGTGAACACCCTGGGGGCTGTGGTGAGACCAAAGGGCAGAGCTCTGAACTGGTAATGACTGGCTCCCAGCCGGAAGAGAAGGTACCTCCTGGAGCGTCTGTCCATCTTGATATGATAGGACACATCCTGGAGATCTATGGAGCACATGCAATCGTCCTGACCCGGAAAGGGTAGAATGGACGGTAGCATGACCATCCGAAACTTTGTTCTTTGAACAGACTTGTTCAGTCTGCAGAGATCCAAAATAGGTCTCCAGTCCCTTCTTTTTTGGTACCAAAAAAAACCTTGAGTAAGTTCCGGATTCGTATTGGTCTGGCAGGACTTCCTGGATGACTCTTTGTAGCAGTTTTGAAACTTCTATAACTGCTTGGTCCCTCAGATTGGGTGGAACATCCGGGGGGGGGACTTGCGTGAAGGTAAAGGGGGTTGAAAGAATGGGATTCTGTAACCTCCGGATATGATTGAATGTACCCATTTGTCTTGCGTTAGGTTTAGCCAGGCCTTAGGGTACATTGAAAGTCTTCGGCCTTAGGGTACATTGAAAGTCTTCCTCTGACTGCCTCCATAGGCGGACAGTCGGGCAACACTTCAGGTATGTTGGTAAGGCTTGTCAGAGAAAGATCCTCTGCTGCCCTGATTCTGCAGACCCCCTCTGTCATGAGGGCGGCATCTGTTATTTCCTCCTCTGCCCCTGGAGGAAAAATCACCACGTGTGTCAGGCGAAGCTCCCTGGGATTTGCGAAACCACATTTTCCCACTCTTCTGACCCTTGGGGTATGGTCTGGAAGGAGTGGAAAAATGGACTCCCACGGCACAGAGTCTTGCCTTCCTGCTCACACCTAGTGAGAGGGTCTTTCACCTGTGGTCCAAAAAGAAAAGAACTGTCAAAGGGAGTGTTGGTGAAGGACGCTATAAAGGGTTCCACAAAGTTACACATCCGCATCCATGCAGGTCTCCGAAGTGCCACACCTGTGCCTGCGGCTCTATTCGCACCATCGGCTGCATAGGAAATGATCCTCAGAGGAGTTGACTGAGTTAAGGGTTGCCAGCTGAGAAGCCACTTTAGCCTGAGCCCCTTCAGCTGATGGATCCTGAAGGGTATCTCTGAGCTATTTCAGAAGATCCCTCTGAAGCCTGGTGAAATGGCACAAGTAGTTCAGTGACCTCGTGGAGAAGGTCGCTGAAGCAAACATTCACTTCCCGTATCTGTCCATGGTCCTGGACTCCTTGTTAGAAGGATGGACAGAGGAAGAAGTTTCTGCTAACTCCTTTTTAGTGGCTGCTGCTACCACCATGGCATCCACAGGAACACCCTTAGCAAGGAACTGCCTGTCTGGGGGAGCAGTGATAAACTTGCTTGGCCTCCTCGGGGTTGGTTCCACTGTATCCAGGGCTGACCAAGCCCTTCGAGCCACCACTGACATTAGTGGATCAAAGGGCAGAGAAACCTAGGAGGTGGAAGGTCGGGAACCGAATGCATCCAGGAATATGGATTCATCCTCGGTAGGGGCAAGTGTATTCCAGTTTCCCCTCTGTTTAAGCATTTCTAGGATGTCCGCAAAGGAAACATCTTCAGAGGGGGATCTCTGGGACCCCTCCGATTCATCCAAATCCATATCTGAAGTGACAAACTCGGGGGAGTCCATGTGCTTCCTCTTGCACTTCTTCCGAGGGGGCTCCTCTGAATGATCAGGGGAGGCCTTGGAGGAAGAGGAAACACCCAACGGGGTGGTCTGGAGTGCTGGTTCCCCACACTTGGGGTCTGGAGGAGAGACAAAGGTTGATGCAGGCATGACAGGGGATGGAGCCAGTGGGGTCGAAGGTGGAGTGGACTGGGAGGCCAGCACACTCCTCATGACATCAAATGCATCCCTGCCACAATGCAGAGACGGCTCCAGCGAGACTGGAATCCTCCTCCGCACAGAGAGAGATGGCTCAGGCTGATGTAGGAGTCGAGCTCACCTACACCGAAGCTCCAAGAGGGAGAGCGGGGTCGGACAAGGGTCCGATGCCACTCACCCCCTCGGAGTTGACGAGGGAGTCTCGGCGCCCAGATCCCTCGACGGAAGGCACCATCGATGGGATCGGAACAGACGACTGATCCAAAGGAGAAATCATAATCGGAGCTGATGGTTCCATGACTCAAACCCCAATAAACTCCATCTCCAAGCTCAATGGAGTCAGAGGAGGAACATAGATAGAAATGGATGGAGCTGACTCCTTGAGGAGGAGGGCTGGACAACATTTTGGCCAGTGACTGCTACTTCAACAACCTACTGACCACTCTCTCCACATCGTGGTCTGAGAGCCTAGAGGACCAAGAAGAATGTGAAGATCTATGACTATGGTCACTCTGCAAAAGAGAGGACCGAGGAGCTGAATGAATGGAGTCTAGTGAAGGGGACCTCTGCCTTTTTTGGGTCCTTGATGGCTCCGAGGGTACTAGTGGAGCCGACGAGGAAGCAGTCTCCTCGGTTCCAGCCAGGACCAAAGAGGTAGTAGGCAAGATTGGGGCCAATGACTGCTCTGAGCTGGGAGCAGATGATTTGGCCGGTTTAGGGGATTTCACTAGCTGAGCCTTGGCCGGTGAATCCTGAGGCTTGAGAAGACCTCTCAAGTTTATTCTTGAGGTCCTGCAGAACTCTTGGGCTAAATGCATGGCAGATGGAACAAGAGTCCTGCAGGTGAACTGCGCCTAGGCAATAGACGCAAGAAGTGTGCCCATCTGTAAGAGACATCTTCTGACAGCATGAGTCACACGTCTTGAATCCCGAAACTTTGGATTCTTTAGACATACCCTGTCAAAAAAAAAAAAAAAAAGAAATCACAACTCTAAATTACTTTGGCCAACAGGCCAGCACACTAAGTAAAAAGAGATCACTACCACAAAAAAACGCAATACAAGATATATATTTTTTTTTTTATTTTTTTTATTTTTATTTTTTTAAGACTAGGGAGCCTCTAACTCAAATGGCTACATAATCAAAAGACTAAACACTGCTACAGGGGGAGGGGAGAACTCTCTAATTTAAACAAGTTCTAATGGGGGAAAAACTACAATACACTAGCTAAATCTACTAGTTATCGCTATAATATAACAATTACCCTAAAAAAACCCTAATTTGACAAAAAAAAAGGCAGATTAATAAAGTTATACAAGCCTGAGCCAGTAACCATGAACCTCGCAGGTGAAGCGGCAAATGAGATCTGGCTAGCTAGCGCTAGGCATCATGGGATAAGGGGTAGCCTTGAGCCAGTAAACAGCTCTCGAGCTATAGAAGATGGCAGAGTCGAGCGGAGGATCGGCTCCAATCCCAACAAGCAAGAAACGAAGGCAAGATAGACAACTTAACATTAAAGGTTCATCTCGGAGCCCACTGCTATTTATATTGGTGATCAACTACATTAGCAAATAGGTTGAAGGGGACATAACAAAGCGACTGCATTCAGATGATATGGTATTACAGGCAGACTCTGAGCAGAAACTTCAGCAATTAATAAGTGAAGGGAATGCAAAACTGAAGGCACGTGGCATGAAATTAGTACAGATAAGACAGCTGTCATGACAGCACATGGGAGAAACCAGAAGCTGAAAACTGAGACAGGGGAAGACAGTGAAACAGGTTATCAGCTTCAAGTATATGGAATGGGTGGCTGAGAAGTGAAGTCTGAATGACAAGTCAAAGCTCATATCAGAGGGGTTGTACTCAACTGGCACAAAGTGTCAGGGGTAGTGTATGACCAAAGAATGCCAAAGAAACTGAAAAGTAGGGGTAGTGTATGATCAAAGAATGCCAAACAAGCTGAAAAGTAAGAAGTACAAAACAGTAGCATGACCAGTACTTCTTATGTGGTATAGAGATCCAGTCAGTGAAGGCACAGCAGGTGAGGAAGGTAGAGGTGATGAAGTGCCTGATATGGGTGGTGGAATGTATTCTGTGGGACAAATGAAAAACGAGGACATCAGAGCAGAAGCCAAAGTACCTCTAATTGTAGAAAAGGTCAAAAAGAAAAGACTATGGAGGTTCAAACATATCTTCAGGAAGGCAGAAGACATCAAGAATTCACAAAGCTTGTTTTCAAACTGTAAAGGATTGCCTTGAGAGTACACGTGTTTCATTTAAAATCTCATTGATGATAGATTTAATATTTTATTATATAATGATTTCATTTATTGAAATATTTTATTTATTCAACTTGTCACCACCACTGAACAGAAGCTGATATAGAAATGGAGCTGTGGTTGAACTGTCCACTTGTAATAAAAGCGGTTCTCTTATTTTTCTTTCGGGGGGGTATGTCCCACCCCATAAACAGTCCCTCATCCTTCTACAGGGCCTGTCATTATTTCACTTCATGTATCCACTGACCTCAGGTGAAGGAAGTAGGACTCTGGGATTGCAGCTGCCATGCATTGAAAATTAGGAGATTTTCCTAGGATGTAGGTTACTTTCTCAGTGGCACAGTTACTGAAGCTGAATTCTTTGACCCAGCTATGAATCTGACAGTACACAGAAGAGATATCTGAAAGTACTGCAAGTTGAATAATACAGTCACTAACATAGTAATATAAACAACAAAATAAGAATGCCAACATAATTTGGAACCATCCAATAGCAACAGAACTTCCAGAAAAACAAGAAAAGCCTTGTCAGCAGGTACTTAAAGGAGAAACTAGTTCCCCAAAAATAAACACCTGGAGAATCTGAAGAGCAAGCCACATGCCTGAGGTAGTCATTGAGAAATGTACACAACATTGTCAAGTAACAGAGATAAGCCAGCTATTATTGTGAAGAAAAACGTACTAGTGCTGTGTGTGGAAGGAAACATTTTGAGAGAGTTTGTTATTACTGATTTAAAACCCCAGCACTAAGTCAGCTTCTCACTCACTACAAAGCTAATCGCCCACTCCGTTCTGTTGACAAATCACTACTCTGCATTTCAAGGGCTAACAATAATGCTGGGAAAGTCCTATTCTCCCACACCATATCTAGCACCTGGAATAGCCTCCCCTCTTCTCTGACTTCTGCATCCAGTACCGCACTGTTCACAAACTCACTTAAATCGCATCTTATGAACACCTGGCTATGTCCATACATTACATAACATTTATTTTGCTTCTTCATATACCTTCCTTCCTAGTATACTTACTGTATATATGCTACAGCACCAAAACTCTAAATTTCTTTATCTCTAGCATAAAATTTCCCTCTGTAACCATTTTCTTTTTATTACTTCATATATTGCCGATATTCCCTTTGTCTGTTTTACATTTCTGTCTGATTTTTCTTGTCTGATTGCTATGTAAATGTGGAGCTTTTCTCCAAGCCTCCACTATAAGTGGACCTGGTCCAGTCGGACTATCCCAGTAAACAAATGTAAAATCAATACATAAATTTGAACTGCTATATATATATATATATATATATATATATATATATATATATATATATATATATATATATATATATATATACTCCCCCGGGTCTTTACTGAAAACGGTCTCTTGGCCCAGATGGATATTACCTGGTTAGCAAATGTAACAAATAAAATAAAAATAACAGCTGGCCATAAGAAAGCTTGAATAAGTAAAATATGCCATGTCCACAAGCCCCATGAATAATAAATACTCTATCATACAGTGGGACAAAGTTCTACTCTCTGGACATGTATCTTATTTACCAGAGAGGCATGACACTGTTCAGTTTCATTTATTTGTTTCTTGTGTTTCACATAGTAGTGCCTTGAAAATGCATTCTAAGATGCAGTGAACACACAAATGTTTTATTCCCAGTAAAATCCATGCTGAATAAGTTACTTATACAAGACAGTCATTTATTCATTTCCATTCAGGACTAACCTGTATAAAAATCAGCAATTATGTAAATTCTCTTTATTGCCTCTGCCTTCAGCCTTCAGAAGCATAAACATTTCTCACACTGGAGTATTTTAATTGCAATTCCTTTCTCAGAACCTGAAAGAAGATCTGCACAATTAAGAAAGAATAATTTGTTCTCCATGTCTGTGGTGATTTTGTTTGAAAGTTGTCTGGTTTCAAATTTTATTCCTCATTATAATATAATCTAAGATCAGAATGACAATAAACTATTCATAGTTAGGGCTGTATATCCACCCAGAGCAATGTCCCACTCTTACAAAAAAGACAAAAACTAACTGCTGTCTCATTGGATCAGTGTTTATAAAGTCCTGGAGAATAAGAACAAAACATTTTCTCTGTTCTGTCCAGCAATACGATAATCAGTGGCAGATTTCGGCTTTGGCGAAAGGGTGCACACCCTCCCCTTTTTTTTTGAGAACCCACTGTACAACCTTGAATTAAAAAAAAAAAAAACGTTTTACGTGTCTCGATTGAAATCGGAAAATGTGCTGCCAAAGCAGTGCACAGTTGAGAGATTAACACTTTCGGCAGTATGTTTTCCCATTTCAACTGACAGATATTGTATTTTATTGAACATTATGTATTTGTTTGCTGACTGCATCACAAGTCTCAATGGAAGACCCAACTGGAGGAGATGGTCAGGTGATCTGATCATCCTAAGATCCTGAGTGGCTCTTGCAACTGCATCCCCCATCCTGACTGAGAAAGCACTCAAAAGGAACCTGCCTAAATAAGACACAGGGTAAGGAAGACATAGGTACTTAAAGCTGTTTACTACTACAGTTTGTATACGGTCATCATTTTTAACTGTATGTTCATTTTTTGTACAAAAAAAATTACTGCACCTTAAAGTCCCACTATTTCATTAGCTATACTTTTAATTGTCATAGCGCTAGTAATTTTTAATTTCCGGTTATTTGCAAAAAGTGTGGTCATGCCTAATGCTAAGTGAAATCGCCTATGCATTTCTTTAGTTTTTCCATAGCTATTCAACCCAACTTTTCACTTCACTTTCCAGCCCAAATGAAGAAACATGCATGAAAACTTAGGAAAGTATTTAATTTTATGATGGAGTGAAGCATACACACATTATGTTTGCATTTCTTTATTTTACTCAGAAAAAGTTGATTCAGGAATTTGTGTTTTTTTTTTTTTTTTCAAGCAGTTCTAAAAGTGCAATAAGTCAGGAAACAGGAACTCTGCAGCTAATGGGAAGTTTTGTGGATTTAATTTGATGCCAGGTACAAAAAAAATCTAGTTAACCAATTGATAAAGTGTAAGTGCCTTTATTGGATTATTTCAGATTTTGCCTGGTAGCAATGTAAACAGCATATACAACTTAAAGGGAGAGTGTCAAGATTTTCTGCTACTGTCTTTGTTTTGGTTTAGCTGCAAGGTCATGTGATCCTAATATTTACATTCAAGCTGCTCTGACTCTTTGAGCTCAGGTTTCAGTACACTGGGGGATGGGTACATCTCACTTCCAGAAAGCCTAACAGTTTCCTGTGTGTGCTGCTTTTATTTACAGCCCATACTGACAGGGGAACTTCTCTTTGAAATGTAGAGAAGTAGTGCTTATAAGGCTTACTGTTGTTTTTTCATTGTATAATGTTTATACTTTCATTTGGCATGCACACACTGCTCTGTATCTTCTTCATTACTTTCAGCAGCTATGGAAAAATGCATGGCTTTGCTCATG
>NC_056735.1:1660563640-1660586988 GCF_019279795.1 Protopterus annectens | reverse complement strand
CAAACTGCCTTCATCTGCGCTTTTCAGATTAAAAGAACGGTGTGAAATTCTACTAAGAGACATTACTCTCTCTTTTTAGAACCAGACATAAAAGTTTGCACTGACCAAGTAAGTTAATCAATCTGCCAAATGCTTCGAACCACAGTAAGTACGATTGTGTTCAGTTTCCCAAGGGAAGGAAAATAAGCCTGGAAAATGTCAGGCTAGGGTTTAATTTTAAAAGATGATGGTTGGTAGGGGGTGTGTATGCTGATGTCACAATGTGGGTGGAGCTATCTGAGCCAGACTGAGAGCGGGACGCTCCTCAAATAAAAAGAGCCTAATTGCTTAAAAATAAGGGGAAAGGTGCAGAAAGAGTGACACAGATGCACTTTACACTTCTTAAAGTATGCATTAGTGAAAAAAAAAACAGTGTGTTCTGGAAGCTGCATCTTTGACACTCTCCCTTTAAGAACATTCAAGTTGACTGCTTTCATTCTAAAATTGTGTTTATTGTCTAGAAAAAAACAATTCATGCAGGCATAGTTTTCTCCTTGACTGGCACAACACACATACTAACTAGGTGCCGATTTGTGACATTTTATAGAATAAAAATATGCATTATTCTGTTTTATTTCATACATGTGACCGTGTATTCAGGCATGGATTTTACATGTAAAGTGTGAAACTTATTTTGTGTTCACTTTGTTTGCCAGGAATAGTTGCTGGTTTATTCCTCAACCTTGCCTCTTGAATTTTTAAATTCAGGAAGGCAGCTTTTCTGATGCCAACTGTGGTCTTCAGTGTAGACTTGTTAGGTAAACAGTAGGTTATTTTTTTTTTCACCCAAGTGGCTTGATTTGTATCCAGCCAGGATGGGATTCCTCTACATCTAAATCTTTTCAGTCTTACTAATTTCTGGGGGGTAAATCTAGCAAAGGAAATTAATTTCCTGTAACATGTTACTAACAGTAATTAAGTTACTTGGGTGTATAATGGAAAGCTATTTTTGAGTCAATTCATTTATTTTTGCCAAGCATATTTTGAGCATTCTACTTTTACTATATATGGTGTATGCAGTTTGTATTAGTTTTATAATGTATAATATGAGGATGTGTTTCTGATTTGCTTTGCACTAATATTATTTTGATTTAGAATTTTATTTTTTATACATTTGTTAACCAGACAAGCCCACCAAACACTATTATCCGTATTCAGGGATGACGCAGGAGAATGGCTTTGGTAAGTGATTTGCTCATAGTCAAATGGTATGGGAATTCAAAGTAGAAGGAATGAATTCTTGTACATTTAGTTACAGGAAGTAGCTCATTAACAGTTCAAAGTCTATCCTTTGTGCTGACAGATTTCACACCCTTTATATGGTATTATATAATATACAGCTTTTTTTCACACCACCAACTTTACATGTAGTATTAACTTCACCAAATTTTGCAGACTTGACTTGATTTTGTCTCATATCATTTGCCTTGTTTCTTGTAAAATTCTGCTTTTCTGGTAAATCAGTGAGGATTAGCCAGTCAATAATGCCAGACGTTAGAGTTTCAGACTTCTTACTGTTTACAAAATGCAAAACCTGCTGTTCTTGTAATTTTTTTTCAGGTGAATTGTAATATTTGAAAATTGACCCAAATTTATTGCCTTTGTCCCCCCCCCCCCATTTTTTTTTGTCCACACATGAAGAAAGAAGTTAAATATGACTGTCTTGTGGCTATATCCCGCTTAAGACTCCTATATGTAGAAAACTTTCCCTGGTCTTAACTGCTCGTTTGGGTAATTGGCAAATTTATCATATAAAATAATTTCCTTTAACTTAACATGGGTAACAGCATAACTTGGACAAATATATGAAAATGCAGGCAGTCATGCTTTTTTTTTTCTAAGTGTATTTTAGGTATTCAGATTTGCTGCTTCTACAGTGTTTTCTGTATGCAGTTACTTTATTTTATTATGCATAACTTGAGGGTTTGCTTCTGCTTTCCATTGTATTCATTTTACTGACACTTCAACTGATTTTAATTGATATCCTATATCATTTTCTAAACACCTTCCTACTTGGGGGGTGGGGGGTAAGGGTTTAGACCAATGGATGGGAAATTGGAAGTTCATAGATTAGTACTAAGCTAACTGCCCTTGTGAGCCATTTTAAGCCTAGCCAATTACCCCTTGAGACTCAAACCCTGCACCTTGTACTTGCAAGTAAAGCACCTTAACCAACCATTAGGCCACCCTCCCAAATCCTGGTCTGACTCACATGTCTCTGACAGGCAGAGGCAGGCAGTGATGTGCAATCTAACATATCCCACGACATAGCTTTTAGAAACTTCCTAACATATCCAAGTCTTAATAAATGCATGTGATACATGAGGACACAACTGGATTGGATTGCATGGCTAGGCTTGTAAGGGGCCTAGTATATACCTGTGATTGTATTTCCAGATGCTAGCCTGTTTGATATTATTCATGTCAAGTAATTTGCACAACAGAGGCTCCTCATTTAATACAAATACTCAAATCTCAGATCACACCTCTCCTCTCTGTAAATGTACACCTGATCCACTACTATATCCCTTTACAATATCACTACTTAGGAGCTATATATGACTTGCTGAATTCAACTGCTTATGCCTACAAAACTCCAACAATTAAAACTGCTACCCTACTTGACCAACTCCATCCTCAGTGATCAAACTGTACACAATGTTGATATGTAATGTTTGTAAATGACCTGTACCATTGTGTTTAATATTTATTTCCATGCAATGAGACTGTATATTGTGTTTTTTCTTGTATGTACTATATTAAATGTTATATGGAGCTTTTCGCCCAGGCTCTCTACTGAAAATTGTCTCACCTAGGGCCAGTAGACTTTCCAAGTTAATAAATAAAATAAATTTGTGGACATCATATAATGAAGACTTGTTTAACTGAGTTAGTAATTGTTAACTAATTACACTGCGAGAGCACTGACATATGCTAAAGACTGCCTCCATGAACTTTAGGAAAGTAAGTAAACCAACACACTGACTGAAACGCAGTGCAAAAAAGTAGTGTGTGGTACAGCTGTAATTATTGCAAATTTCTGGGACACAATACATGGCATTAAATATGGGAGCGCTGCCACACACTTGTGTGACTGGGATACTGCAGTGACTGTACCACATTTATCTTGATCTGCCAAACAATTGTGCAAATGTCATCCTGTATTGTTCATAGCACATCCGCACATTTGACAGCCCTGCGTATCACATCAGGATGATCTTGTATTTCACATATATGCAGCATCTCAATTGCTTAGCATGAAGGGAAACGTCATAATCCACCCAGCTAATATCTGTAGCACCTAAAGATGCAGTGTGAAAAGCTACAGCTGAGTGAAATAAAGATACAAAATGCTCTATCCACCATCCAACATCCACCATCCAAATCTCTACACCTCTATGGTATTTCACTTTTTCAGTAAGAGATTGCATAATCCAGGGCATTACAACTTCCAACCTTGTATGCATGTGTGTGTGTGTGTGTGTGTGTTTGGGGGGGGGGGGTGTTAGGCAGGCTTGCAGACCGAAGGAGCAGTAGAGTTTCCATATACAGTGTTACCTGCAGTGGTACTGTTCCAAGTTCAATTAACCCTCTGGACACTAGCAGTCAGGAAGAGGAAAAAAAAATGAACAGCAGTTGCTAGTTTACATACTTGGAAGGAGTATACATTTCACTATAATTCTGCCATATGCAACTAGGTAGACAGTAAAAGGTTGAACAGCTTGTGTGTCCATGCTCATTGTGGGAAAAGAATGGCATCACTGCCACTAGTATGAAGAGGATGACAACACTGCCTCCAGTGTGACCTATAGATGACATGATGCCACAAACTGATGCAAAAATCTCGGTCATCAATGTGGTTTGAATCCCAGGACTGCCAACCAGCAGTGTGTTTCTTTCCAACCCCTTCTCACTGATCTAACTTTCAGACTGCACCTCTCCTTCCGTAAATTCCAGGATCCGCCACTGTACATCTTTTATTTCAAAGGAGTTCTTTGTCTTCAGGTGATGTAAACATTCTTCTGATAAAATATGTCCTCAATTTGTATTTGCTGATAAGCTATCCACATCAAAGACTTGTTTTTCAATAATGGAACTGAAGTTCTGAAGGTGCTGCTAAGAGTAATTGTGTGATGCAAGGTAAATATCATTCTGGCAGCACTCTACAAACTGTAATGTATTGCTTTATTTGTAATACTATGCATTTACTGCTTCCAAACAGTCATTAACTGACGTGGCCTTGTGATTATTACCCGTTTCCTCAATGTTCATACAAGCAAAGTGCCTGGCGACAGTTCATTCTCCCGTAGTGGAAGAAGGCGGTACAGTCCAGTAATGGTTAGGGATTTCACTTACTAATGAAACAATGCCTTAATGATCCAGGCATGCCCGTTAAGTGATTTGCTTAAACTCATTGACTGTGGGATCAAATCTTGGGCTGTCATATAGAGCTCATTAACAGATCACAGACAATGCTCTGTGCTGAGCTGCCAGACATTGCTTCTTTCATACGACAATAAATCTCACTGAGGCAGACTTCCTCTAGCTGGGGGAAATTGGAGATATGTAGAACAGGTACACAGTGCAGTAAAGATCAAGTAGGCTATGGCATACAATATAAAAGGATAAAGATCACAGCTTTGAGCAATAATCTGCTTATTAAAGGTACAACATAAAATGCAAAACTATGTTACACAGATGGACAGGCAGGCACACGCCACCTAAACAGAAGTATTTTTAGTACAATGAATATGCAAGACTACAAATATAGAAGCCTTTTATGCTACCTTATAGGTCAAGAGAATGTGGTTTTAAGATATATAAATGGATATAAATATATGTGCATGTAAAACATTATATAATGTATATGTATAGATGAGAATGAGTGTGTATACACATACACATACACATATACATATATATATACACACACATATATATATATATATAATGCGCGCGCACACACACATGACTCCTTGACAAGGATATATGGTTTTATCCATACAGTATTGTCTGGGCTCAATTTTAAATGTTTTAAATGCTGTTACTCGTACAGTGAAGCATTTGCAATGCTACACATTGTACATCTAGAAGGAAAAAGGAAAGGCACTGGTAAGGTGTAAATGGTCATAAGACCCAACAGCTTTGTAATATCTATGAAATGTTGCATCTATAATAGAATAGGATAGTTACATTCTGTTGTACACAAATGTGCTTCATACTAACCAGAGGTACATGCCCTGTTGCAGTATGGGGGGCATGCTATGAAGCATCCTGCACCACAGATTATGGTACGGAATAATCATGAACCAATCACTGAATGGCTTCCATGACATCAGTAATGTGTTCCATCCTTCCTATGTGTCCTGTGCCCTTCACTGTATATACACTATATTCTCAGCTGCCGTGTGGCTTGAACCTCATCTATGATGGCTAACCCATGCAACACCTGTGTGTGTTGTGTGATAACAACCTGCAGTAGTTTTAACATGGCAAATGCCACACTGCATGTATCACTTTGTTCAGTGTGGTTTTGCCACTTGTATGTTATTACATCATATAGGTCAATATGTTGCTACCTTTTCTATGCTAATCTGTATTGGGATCTGTGTCTGGGGGGAGGCTATCGTCACATCCTCCTCTTGTCACCATCATCCCATATAAAATGTGGCTGTGGTACTGGTGACTGTGGTGTGATGGGTTATCAGGGCTGAGCCTATACAGACTGTCCCTGACAATCTTATTCTGCAGCATGGCAGAAAGACCTTGTAAACCTCGTCAGCCGAGTGCTCACTGCTGCTCTTTTTCTATACGTTTGACAAAAGCATGGGTCTGACTAAGGCTGATACTATGATATTATCAAAGTAGTTGGAGATGTTACATTGGCATAATTTTCCATGGTCAAAAGGAATCCTGCATCACAAAAATAATTCAAGTTTTTGGGACAGGATTACTATATATCTGGTATACTTAGACTGAGTTATGCAGTAATACACCGATTCCAACCTTTACCAGCTATATAACCCTCTGAAAAATCTCCCTACTGCAAGCAGTGGTAGAGTCACACAAATTTACTAGCAACATATACACTACACTGGCAGCATAGTGAACAAACATAGTTATGAAACAATCTTCACTGCAGATCTCTTGTAGTATACATAACCATTCTTGCTGTATATGTTCCTCCTGGGATTAGGAGGTTCTTTAATTGCAAGGGAACATAGTGATATCATAGAAGCCTGCAAGATGGTGGATTTCTCTTGTTTGGTTCTAGGAATCCAGATATGGTACATCTTGTTTGGTTCTACGAATCCACATATGGTACAGTCATCTGCAAACTTAGGGGTCTATATCATATGAGTGAATCACACAAATTACAAACACTCATAATATTGAACGTACTGGACCTTGAACTTCCTATTGTAGGGGACTACACCCCCTGCTAAATATATATTCCAACTCGGATCACACTAGTGAGGAAAGGGCAAATATCCCATTCTTCACTGTACCGTGATCTCAGAAAAAGCACTTGAGGTCTAGTACGTTCGATATTATGAGCATTCGCAGTTTGTGCTATTCACTCACATGATATAGACCCAAAGTTGGTAAGTCACAAGCCATCTACCTTCACCTGGACTTTGGAGAAATAGATTCCAAACAGTAGAGGGCTCAGCACATATACTTGTGGTACACTACTAGTAACTGGTCTACTGGTGGAGGTGGTTCCCCAACTTTGTGTTCTGTCATTGAGCCAGTTTGCTATCAGTCTAATAATGTATGGGTTGATCGCAAGCTGGGAGAGCTTCTCCATGATACTGGAGTGGGGAAAATGTGTCAAAAGCCTTGGCTAAATCAAGATAAATGTACCATTTTACCCTAATCCTGGGCTTTGGTGGCATTCTCAAAGAAGTCCACCAGGATTAATAAGCAAGATCTACCCTTGAAGCCAAACTGGGTTGGGTCAAAGAGTTTGAATGATCCTTATGGATAAGGTCCATAATGAGTCTTTCCATGGCCTTGCAGATAAGAGGTTAGGCTCATGGGTCATTAGTTCTTAGGGTCAGTTGATGGACATCCTTTGTGCAAAGGGATTATTGTTGCTGTTCTCCACTGTGCCAGGACAAAATCAGTTTTCAGGCTATGGTTAAACCGAGTGGCAAGGGGTTCTGCTAGGCCTCGATTTAGATTGCTGAGTAAGCAGCCTAGGATATTATCTGGTCCCATAGAGGCCGTGTTTTTGGCCTTAGAAAGCTTGCATGACCTGTTCTTTGGAGCTACTTGGTAGAGAACTGGTGTTGGGAATTATTTGAGGTATGTCAGGTGGGGACAGGGGAGCGAAGTTATAGCAGAATCTGTTGGCTAGCAAGTTGGCAATTTCCTCAAGTTCAGGGCAAGTGCTACCATCTACTATACATTCAGCACATAACTGAGCATTCCCACTTTGGTTACGGATGTAGCTAAAGAATGCCATGTGATTGTCTTGAGCTAGGGATGCTAATTGACTCATAACTAGCCCTAGATGACTTAAGACATCTAATTTCCTTGTTCAAGCTGTGAAGGGTATTCTTCCTCTATTGAGTTAGTTCCCTCCTGTCATTAGACACAAAAGTTTTCTTTTGTTGTATAACAGGTTTATACTTATAGTCCACCAGGGTGGCTTGTTCTTTTGGAAAGACCTGGTTTTGTTCTTGTTCGGTACAGCTGAGTCAATGTACTTGGTTAAGTGGCTATATAGGGCAATTGTATATTTCTCAGTACAGGAAACATTGTTGTTTATGTTGGCAGGGGATTCAAAACTTTTTATACCACCACTTAGACGACAATGGTTAGCTTTGGAGAAATTTCAGCTTTTTTACTCCTGTGTCAGTGTCAGGTTTGAGGTTTACTTCCAAGATGACAGATTTATGATCTGACCTTACTGGGGAGAGCAACACAATGGGGTAGTGCAGTGACCCCCCCCCCATGTTGGTGAGCACTAGGTCCAAAATATGAGCCTCTTGTGGGAGTCTGGACCAACTGTTCCAGAGCATTTGACTTATCATAACAATCATGTTTGCACTTATTTAGGTCTCCAAATCAATGGAGGGATAGCTGAAATCTCCCATGACCAGGGTATATGGCTGCATGTTGAGTCACTCTGGCAAGTCCAGGTAGGTGATGTGCTTCTCCTGGTTCATGGTGGGGGTCCTGTAGCTAGCGATGATGTGGAAGGGTGTTTTCCCTACAGTCAATTGGACCTGGAGTAGCTCCAGAGGGCTTACTATCAAAAGATTGAAATTCATTTGGTCTAACTTTCATTTGGTCAACAAATTAATATTAAGTAGTTCATTTGGTCGACAGACAGTGCTGTCGACCTTCTGCCAACCTTATGTTGACAACAGGCAAGGAATTATCCTGGTCAGCACTGTTGTGCAATCCTGGAGTTATATTACAAGTAGCAGGGGGTGTGGGGGGTGCAGCCCCCCCTGCAAAAACACTAGGGTTAGTTTGAGGTGTGTGTTGACCATTTAAATGTAGACATTTTGGCATGGATTTGGCCTGTTGATGTAATGAACATCGACCAAATGAATTTCAATCTTTTGATAGTAAACCGCTCCAGAGAATCTTACTATTTCAGTCTTGAGGTGTACTTGGATTTGATGAATATGGATGCACCTCCACCTTTGGTTCTTTCATGCTTGTTTTGGGGTCTGAATGTGTGAAAGGCATTGTAGCCTTGTAATGGCCAGGATGATCTCGGCCTTGAACCAAGTCTCTGACTACAGAGCCATGCATCCCACTCTCCACAGCTCTTCCACTGAAAAGCAAAAGAAGAAAAACAGATGTTCCTTCCAGCCAGATGCATATCACCCCTCCTGCCCAGCCATTCAGGTCCCACTTCTGTGTCCTGCCCCCAACCCTTCTCTGAAGCATTCAATCCTAAGCATTGTAATGCTCTGTGTGGCATCTAAAGCTTTAGCAACTATTGCTACAGTTTATACCCTATGTTTTAGTTAAAAAAAAATTCTTATAAACTGTAGCAAAGTGTTTGCTACAAACAGTTGCTGCAGTTTATATCCTACCTGCATGGAGTATTACAGTACTCCAGTTTCAGTTGAGATGTATTGTTTTACCATTTAAACTGTAAAAAACTGTGTACTATAATGTAGCATGTAGTTGCTACAGTTTAGACCTTACATGGAGAGCTGTACTGCACAGGTTTGATCACAAATGCAATACCAGCTTTTAAAAACTGGCACTGCATTAAAGAGATCAGGATCAGCTAATCTCATCCACAACACATTGCATCCAGGGCAATCACACCTCTCTACCTGCCCTTGCTACATTACTGTTAAAATGCCAGGTTTTTGAGATATTAAAAAGACCACAGTAAATCATTTCAAAACTTTTCCCACCTTTAATGCGACCTATAACCTGTACAATTCAGTTGAAAAACTTGTTAGGGGGAAAAAAATCTATAAAATAAAAAAATGTGATTTTATTTATTATTTGTTTGCTAGGAAACACTCACCACTGCCTTAGCCTAAAATCTCTGAACTGGTTAGAACTCCCTAACCACCTAGACTATCTCCAACTAACCACCGCTCACAAATTAATATTCTCCCCAGATAAATGCCCAGCCTTAACGAACATCCTTCCCCTATACATCCCAAACAGATCCCTGAGATCCGAAAACCAAAACCTAATTTCCATCCAAACACCCAAACGTCCCGCTGGCCAGCTCCTACTCTCAGTCTCTCTAGGTAAAAAATGGAATTCTCTTTCTCCTTCTCTTAGGACTATACATAAGACTGAATCCTTCAAAGCCCAACTTTTATTACATCTATCTTCCACATGGAAATGCTCCTGCTTTCACCCTACATAAACACTAAGTCTCCCCACTAGCTCGACAATCCTCTTCCACTTTACTCTCAAGTTTTTTTTTTCTTTCTATTCCTCCAAAAGCAGAACTAGCAGACTTTAACTCCAACTTTGTAAATATGCAAATATTGTAAACTACTGAAGAACCTCAAAAAAAAAAAAAAAAGCCTGTTTTATACCGTCCTATGATGTATTTTGCAATTTCCTGAATGTATGAATCTCACTCTTCTATTTTACCTCTACATTATGCAACCTTTATTGTATTTTGTAACCTTTCATAGTATTGTATTGCTATTGGAGCTTTTCTCCCCGGGCCTCCACTGAAAATGGGCACTTCTCGGCCCAGTGGACTTCCCCAGTAATCAAACTGAAAATAAAAATAAGTCTGACTTGGAACAGAGCCAATTTTCAGCAGAGGCCCAGGGACAAACACTCCAGATGCAGGTCTTTGTAACATGGGAGGAAACCGCAGCAAACCCACACAAATGCAGGGAGGACAAGCAGACTCTGCACGGAAGGCACTCAAGCTGAGAATCGAACCAGAGAACCTCTTGCTGTGAGGAAACAATGCTACCACTGCACCACTGTTCCATACACATTTGTTAAAGGATTATACACAATGTAACTGATTTTCTTGAAAATTTGAATTGAATTTTTCACATGATAGAATTAATTTTCTTGATATTACATTAATAAATGGTACAATACACACCACTATATACAGGAAGAACATACAATTAGATATGTGCATGCTAACAGCAGTCACCCTAGGCATGTGTATAGCAGCATTGTGAAAAATCAGTTTTTACATACAAGTAGATTAAATACTTTAGAACAGGACTAAAGGAGAGAAGTTGATCACATGGTAAAATATTTTTACTCTAGGGGTACTGTACCTCATTAATTGATGAAACCATACAACATGTAGATTTGGAACGTGAAGGAATGGGCTGCCCTTATCTTTATAGCAATAATAACTGCAATACAAATATAAGAACGAATAAGAATTGATCTCTAGGTTATGTAAAAAATGTAATAGGTGTACAAAACAGATTAAATTATAGAAAAGAATTAGATTTTGCAATCCCATAATGAGTTAAAGAACTTTATAGGTGAAAAACCACAATTTATATATAAAAAGGAAAATAATCTAAAGCAACTTTTATGTTATAAAGATATGAATTTTAAACAAAGCATTCAATTTATAACAAAATGAATGACTCCATGTTACAACTGTAGTTACTGTAAGTATAATACTGACGTAGAGTTCGTACACCCTACAGCGAATGAAAAATTCATGTTCAACACCTTTGCCACTTCCACTACTGATAGTCATCTACCTTGCCAATTGTACAAAATGTATATGTTTTGATATAGGCAATACAAATTGAGAGAGAATAGCTTCACATCTGAAATTTGTAGAGGGACCTACAAAAACACCTTATATAAACATATTTTGTATAATGGTAATCACACATTTAAGTTTAGAATTTTACAAAAAGTATATGCCAGAGAGTAGGAGATGGTCACTATGACTGAAGCTGCTAAATATAGATGGATAAATTTCAGGGCTAATATGCCACCTGGCCTCAATAAGATAGAGTATAAAACCTATATTCGCAGATTTAGTTTTTAATATAATATCTTAATATTCATTATATATTTTGCTATTTGTTTACAATGCTGTTTTAAATTTAAAGGGTTAAATATCTGTGTTAATTGATATTGCCTTTTAATTGGTTATTTGGCAGGCTTGTGGTTTTAAATATATTTAAGCATTGAGTTAACTGATATAATTGTTGCTTTTAGAAAGAGTTGTTATACTTGAAAGCTTTGCACTGTGTTAATAAAACTGGTTGTGTGACTGTTGGTCCTTTGGTTTATATTCTTTTTATGTATTCTTTACCCGATAGTCTGTTTGGTTGCATATTCTGATTTTTACTTTTAGGAAAAATATCAAAATTAATTAGAACAGCATATAAAGGTAATTGATAAATAAAAATGAATAAGCTTAAATCTCAAATAAATTAAAACTTAAACTCCTGTTATAGACATTATTCCAAAAATGTGTAAATTACTAACCAAAGAAGCTTTTTCTGTTAAAGGTGTTTACTCTAGTAAAAGTTTCGATATACATCCTTCTTGGAAATACAGTAATGTATCCAATTCTGAAATCAGAAAAGTGCAAACTAATTTTTTTTTTTTTTTTTTTTACAGACCTCTATATCTCAAATATTGACTATAAAATACTCATGGCAATTTACACAAATAGAATTAAACAGTTACTTCCTTTATTAATAGATGAGGATCAAACTGCTTTCATAAAAGGCAGAAATACTTTTGACATTAAAAGAATCCTTCCTTTAATTGACTATATATATCAAAGAAATAGGATCCTGGTGAGTCTAAATAGAAACAATGCATTTGATTCAGTTAATTTGCATTATTTAATTTTGGCCCTAGAAGAATATGGTTTCTCACAAAAGTTTACACAGTTAATAAAATCACTTTATGAAAATTCTTCAGCCTATGTTAAGATTGGTCCATGCCTCTCTACCTCTATAGCAATTAAAGACAAGGCAGGGGACACTATCCCAATTGTTTGCTCTGGTCATAGAACCCTTTGCAAATTATATCAGAGTAAATCCAAATATTAAAGGTATACAAATTAGGAACACTCTAGAAATGAAGGTTCAGCTCTTTGCTGATGACATCTTGCTAACCTTAAATGACAATGGTAGCTCATTAACAGCTTCACTGAAATCAACTGCTTTCTGGTCTTAAATTTAATGAAAATAAAACAAAGCTGCTGATTATAAATTCTGATAAAAAGGAGTTAAGAGTTGTTTTCAATACTTATCTGTTGACAAAATCAAATATCAAGAGATTACATTAGCTAATGAAGTGCAATAACTGGCACTAATTATAACAATATATTAAATCATATAAAAAGTCTCAGACAAAAATGGAATGAATTCATCTTTACTATGAAGGATAGACTTTACACAATTAAAATAATTTTTCCGAAATGAATATATTATACAAGCTCTCTATTCCCCCTCTAAACAATGTACAAATCAATTTAATAAACAAATTATAATTTTCATGGCATCCTAGCAAACCCAGAGTGGCTATTAATGGTCTCAAATGATTGGGAGTTGGGGGGCAAATCTTCCTGACATTATGATAAATGACAGTGCATGGATCTCAAATACATTTTTATGGTTAAATACCTCATACCTACATGAAAATAACTGCATGAAAGCATTTGGTTAAATTCAAGTCATTCAATGTCACCAAAATACATAGAATTGGTATCTAATAATTTTCTTTGGATGATGAGAGAATATACAGTTGACAGTAAAGAAACAAGGTCTAAATTTATATCAGATATATTGAAAGTATTCAACAATTATATAAACAAAAATCCTGATATGAATGCATGGGCATTTATATTCCCTATATAGCCTGTACTAATATCATTTTTGATGTGGCCACAATCAAAATTCTAAAATAAAAGGATTTACTATATTAGCATCAACTGATACAAACTGGTAAACCTTTAACAATGGAACAAGTCAAAAATAAATTTAATTTAGATAGCAACATGTGGCTAGTAATACAGGATTTGAGACAATATGTTAGAAGTAGGTTAGAGTTAATGAATCCAGTCATTAGGTAAATACTTTAGGTTTATAGAAAATGTGATTGTTCTAGTAAATCATATTGTTCAAGGAAAAGGATTTGTCAAATTAATTATCAAAAGTACAAAATTGTATAAAGAACCTTTTGGGGATTATAAAGCAATTAATCATTTTCCTAATGATAAAAGATCAACACTTATATTCTAAACAAACATCCCTGTCAATTCAATGGAGGTTATTCTCATGAACATTTCTTCAAAGATTTTTTATAATGCCTCATAAAATTGAGTTAATGTTTAAACAAAATATAGGGTGTTGGAGGTGCATAATAAAGCTGAAGGCAGATTGGCAACATATGTTTTGATAGTCACTTACTCAAAGCTTTTTTGGATAAAATATATATATATTTTTTTTTACAAACAGGGGAAACAAATTGTTCACTGTGGGGAGAATGGCAGCTTGATGGTCACAGGGTATCAGCAGTGAAACAGTAGAAAAGAATTCCAATAAGAATGGACAGATTAAAATTTCCCTGAATCAAAATATCTGTTTTTCTCACAAACTGCTAGATAGGTGTGATTTTTGTAAAAGCAGGTATGCATTTTGTGAATGCTGTATCTACATATACATCATGGTTGCAAAAATTATCATTTCCATTATGTACTGAAAATATACATCTCTGAAAAATGCATTCAATGCATTAAAATCATGCTTTTGTATAGTTTGGCAAGGAGACTTCCTGCTTCCATTCTGTGACCTCTAACCCACTGTCACTCACTGTAGATACCTATGATGTGGGTAAAGTACCCATCAGACTTTGAAAGTATGCTGATCATTTATTTACTTTCAATGTGGCCATTCAGTGTGGTATCCAGCCTAAACCAGGCACAAGACTTAAGATTTCATGATTATCCAGTTACTCACTGTAAAAGCAGGCTGCACATATGACCACACAGGACTAAACTACAAACTAATAACACCGCACAATGCAGAAAACCAAGAACACAGTGGAACATCCAAATGAATGCAACACAGCACAGAGGTATATTTAAATGTGGGAGATGTTCCCAGTGTCCTTCAATCTTAGAAGGTGAAAGTATTTACATTTGTGGGTTTTGGGAGTGTCAAGTGCCCTAGACGTAACTGCAATGCTAAAATGGTAGTATATGCTGCCCTGTGCAAGACATGCAATTCGTTTTTACATAGGAAAAATAGAAAGAGCTACTAAAAAGGATAGATGAACATTTGAGGGACATAAACTTAGGATTAACTTTTGGGTTTCTTATTGAATACATAATAAATATTCCTTTTGGTACTTACTTTCCTCACTTGCTTAGAAAAAAACAGCTCTTGTACTCTTTCCTCACTTATCTAGAGGAAAATATTTTTTTTTATTCAGGCATGTCCAAAGGTCAGCTCCCAGTGTTCTCTCCTGTCTATCTGATGAATCTGGGCATCCTGGGGCAATGTAGAAATTGCCTCATGTACACAGACAACCCTCTCCTCCTACCACCCAACACTACAACCTGTGAGAGATGCACTTATCTAGTCAAACTGGAGGTAAAGCTCTCTCCAATCAAGAGTGAACTTGACAGTCGAGAAGGTAAACACTTGCACCACACCACTCAGTCTCACTAAATCTAGACCACCAAAATCCACACAGAAATACAAAAACATTCACGGAGGCTCTCAATAATAATCTGCTCAAGCAACAGAGACCTCCAAAAGCAGAAATGCAAGCAACCTCCACCCCCCCAACACAACACAAATGACATAGCCCGCAGACTTAGTGTGCCACTCAACCAAAGCCAATAAGGCAAATCAATGTACCCAACACACTAGTCATAGGAGACTATAGTCAAGCACACTGATGTCCCAATCATCAGGCTAAACAAGAAGGTTACTGTCAGCTGCCTGTCGGGTGCCAGAATCCGCCACATAACCCATACACTCAGGTCACTTCACAACAAGCACAAATATGACTCTGTCATTGTCCATGTTGGTGTGAACGACCTGAGATGTACCTCTCTGGACTACATGAAGAGACATGGAAGAGCTCTTCGATCTTGTAGCCCAGGCAGGTATGACCCTAGCCCTGAGTAGCATTCAGTCATCACCCAGAATGATGCCGCAGTACAAGGATAAAATGACTGACTGGCTAAGCTTCTAGTGCCATTCTAAAGGGATCCAGCATCTGTCTGCCTGGGATGACACGGTTGACAGACCACGATGCTTTGCCAGAGATGGCCTGCACCTGTCACCCCTGGGATTCTGGATACTGGCTAAGGTTCTTGCCAACCCTATAGTGCCTTTTTTTAGGCAAGGTTCAAATGATAAATTCACCACCATAACAGGAACAGGCAAGAAAAAACTGAGGGTGATGCTACTCAATGCCAGAAGTCTAAATCTCAAAATGCACTCACACGAGGCACTCCTTAAAATGGAAAACATAGATATCTGTGCAGTGACTGAGACCTGGTTCAAGGCTCCAGAGAGCACCCCTGCACTATCAGGCTATAACTCATATCACACTTTTCAGCCATGTAACCTGGACCAGAATACCAAAGGCGGAGAGGATATCCACACCTCCAGGCTAGTTGCTCAGCATAATGCAGCAGAGGTTATTCAAGTGCAACTAACTCTGGGCAAAACTGCAATCCAAATTGTAGCTTGCTACAGATCACCCACCATGCCCCAGGATTCCAACTCTTTTCTTGATGTACTGGAAAATTAGGGTTCAACCAAACACCCTAATAATGGGCAATTTCAACCACCCCACCATTAACTGGGAAAACTACTCATGTATCAACTCCTTCGCTCAACGCTTTCTGGAATTCATAAACTCCAATGCCCTGGATCAACTTATCCACACCCCCACCAGGGATATCCTAGATCTAGTCATTACCAATATGAGTGACCGGTGTTCCACACCTGAAGTCAATGCATCATTGGTCCAATCCGACCATAAGCTAATTACCCTAGATATCCACATCCTGCCTCCACCCCTCATTAAGGAAACCATAATAAAAAGTTTCTCCAAAGCCAACTTCATGCTTAAGACAGAAGTGGTGAACTTCATGACACCCATGCAGATGACAATACAGTTACGACTACTGAATCCTACACAACTGCACTTTAAAAGCACTTACATGAGTGCATGGATCATGCTATCCCAAACCGAACCAAGACACTATCCTCCAAAAAAAGGAAGCCAATCTGGTGGTCCCCTGCCATAAACAAACTGTACAACAGAAGGAAGAAACTCTTGCAAAAAGAGAGTAAAATCCCACGAGTGGAGGAGCTCCCTGGTCAGCCTCAATAAAAAGCTGTGATCCCTGATAAAATCTTCCAAAGCTAGTTACGAAAACAAAAATCACCACTGATTCTAAAGACAACCACAAAGCATTCTATAGCTATGTCAAGAATCTGAATGGCAACACTCATATCTGCTGTGAGTTACAGCACAATGGCACTAAATATACAGACCCAACTGATATTGCCAACATCCTGGCAGATAGGGGTGAGAGGGGGGGGTAAAGTAGTTAGCACTGAACCTAACTACTTTACCCACCTCTCACCCCCAAAAGAGCCCATCTCTATACCGGAAGAATGCAACGTTCCTGTAATCATGGCTGCACAGGTAAAAACCACACTCTCCAAAGCCAAGAACACAGCATCCATGGGACCAGACAACATCCCAGGCTGTGTTATACATGAACTACAGAATGAACTGGCACCCCACCTAAGTACCATGTTCAATCATAGCCTCACCTCAGGCTTTGTGCCTGCTGAATGGTGCACAGCAACGGTTATCCCACTCCACAAGGGGGGAGCCACCACAGACCCCGGGAACTACCGCCCCATTAGCCAGACAAGCCTGGTTTGCAAGGCCATGGAACATATCATCATGGAACTTATAAAGACATTGGTAATCTCCAAACTCTGGATCCCACCTAGTTTGGGTTTGTAAAGGCAGATCATGTCTCCTACACCTGATACTTCTTTGAAGCAGTCACCAAAGCCGTAGACAAGGGTAAGGTGGTTCACACAGCCTATCTAGATCTTCCCAAGGCTTTTGACACCATCCCCAACTCTGGAATTAGATAAACTCACTAAACTAGGTATAAATCCCTATGTCACAAGATGGGTTGCCAACTGGCTCACTGACAGAACCCACACTGTGAAAGTAGCAGACTCCAAATCCGACTTCAGACCAGTGACAAGTGGAGTACCACAGGGTTCAGTCCTGGGACCTCTACTTCTCTGAAGTACAGGCGAACACAGAAGGTCTTTGGCTAAGTTCGCAGATGACTGCAAACTAGGAGCCATAATCAAAACTACTAACAATGTGGACATCCTACAAAAGAGCCTCACCGAGACAGATGCCTGGTGTCAAAGCCATGGACTCAAGCTCAATGCCAAAAAGTGCATTGTTATCCCCTCTGGTAAAAACTCTGTAGCCATGAACTACAACATAGGCGGTAGTATACATAACACTGAAAGTGTGATAAGAGACCTTGGGACACAGGTGGGCAGTAGTCTCTCCTTTGATGATCACATAACCACAGTAGTCAGGAAATCCTTCTACATGGCACACCTTATCATAAAAGGTTTCTCATCCAGAAAAAAAAAAAAAAAAAGGTCATTGTTCCCCTCTACTCATTAGACTCATTATAGAGTCAAACACCCCTTTTGGTATGTACCTCACAAGACATCAACAACTGGAAAGGCCGCAGAAATACCTCAAAGAGGATAACTAGCCTCAGATGCCCTACTCTGACAGTCTCAAAAAACTCCAGCTTTACTCCGTCGCATATCGCCTACTCAGAGGTGATCTCTGCCTAACATACAAAGCTGTGTCAAACCCAGAGCTGTTGGACATGCTCCACTTAAAGAAATCCCAATCCCTCCGAGCTACATGCTCTAGGGACCTAAACCTTGTCACCACAATAAACAGAACATGCCGGAGGGATAGATTCCTGTCCGAGACTTCCCATACTCTGGAATAAACTATCTATATCAAACAAAAGCTCCTCATTAGCACTCAAGAAAAATCTTGATGATTGGATGGGAAATAGGAAATTCACCCTGGGGATCACCTCTGTGGCTCTGCTAAACAGTGGCACACGAAAATTTTCTTGGGTGGCAAAAGCCAGGGTACCTTTTTGGCTGGGCTTGTATAGGCCCCAGGGCCGATAGCCTAGTACCTACCTATGAACCTATAAGATCAAAATAATGCACTCTAGAAACAGATCCAGAACAACAAGGGGCATTCATTTTGTTGCGGACACCATTGATTATGGCCAGAGAGGCAGTCCTCTGCAGATTAGATTGGAAATTAAGTAGCAGAATGGAATGGTAATTAAGTAATAGGACCCAGAGGCCTAAATCATACATCTGAGCAGCTTTTTGAAAATTAAAGCACTTAGTTTTTAGGATTAACCTTTGGGTCTGTTATTGAATGCATACAATAAGTATTCCTTTACACATCTATTCAATTACATATATTAATATTTAAGGACCTCAGTGTGAGTTATTAGTGTGATTTGTGCTGAAATATATTTAGGTAGTGTTTAGTTTAAAATGCATCTGTTATTTAATAGTTTATATTTTAGTATATTTACTAAAATATTTCAATTTACTGTTATTTTTTTTTTTATTTTATAAGGGGGTGGAGTTGATGTTATATAAACTCTGCTCCAGTGAATTGTTTTTAACTCTGATGAAGTCCTGTATGTGCATGGGATGAAAAGTTTTGAATATTTATTAAAATTATCCTTGTTTTATCAAGTAGTCATTGGTGGTTTTGTTTGGCATCTAATAGTAATTTTTGTTGGTTCATTTTGGAACTGCGGAGCAGGCTCTTGGTTTTCAGCATTGTGCAGTGTAATACGGCTTGTGAGAAGCAAAAGCCTATGGCAACTGTTAGGAGAGTTACAGATGGTAACAGTGTCAGTAGCAACACAGTCTTGATGCGGGTAGCTGTTCACAGCAAAAAATAATTAAAATGGCCAATGTTGAAAAGAAATCTTGTCCATATTTATTTTAAGTATTGCTAGCCAGTAGAATACTGAATATTACACATTAATTTCATATGGCAATACAAAACACAAGATATTTCTGTAAATGCTACTCTATTTGATTATGGTGACAATTATGCATTGCCATTGACCGAGGTCGTTTACTCTGTAAATTGTCATGTAATAATAAGAAATGCTCCACTCAGATCTCAGAACCTGAAGAGGTGTGAACTATACCTGGCACACATTTGGCAGTAGAACAATATACTTCTTGATCAAAACAAACACATTCTAATTGCATAAAATTAGTTTCATTAGTCATACTGAGTGAACTGTTCCTCTTTGGACTATTTTAGCCATTAAGAGGGCCACAAGCATAGGGCAGTATCCAACCTACATGTGGACAAGTTGCCAGTGCCAGTCATAATGCCACTGAACTGAGAGGCCACAAAGCCTGCAAGGCATTAATGTGGGCATGAGAAAACTTGACAGACATTCAGCATAGGCTACAAGGATAACATTAAACTTGTAACACAAACTAAATGAATACTTTGCATACAAATGCAATTATGATAATCCATTTGATGTGCCAATTGGGTAAGTGGGATGATATATAGATCTGTTGCAGCTATGACCCAGGCCACTGAGCAAGGATAAGCAAAACAATAAAACCAATATATATAGAAAGTTCTCAGTTGCTAGTCAACTGGCATACTTTTGTGAAGAAATCAGCATAACCAGAGAAAACCTACAAAGATAACATGCAAACTCCACACAAGGAGTGACCAGAAGAGATCTTTGTACACCAGACTGAGGAGATGTAACAAACATCTTACTACTACAGCACAAACCCAAACGTTCATATACTTGAGGATGGTAAAACCATAGTGTGCACAGTAGTTAGTGAGAAGCAAAATGAGCTACTCTAGTATGTTATACTACAAATATGGGAGTGTCAATATAGGAAAAAACAAAACATGAGAATTATAGGAAAAAACATGAGAACTGAAGTCCTTACCCAAAATAACCATCATTTAGTGTCTTGCTGGATTGCAACCAGATACCCAGAGTAAGAAATTTCTTAATGAATTGTGATATTTTGCAGAAAAAAACAGGCAATGCCAGTTATTTGTCACAAAAGGTCCTTTGGAGTATAATTTAATACTCCTCCTCTAGCAGTGAGGGGATACTGCTTCAAACAGAAAAACAAGTTTGCTAGGTTCTGGCTTTATTCCACCAGAACATTGCTTCAAGTGAGCCTAGATATTATCAATCCCTCAAACTTCTGAAAGTCAAGACATTAATAAATAAAAACATTAACAAACATTAAATCTAGAAGCATTCTGGTGACAGTACTAGAAATGTTGGTTCAAACAGGATAACTATACACAGGGAGACATAAAACTGAAACATTGTTTTGTACTTTAACAAAAGTAACAGCATTTCTGAATAATCATTGCAAAGCAACAAATGCTACTATACTGTCAAAAAAGGACAAGACAGACTTCACATGTACTGAAACCACACAAGCAAATTTCATCGTGAAATGTCTCAATATTATAGTTGATTTAATATTCTGCAAGAGTATATTCCAGGGAAATATTTTCTGAATTTTAATGTACCCAAACAATATACAAATCTCCAATAAAAAATTGTGCAAATTTTTTTTTTCATAATCTGTTAAAAATTCACTGAAATAATGTAATACACATTATAAAGTGGCTTACTGAGTTTATAAAATGGTTGTAATGGATATCACCTGGTAGCTAAAATTAACAAAACATTACACTGCTTTATCACCATTACAGAATATGATTCTGTTCATGGAAAAAAATAGTAGCAACCAGCTTACGCCTCCAGTGTAAATGAAACAGAATGACTGAAAGGGCAATGAAATGCTTTTCCTGCCTTTTAATCCAACTCCAGCAGTACCATATACAATGACAAAAATGTTGAATTCTGGTAAGATGGTGACTAGTTAAAATGCTTCAGAGGGCTCCATGGTCTACTACTGTAGGCCGGGTTATTGAGAAAAACAGGCAGAGACTTCCCCAAGAATGTTCTATGATCGGAAATGGCTGTTTAGTGCATCAATGGCAAATTAACTGCTTGATTAGTTCCTAAAAAGATGAGGAAACTGCCTGTAGTAATATCACTGTGAGGGGGAAATACAGCCGGTGCGGTTTTCCCATCAGAAGTAACGGAACAGAGCTCACCAGGCTTATAACAAATTATGCCACAACTACAACAAATAAAATACACTTTGTAACAATGTGTCAGAAAGGCAGATGGTGGAGTGAAATGTATGGAACAAACTTAACTATCGACTCTCACCATTTGCTCAAGGTGGACACAGACTTTAACCCCAAGATGCAAAAATTGAACAAATGGAAAACAAGGTAACTGGTTGTAATGCCTGAGCAGGATTTGAAATGAAACACTGTACACCAAAAGTTAACTTATAAAAACTTTTATTTCTACTAACACAAAGAAGATTAATAAGCTAACAAACTATCTGCTACAATCATACACGAGTTTATTCTATTCTATAAAAGAGAATTCAATAGGAAATAAAATTAGACAATATAGTTAAAGAAAATTATACATCACTGATAAAGAAAAAGCTTTATCATGTCTTCAGTCTCTACTGGGAAGCCCCGTTGCAGTCAGGCAGGAGTCTTCATTGGGAAAACAGTCATGGGCAGTGCGTCCACTCCACAGGTGAGGCTTCTGCCTGTGTGGAGAATCCCATTTATAACCAAGTTGTTTACCACAAATCATGAGAATCAGTACTTTTCCAGTGTAGGCCGGATTTTGCTAGAGCATTCTGTGATGTTGGCCACCCACCCCAGAAGGAACAGAAAATCCTGCCAAGTACAATGATTCTGCAAATTTCAAATACTACACTGGAATATTCCAATAACCTTGCAAGTTTTAGTACATTACCAGAAAACTACAGACAGGTCATGTTTCATAACGTAGTAAACAGGTCATGTTTCGTAATCAAATATAACTTGCTGAAATCAGAACGTTCAGGAACAGAGCATCATCTCTTATGCCTGCCCAAAAGGTTAGAATGTTTTGGAACATATTCTATATATCAAAGAAATGAAAATAAAAACATCGAGATACAGTGAGGTAACAGTCAAATAATCACTCTCAATGTTCCCATCTTTCGTATCGCATTCGTATCACACTGGTTTAGTAGGCAAAAGCTGCAGATACAATCCAAGATTTACGGATATGCCAGAAAAAATTTGACAGTAATGATTTTCTACACATTATGGCTCAAACGTTGTTTGAATGAACTCTGCTTTCTCCAGATGTTGCTAGAAATGAGATCGTACACTGGAAATGCATGCTACAACACCTGTAGTTTAAGTTCCCTTGGTCAAGGGTAGTAAAATGGGACTCCGTTATAAAGGAGAAAATACTTACAGCATTAGAGACATCCAGGAAGATAACTACAATTGGTGACAGCAGAGTTATATGATACTGATTATTTGACCCACATGAAGACCAAGAGGTCGGCTTTCTTGCCTGCCATAATGATCTTCAAAGTGGGGGTGTCATTTTTGTACCCTGTCCAGTAGAGGGTTCTCTGGGGAAGTGAATGTACTCACTTCTCTTGGCAGATTATGGCTTGGACAGTCTACAGTGAGCAAACTGTACACGATTTGACCCAATGACTGAACAATTAACAGAAAAGTCTATATCTAATGCAAGCAGAATATTTCTGGAGCCATTTATTTTGTTTATATAAAGAATGATCAAGGGAGGGGAC
>NC_056735.1:1660525958-1660563140 GCF_019279795.1 Protopterus annectens | reverse complement strand
TTTTGCTTATTGGGTGGCACAGGGTCATTCTCAGTGAATGGGCTGAGAGGCTTTACCACCTTAGGATTGGTAATGCCTCCCAGCCCACCTCCACCTTAGGAGTGATGGAGGAGTTTTCTACATGCATGTTTCACAGCACATCAGTGGCTTGTCAAAGAAACAGTGCATAGATATAGAAGGGTTTCTATTATCAGCAAGCATATCTGGCATTACATGCCTTATTTTGCATCATATTTTTGTCCTATACTCTTCTAAAATCTTTGGTAAGACATTGAGAAATGCTTAATAATGCCAGCCATTAAAGTTTCACAGTTCTTATTCTTCATAATAATGTATGTTGATGCAACTTGACTTTTGAAGTGAATCCGAATAATATTGACATTCTGTCCCCGATTTGAGCCTCTGTCCCTCCCACATTTTTGCCTTTGTCCAGAATTTTTGAGCGAAGAAATTGAGAGCTATGGCAAAGAAGCTTATACCTCTGCTCATGGCATAGACATCTGGCGGCTGTCTGGAACTCTGTCTTTATTGTACCTCTTTTTCCAGCTCTAGGGGATGGCAGGTAACCCCAACTAAGCGGGTGGGTGTGTGTTAAATTGATTAATACTGATAACCTAAATAGAGATTGAGGTAGTAGAAGGCTCATGGAAGGTGCCATATCACAACAGAAAAGAGCCCATCTCGGCAGTTAGCAGACATGGAATTGCAATTTAAGAAAAATATTAACTGTTCTGATGTTTTTCTGTTTTTATCTGTGTGTCTGCAATGTGTTTGACTAAGTAACCACAACGTCAAGATGGTAGGACAGATCACAAATGTACTAAAATATGTGCATCTCTCACTTCTGTTTGTGACTGTATCTGAAGAGCAGCAGGGTAAAAGAGAATGATGACTGCAGATGGCAAGAGCCATGCATGCACACACACATGTGACACACACACACTGCACATTGCACACTAGTGGTGGTGGGAAGGGATTATAAGAGAGGTAATAGTGAAAGAGAATTAGATTTGTTAACAAGTTAATGTTCACTGTAAATAAATGTGTATTTTAAAATGAAACCCAATATTTTTCCTTGTTTGTGTATTAAAGACTTCCAGTAGTGAAACTGGTACTAAAAAGGCCTACTCAGAGGCGATCTGTGTCTGACGTATAAAGCCATGTCGAACCCAGAATTAATGGACATGCTTCACCTCAGGAAATCTAAATCCCTTAGAGCTACACACTCCAGGGACCTGAACCTCAGCACAGAAATAAATAGGACATGCTGGAGGGACAGATTCATATCCCAGAGGCTCCCCTCACTCTGGAACAAAATCCCAGTCCATGTCAGGCAGAGCCCCTCACTGACCCTCTTCAAGAGAAATCTTGATGAATAGATGGGAGATCGTAAGTTTACCCCTGGGATCTCTTCTGCGTCGCTGCTTCACAGAGGTACAGTAAACAAACCTTAAAAGGGCTACCCTCCTGTGAACTACTATGCAGAGGCACAGTCAAGTAATCTAAAAGGGTGGCAAAAGCCAAACATACTCTGGCTAGGCTTATAAATGCCCTAGGGCAGATAGCCTAGTATCAACCTATATTATATATATATATATATATATATATATATATATATATATATATATATATATATATATATATATATATATACATATACATACATACATACATACATATACACACACACATACATATACACACACACACACACTAAAACAAGGAAGAATAATGGGAATCACTAACATAGGTTACAAAACACAGCAGGGCTTTGAAATATATATATATATATATATATATATATATATATATATATATATATATATATATATATATCTGTGTGTGTGTGTGTGTGTGTGTACATCCATATCAGGCCAAATACTTTTGCAAGGGTTTCAGAAGCAGGGTACACATTTTGTGCATGCCTACTGATGGATGTTTTACTCTGGATCTGTGTGCTACATATCCAGTGATTCTTATGGCATTAACGTATTATTAAATTTGTGCTGGTCAAAAGTCTTGTGCGAGTCTTCTTATGTTTATATGAAATGAGGCACAGAAGATGATTTTTTTAGAATCACTTATGTCTACGTTATGTTCATGCGCTTACAACAGCTTACCCTGAGCATAAATTATCTGGGATCAGGCCAAGTATCTAGTGGCCAAGGCAGACATCAAGGCTACTCTTGTACATCATATATGACCATTGGTTGAATTGATAAAAGTTTGACTGTGGAATTTCAATGTATAACTGTCCAGTTTTAATGGGATGCCAGAAGGTGTAGTTGGAGGTTGAGAGAGGTAAGGTAAGGTGCAGCTAGGTGAGGGTCATTTGGTGCAGTATACTAAACCTAAGACCCTACACCATGGTACTGATATCTATCCATCCATCCCTCACTCCATCTGTCCATCCATCCATCTGTCTCTCTATCCACCCATATGTGCATACATCTATTTTCTGAATCATCTGGCCAAGTAAAAAAAAATACCATGATTGCAGCAAACTGAGTAGGCCAGGCAAGACCTCCCTGTCCCCAACAACATTATTCTGTTTATCCTGTGGGATTCACAGGCATTCTCATGTAGATTGGAGAATATAATATCTGCAGTAGTTCCTGGGCCTCTGCTCAGTGGGCCATTCCTGGATAAACCTTTCACTGAAAAAGCACACAGGTCATCCTGTCTGCATGCCCAAACCACATAAAATTAGCTGCAGATGATCCAGAGAAGGAGGAAGAGTGCCTGTACTCCTGAATTGCCAAGTTTCTCAGGCTACCACAGACAATGAGCCTAGCCACCCTACAAAGGAACATGATTTCTGCAACCTGAATCCATTGTTATATCTTTTCAGTCACTACACAAACCTTGTGACCATGGATGAAGGTGGTCTGATCACTAAATTAAGGAAAATGAAGACTTCATCCCATGTCTCATGGCTTGATTTGTCACCAGTGGAATTCATCCTCTGGTCAGTCTATTCATCCTTTGTATCTTCACTCATGAACTAGACCTTAAGATGGTCTAACTGCCCCACTTTGAACAGCAGTACCATTATCACATGCAGAAAGCAATCTGGGCTTTTTTATAGAGAACAATGACCTCTGATTTGGAGGTGCTGAATTTCAGCCCAGCAGTTTCTTTTTTAACAGGACACCACTTCAGTGCAACTTTGTCTAAAAAAAAAAACACACACAAAGATGCAACCTTGACAACCACAAAGCAGATATTCTCCAAACATTGAATATGCTTTAAATTCCATTCCATGAAAATGTTAAAATGGTAACGAAATTAAGCATACCCTTGGAGAATCTTACACCAACACTGAACAAGTTTGCGATAACTCAGAATGTGTACACAATTCTTGTTCTGCAAATAGTAATGAATTGCTATCAGCAGTGGGATTGAGACTCCATACTATCATACACCTGTCAAAGAACATTCCAGACTACATGGCCATATACCTTCTTCTGGTCCAAAAAGCACAAACTGATTGGTGAACTCACAGCCTCTCAAGTTTCCATCCAAGAACATTGAGTTGATCCACTGTTGCACCACGATAACAGAATCTATACTGCTTCTCTGCTTCTCCTAAATCAGAGGTTTATCTCCTAAGACTGCAAACTTATGATGGAGGGCTTTGTGTGCCACAGAGATCTTTACAGCTACGCTGCCTTGAGCGTCTTGGTTCTGACGGAGTCACCTTTAGCAAACTACTCTAAAATGAGGGGTCCAGCAATGGTCCAAAATTTGACCACTCCAAGTTTTCTTAAAATAATAAGAGCACCTTGCCTGAAATAGGGATTCTAGAACTCACCCCAGGAGCCACACTTGTGGGTTGTGCTCCCAGGTGAGCACCTTGTGTCTAGGTAATACAAGTTACCTTTGCACAGTACGTACTGACAGACCAGGAAGTCAGCAGCTACTGTAATCAGTAAAGTAAAGATTTGAAAGAGGCTTTAGACAATGACTTTCAAAATGGCCTCAGACAAGTTCTGGCAAGCTATCTGGCCCATCTGATGACTTCTGTTTTGGGGAGAGGGCATTGCAAAAGTTGTCTCAGCACTGGTAAAGAAACGTTAACTTCATCTAGAGACAGGAAGAGGGAATGATGAACTCTTGAAGCTGGTGGACATGTTTCCATGGAGGAGGTAGTTCTAGAAGCAAATGCTGGGACTGGGTCCACTTCTGTCTAAATACTGCACTGACTTCATCTACAGTTTTGAGGTGTTAAGGTATGAGTGGAAATGAGATCCATCTGGAAATGCTGAAGTCACTGGATATTGAAGTGTCATAGTTAACATTCCTTTTAGTGCTGCAGAGATGGAGACCCTAGTACCTCTAAATTAGGAAACTGGGGTCTCCATTTTTGTAAAGGGGAGAAAAGGAATGTTCATGCAAAAGAGGGATTTCACTCCACAGTTTTCTTGGGAAATTGAATGAAGTTTGTGTTAAAATATGTGGAATGAAAGTGCTTCACTATTTGAATATATTTTGGCTGCGACTGGTCCTGGATGCCTTCGTGTAGGCATAGCGTAAGGGAAAAGTCTTTGTGCATAACGCATTATACATACATAAATATAAAAAAATAACACTGTTGCTACTGGGGTAACGACTGTGGAATGGGAATAGATTTCCAGTTGTAACAGGCTGAGAACACATGAAGACCAGGATCAAGGACTAGCAATGTAAATAGTAAGGGGGTAAGCTGGGAATTCCAATCCATGATTAACTGGCTGATGAGTTGGGGTGGCTCCAATCAGTGACAGAATAGATGGAATGAAGTCAGGGACACTGACCACTAAAAGAAGGAAAGAGAATACTAGTTAATGTATGGAAGGAAAGGGGTGGATGAGTACACTGACTACTAACTAATGAAGGAGGAGGAAAGGGTCACATGTCAACAGCAGCATGCATGGGTTGGAATAACTCTGCTGACTGTCAAGCTGGAGCAAGTGCATCAGTCATACTAATGCTTGCTTAGGAGGAAGAGGTTTAAATACACAGATCATATTAAGTTTGTGTTTACATGTGTTTTTTTGTGTATGTGTATGTATTTGCATGTGTGTATGTACGTATGTAGTGTGTGCGAGCATGTATATGTGTGTGTGTGTGTATCCAGGTAGATTGGTTGAGTGCACTAATTGCTGCAAGAAAAGTGAGGGGCTAATAGGTGGCAACCACTTGGTGGTGGTATGCATTAGGACTAATAGGGTCTCTTCCGATAATATCAAATATGAGGTGGAGTACACGGAGTATGAAAAGTACCATTAAGTTTATGCATCAGGTGATGGTACTGTGCAGTTCTTAGAGCCCCACCACTGTGGGGGTAGGGTGTGGAGGTACACCTTGAAACAAACTGGTGCAGAGACACTTTGCCAATAGCATTCATGGTGAATTGATACTTCCACCTGACACATATTTAAGGGTACTTGGAACACCTTTAGTGTAATTGTAGGAATCCTATAAAGTTGAAGGCTACTGAGTTTTGTGACCATTATGCCTCACCAGTTCACACCCTAATCTGTACCTCCCCTCTCAAGGAAGGCTATGCTAGTCAAGCCCAGGATGAATTTGTGAATACTCATCCAATTATCCACATCCTGTATGAAGGAAGATAATGCATCACACTGCTTTGTCTGAAGAGGGAGTCTATTCTAGAGGTGAGGGAGATACTGAGCAATTAATATGTCTCTCATCTTATGTTATTGAAGGTCTGAAACAGGTTTACATCTCTTGTTTTGATATTTATGCGACTCCTTGACTTATGAAGGTACAAGACATCCTGCCCTGCTGGGTACCTCATTGCTTGAAAGGGAAGGTATCATGATGAGGCTGTCCTTCAGGCTGGAGAAAGAGGTGGTTCTGAAATTAAATTCCCTGGAACACCACTTATAACTGATGCAAAGATGCCTAAACTAGGCTTAAGGGATTCATCAATTATTGCCTTTGTCAGTAATCAGATTCTTAACAGCAAAGTTTCAAAGATGATATGCTGAAAGAAAACAGAGGACTATGTGCCCTGAAATACTAGATATTATTCTGCTTTTTACTTTAAAATATTTGTACAAATGCTAAGAGTCTTGTGGTCATATACATGAAAAAGATGCAGCCTAATTCAGCTCGTCATTTGGGGCAGCTGCCGCAGCACTTAGATATAAGAGCCAAATTTATAATTGGTGGTCATAGTCAATTCTAATGGGTCTAGAAAACTACTATCATTGTGAAGCAGAGAACATACCCACATGGAGACACGCATCTCTAATAAATTATTTTTGTATACTTTTTTTTTTTTTTTTTTTTTTTTTAAAGGTTCATAGGTGGTTACACAGCTATTGGCACAGGAGTCATTTTACACCTAGCCAAGCTTGCTCCAAATGTACCAAAATATTTCTGAAGTCTCAACACCCTAAGGAATTTTATGAGTTATGATATAGGCTTGTACATATCAAGCATTTAGAGACTGCCCTTGTCCATTAGAGACATAGGTGCCAAACCAAGGGTAAATTTGCAATTTCTCATCCATTGGTCTGAGTTACATTTGAATATGATTAGGGATGAGATTTGCTTCACATGGAGGTGAAGCCTGTTCCAGAAAAGACGTATAATCTTTGACACACACACACACACACTTTGTTGCAGACAAGGTTTAGGTCCTTAGAACAGCTATTTCTGATGCTATTGGATTTGGGGTCAGTGGATGCCTTGTAGGCTAGGCATAGATTGTGGCCCAGTAGTCTGTAGGAGACTGAGTACAGGACTAGGGCTTTGAGATGGTCCACATAGGACATGTTGCTTACTCCCTGTATTCTTTTTGTGAGGATCCTCTGTGGTCACTCAGGCTACCTCAAGTGCCTTGTCAGGTACATGCTGAAGGCTGCATTAAACTCTGACTGGTGTGATGAGAGCCGAGTACAATAAAACAATGACCTCCTTGGACCTGTATGGCATGTCCTTACTTATCAGTTATACAAAATAGAATGATTTTCTCACTATGGTAGACACCTGGCTGTCAAAGGTTAAGTTACTGTTAACATGTGGTCAAAGTCTGACATTTGCCTTTCACTTCAGAGAAGTAAATGCCAAAAAGGAGAGGCACCAGCACTGATCCCTGTGGGTCTCCACTAGTGACTAGTCTGTTTGTGGATTCCCTGAGCCCAACTTCTTTTGTCCTATCAGTGAGGCAGGTGGCTATTTATTGGGACTATTTATAGAACTGAAGTTGATTACAGATTAACTACTTACAAAGAAAGATGAAACTAAAGGAACTCTTATTTTCATAATATATTTTACAAGTTAAGTAATTCTTTCTCTTCAGTTCATTAGGTAAATAGTTTCCTACTCATGTACTCAAGCAATGGGAAAAGGTTAAGTGACTTTTATTAAAAGGTGAGTTACAGCTATTTTACCTCATTCATTATTCTTCACAAGGAGAAATGCTGGCTTGCATCCTCAATGCTAATTTGGAGCTTGAGCAAAATAAAATTATGATGATCTGCTTAAGGGACAATAGTCGGTACCATAATTTGGTAGTGAGGTTAAAGTCCGTCACACCTCCATCGTAAAAATGACAGTATAACATGGATTTATCTCTATGAGTCTAGTGTCCTAAGGTGCAAACCAGGTGTCTTAACCATGTGGTACCTGGATAAATCCATTAACACAAAGGGGTGTCTTACTGCACTTAAATAATGAACTTGCATCCGATACCTTAGTTTATTACTTGTTGTATAGTGACATTTCATTATTATAGGTCAGTGTATAATTTGCAATGGTCATTGGACAGTTATGACAAAGCAGCTTAAAAGACTTCATATAAAACAATTTAACTTCTGTAGCAGCTGACAAGGAGTCAAAAACTGTGAAAATGTCCTTAGAAATAAATACACTGATTTAGCTGCATGCTTCTGTACTTGCTGGTTCTTTGAAAATCTGGTTCATTTGTAGCATGTTCTAAGCAAATATTTCACAAGCAATCCAGTATATAGGTATGCAGAAGCAATGACATTTTAATTATCTTAAGGAGTAATCGGGTTCTACAGGTGTAGTATTACCCTTTATGGTATACTGAAGTACAAAATGATGAATATATTCCAAGCTGTTTTAAAACATATCACTTGTTACAGAGGAAATGCAGTTCTAGTTACAAATAACAAGCATACCTTTCTGCTGTTACCTGCACTGCTACTTTCAGCTCAGACAAAATCCATTAGGAACATACTTACCAGGATGATCACTGCATAAAAATATGACTTAGAAATTAGGCCATTCAAATACCTGGCAGATATGTCAGACTCATTTTATAGGCAGCATAGCTAAGGCATCTGTTTTAATTAAGCCTTTACCACTTAAATGTTTTAAAAGGTTTTAGTTAATCTTTCAGCATTTTGTGAGAGCTACAACTCCTTCACAAAACATGCATACATCTTGACATAACATCCACGCAAGCACACATACACACATTCAGAAATGTAAAGAAATATACACGCACACTTATTTTATAACATCCGCACAAGCATGCATACACTCACACACATTCAGAAATGTAAAGAAATATACATGCACACTTTTATTTTATATTTCTTTTACACTCGCTAAATAGCAAAAGTGCTGTTTAGCGAGTGTAAAATAACGTCTCGCTTGATTTCACTTGCACATACAGTTCCAATTTTTTCTTTATTTTACACTCGCTAAACAGCATTGCTTAGCGACTGTAAAATAATAACGGCAGTTAGCATTAGTTCAAGCTCCATAGCTCTACTGTAATTCTTTGGTCTCAACTGTCCAGATGTTTGCAGTATATCCAGATTTTTGTCTCATATTATTAGTCAGTTCCTTTTTCTCAGGTGTTGTCTAGACTTCTATTCTTAAGAGGTTGAGAGGTAACTCACAATGCACTTTCCCTATATTTCACTGGACTGTTGCTATGGCAACAGAAAATAAGACTTACGGTGATGGTGATAGGAACATAAAGTGAGTGTTTTGTTGAGTATGGGAACTGAAGAGAGACTGGGGAAGAGGATGTACAAGTAAAATGACACTGTGGGCAGGAATTCTGTGACGTTTTAAAAGTGGGTGTTACTTTGGTCGGATTAAAGTTGGACCCGAATTTTAAACACTGGGATTGTCCCTTTAAGGTTCATTCATGCTTTACTCCTTGAGCCTTCCAGGATACATCTTACTATCACATGCACACACAAACACTCATACACATTGCTGATCATTAATAGAAAACTTGCCAGAAAAGTGCAAAAGATCTACGCAGCTCAGTGACGTCTGAAGAATAAATGCGACTGTGCAGGCTTATTAGATTAGCCAAAAAGTAGTATACACCCACCCCCACCAGCAAGACAAGCAGCTGGTGGCACTTAGGGGAAAAACTAATTTTTTGCACTCAGGACATATTTTCATATTAAAGGCACTTTGGATTAAGGACTCTGTCACAGGATAAACAGACATACACAGTGCTGTGCTAGTTACTTGTAAAAGTAACAAGTTATTAGTTACTTTTCAGTTAAAGTACTATAATTACTATTACTTATTACTTTTTTTTAAAGTAATATATTAGTTACTAACTAAACAGGATACTGTTGAGTTGCTTTTACATAAGTATAGTTTACAAATTGTCATATGTCACATTACAATCCACCAGTATCACTCAGGGTGGCCGCAGTGGTTAGCATTGCTGCCTCACAGCAAGAGGTTCTCTGGTTCAATCCTCAGCTGGCATGCCTTCTGTGTGGAGTCTACATGTCCTCCCTGTAGTCGTGCATGCGTGTACCTTCTGTGGACGGTTGGGTGCCAGGCTGGCAACTCGACACTGTATAACTTCACTGCCAATCATGAGTGGACAGGTGATCTGCTGTGGCGACCCCTAGCTGGGAAATGTAGTATCACTCAAACAATCTCTGCAGAAGTAAGTCATCCAAATAATTCCACATTAAAGAGATCTGTACCTAATGAAGAGGTTCCTACTGGCAAAACAACTTTACATTTCAATATTTCATTTACAAATTCAGTGCCTCCTGCCCTTGAAGAATTAATTGCCCATGTTACATTAAAAAATTGGTAAGCTGGTAATACTGCAATAGGGAATGACTGACAAGTTCATAGTTTATTAGGCACCTCACAGAAAGGACACTCAGAAGTGTAGAACCCCTATCCCCCCAGTGTAAAGTCTGGAATTATATAATGAAAGAACCACAACCTTATTCACATCTATGTCCTTCTCTCTCCTGACAGCAATCTGATGTGCTGTGTGTACAAACCACACCGATAATAAGTGCCAGGCTTTGAAATCACAAAGGAGAGTGCTGCAGCACTACATTTATGTACATTTCCACCTAAGAAAACAGATGCACAGGGATGTCTCCTATTGAATGCCGAACTACCAACATGCGCAAGGCAATTCCACAGTGAGATTTTTTTGGCTTTGTTGGTGCACTGAATGGCAGAGCACTCAAGTCAGTAATACTGAATTATTCCTTTTTCTCCTGAAAACTTTGTATTTCAGCTGACTGCTTCACAAACTCTCAGGTGTCTATACACAGAAAGACATTGCAGTGCATTCCACAGAAGTCTGGTATAGACTAACTTCTGTGGAGTCTAAAGTAGCTCTCACATCAAAATCTCATATCAAAACCCAGTGTTAGTTTTCTAGAATTTTTACATGCCTCTAACATTGGTTCCAATGCCTGGTTGTAGTTCATGTACTGCAAATTTTATTTAATCAGTATTCTTGAATGAAGATTTGTACTGCAACATTTCCTTCCATTGAAACTGCATGTAGAAAGATAAACATCTATTGTAATATGGCTGAATTTCTAGGTCTGTTCAAAGATAACCTTGTATTTACAAACTAAGTTTAAGTGAGGCAGATATCCATCCTAAAACATACAAGTCACTTTGCATTGTAAGACAGATGTACTTCTTACCCAAATGAGCAAAGAGCAATGGTTTGACAGTTTGGTGCCAGGATCCATCAGATAACACGTGCAGTCAAGTCCTTGAAGGGCAAGTACTAGTATATGTGGGTCTTATTTATTTTATTTATCATTTGTTGACTGGGATGGTCATAATGATGATCAGTCTTAATGACTGGAGATGATTCTCCATCGACTATGAAGAGAGACATTATGCAGCTGTTTCACTGCATGTCTTAGGCAGGTATGAGCCTAGCACTGAACAGCATTCTAGCTGGCTGACTGATGTTGCCATAGGAGCAAAACAATAATCTACTTCAATAATTGCCTTGGCTTATGGAGTTAACCCCAGAGTGTAAATTTGGTTGGCCAAAATGAAATTCTACACCCTCATACCATGTTTGGCTACACCAACCAACTATACTTACCATCATATTTGGCCAAGCATTGGATAATATGAAGGTGTTGCAGCTTAATGCTAGCACATTAAAAAAATGCATTCACTACAAACCCTCCTCACCTTGAAGGATGTCATACCTCTCAAACTCTTACTGCAAAAAAACACATGTGCAAAGACAGAAAAGACAGGGCAAGGGTCCTTCAGAAAATGCATGAAAACACAAAGTCTTTAAGACCAATATTTAAAATATGTCTATTTCTGGGTCTTTGTCCACCTTTACTTTAGGCTCTGTCCAGATTTTTTGTTCTAAGAGGTTGAGAGGTATGCAACAGAGGCAGTAGATAGTTCTCAATTCAAATGTTGCAATAGATGCGCCTGACAAAGGCACTGTTGCAGATATAGCTGACTTGACACTTCAGGAAAAAAGCAAAATGCTGTTACTGTATAGAAACTATTGTCTATCATACCCCCCCCCCCCACACACACACACAAAAAACTGATTTGAGAATGAGGGAGTTCTACACATGGTTCTTTAAACTCTGTGGGGTTCGAATAAAGTACGTCTACCTTACAAATTAGTCACTCAACACAATGCTATCCTACATATGTAAAGAAAACATATGGAGTGGTTATTCTACTGCAAGTGGAGACAAAAACAATGTAATTCTTAAGAGTTCATTAATACCATTGAATTTCATTACACTAGGTAAACAGAAGGGGCTTATTCTTGGCACATCTTGCACTTCTACACACGTTGCACTTTTTATAAGAGCAGTTAATTAAAATCTCTTCCTATTTTTTAGCCTTTGTTTCCCCTTTATTTTAGGGTTTAAAGGTCCAGAGGTATGCAAACCTCTACTGTTCTCACTCTGTTTCAGAACATGTATGCTAACAAATCGTAAGTAAATATGTTCCTATTTTCAACCTTTGTTTCCCGTTTAAGATTTATTCTGGTATCTTGAGCCGAGTCAACACAGCATACCTTTCAACTGTCCAGATTTTTGGCTTGCATGTTTGATCCCATACTCACGGTGTGTAGTTATTTGGCAAATAACTAGGGATTGAAGTTAATGACCGGCATTGGAGTTTGACTTCATATCATTGAGATAATACATGCTAATGGAAACCCTGTTCTAGCCATACCTCTCAATAGTCCAGATTTCCTCAAAATTTCCAGATTTTTGCCTCATATGTTTGGTCTGTTCCAGTTACAATTTATGTTTTTTCTGGCAAACTACAGAGGATTAAAGTCAATGACCTTCAAGTTTCAGACTTCATATCCTTGAGAAAAATGCAAGCTACCAGAAAATCTGTTATTTTAGCAACATTCAATGCTTATAAGAGTAATACTTAAAAGCTGTCCCTATTTTTGGGTTGTCGTCCTCCCATTTAATGATTTGTCCAGATTTCTTGAGGTATGGTTCTAGGAATTTTAAGTTTATAACAGCAAAGTTTAAAAGCTGTCATTTTTGGTCCAGTCCCCCGTTACTTGTGGCTCTGTCCAGATTCTCTTGTCTGCACACTCTATACCACACACACACACAGTCAGGAGCCCAACATGAACTTTTTATATCTTGTGGCCTAGAATCCAAAGGATCCACGTCAGGTACTAGTCTGCAGCCCAGTGATTGCGGACTGATTTACAGCATGCATTTCTCCATTCTTGACACTTGAAAAAATATGAGGGTCAACAGCAAAACATGGAAATATTTACTAATACATTCTTGGAAGAACTGAAGGCATATTTTTTTGCAGGAAAATTAATGCAGTGAACTTGCGTCAGTTTCCCCAAATACTTTTGGAGTTCACTGGAAAAAATTGCTCCAACACTTTTTAATCTTGAAAGAAACACTGTCATGAGTTCCAGAACAACTTATTCACTATTTTGTAGCAGGTGTTAACCTGGCAAGCATAGAAAATGCCCATGTCACACTGTGGGCTGAACCAAAGGAGAGGGAACTGATCTGACTGTGTCAAAGTCAAGAAGGCGGAGACAAATTCCTCCAGAAAGCATAAGATACAAAAGAACGGGTAAGGGGCTTTCCTGCACTATGCTACCATAGCAGAGAAATGTAGAATTTAAAATCTTTTTAATGCATTCTTGCAACTGCATGTGCCTGGGTTGGATTTACAGGGATACAAGAAAACTCGTGGTTGAGCTTCAGTGTGGTAGAGCCTCGAGGCTTTCCTTTAAGCAAAAGTAATGCACATTTATTTTACTAGCTATTAAATAAATATTAGTATTATTGCAATACTAAACTCAATTACTAGCTACTAGAAATTGTAATATATTACAGTAACTCATTACTTTTGTAATGCATTACTCCCACCACTGGACATATCTACATATTTATATGTTCCCCTTGCATCAGACCAGTGAAGGGGGGATTGCCTCAAAAAATATTCTTTCAGGTATTAATTACTATTGTGTTTTGGAACCACAACATTATGGCATTCGGGATTCTTCTAGCATTTGAGTTGCTTATGCGATTTCATACAACATTTAGGTGTTTCAGATACAAAATAACTTTTATGCAACTATTAAATAAAACTTTGTCCTAAAATCTCAGGACATTTGCCATTTTTCATTTTTCCACAGGACAACTGCCCAAAGAGGGACTGTCCCTCTCAGAGACTGGTAGTAACCCTAGCAAACAAACAGTCAGACTATTAGGGAGTCTAGCTCAAAATCCAAATACAGTTATTCCCCTGCATAAGAGAGGACCTTCCACAGACCCATGCAATTACAGAGCCATAAGTCTGACCAGCTTCATATGCAAAAGCCATGGAAAGACTTATGGAATTAGTCAATCAAGACAAAGGGAACATAAGCACTGGACCCATCTCAGTTTGTATTGATCAAGGGCAGGTCATGCTTACTCAGCTTGGTGGATTTTTTTTTAAAAGTCGCCAAAGCAATGGATGAAAGCAAAATGGTACACACCACATACCTAGACCTGGCCACAGATTTTGACAATTCCCCACTCAGGCATAGTAGATAAGCTAAATAAACACCTGTGTCACCCACTGGATTGCAAACTATAGGTCACAGATAATCAAAATGGAGAAGCTACCACCACAAAGTGACCAGTCACCAGTGGAGTCCCCTGAAGTTCTGAGCTAGGACCTCACCTGTTTGGCATGTACTTGCAGATAACTGCAAGCCAAGAGCAGTCATTGAATCCCAAAATGAAAGATATCCTGTAGGAAGGTTGGTCTCAAATAACTGGTTTCAAAATCACACAACTAAAATGCCAAACATGTATTATTGTATCCTTTGGAAAGCCACCTACCCCAGGGGAACTACAACTAACAATACACCCTTAAGAGTTGACCCAGTTGTTCAGCATTTGAGAACTTGGACAGTGACCTAACTTTTGACCAATATACATCTATTGTAAAATCCCATTATATAGTGTACAGCTGAAACAAAGGGATTTTGTCTGAATCTAGGGATGTCATTGTTGCACAGCTTATAAACAAAAGGATTGTGTGTAGCTCTAGGAATGTCATTGTTCAGCTTTACTCAGCCCTCATTAGGCCAGTCATTGAATATAATATGCCCCCTTTGGAATGCATCTGTCCAGACACATGCAACTGGAAAGCCCAGAGAAAGGATACAAGGCCTAAACATGTTCTGCATGGACCAGCCCAAAGCCTGTCACTATACTCTAACCCATGGACTGCTAAGAGGTGACCTTTGTCTAGCATACAAGGCATCCTTCATCCCATTACTGATCAATTTACTGCACATCAGCAAGTCAAGTGGCATCAGAAGTACTCTGTCTATGGATCTAAACATCCTCTGAACATCAACAGAACAGTTTGGAGTTGCAGGTATATTTCAGAGGATACCACTTTTATGGAACACTCCCCATTCACAAAAAACAAAGTTCATCCCTATCCATTTTAAAGTGCTATCAGACCTATGGATGAGAAAGAAAATTTACCCCAGGACTGCTCCCTGTACTACTAATGGACAAATGTAATTCCTAGATGCTTTATCACATGGGTCCCCTCAATTATCTATGGTATGATCCCAATTATTCTCATTAAGGTTGACATATGATTATTGAACATGGGATGCTCAAGGTAAATCTATAACCAAATGAGACAGGTTATTTCAAGCACAAAAGGGAAACTGAATAGGCTTAAAATGGCCCACAAGGACAGCAAAGTACTTACCTATGGACCTATAAACTCCCAGTTGAAAAGCAGTTCTGCTACCAGCCCGGCTGACATGGGTATCCTGTGGCAATGTAACAACTGCCTCATGTACACTGACAACCCTCTACTCCTAAAAACACCCAACAATTTGAGAGATGCCTCTACACCAAGAATCTGGAATCCTTGCTCTCAGGCATAGAACAGTAACACTAAACAGGTTGTCAACTCATACTACATGCACCTTCACAAACAATGCACTAAACACAAACCATCAGATGTTTAGCTACTCACCAGAAACCTACCCAACCACCAGAGACCTTCCAAACACAAACATGCTTCACCTAATACAGCACATACAACACTCAATACACAAAAACACAAGCATTAGTCTCACCAAATAAGTCCCCAAGGCAAAGCACATCTAACCAAATTTTTAGTCATAGGTGACTCCATTCTCAGACACATGTCCCACTCACCAGGCTGGTCAAGGAGAAGGTTACAGTCAGCTGTTTATCAGGTGCTAGGATCCATCAGATCACACACACTCAAGTCTCAGTAACAAGTACCGTTATGACTCCATCATAGTTCATATTGGTGTGAATGACTTACGACTTGCCTCACTAGACTATATGAGGACAGACATGATTGAGCTCTCTGAATGTGTCCTAGGCAGGTATGCCCTTAGCCTTGAGCAGCATGTTACCCTCACCTAGGATACCACAATATAAACAAATAAAAAGACTTGACTTCAACAATTAGCAGAGTTTCTGGTGTCATTCTAAGGGGTTTCAGTTCCTGTCAGCCTGGGATGACATGGTTGATCACACTGCTTTGCCAGAGATGATCTTTAGCTGTCGCCTCTAGGCTTTTGGTTACTGTAAGTCACTTGCCTCCCCATAGTGCCTTTTTAAGGCAAGGTCTCAAGAACAACATTTCTGATGTGAAAATATAAGGTCATGCTGCTAAATGCTCGGAGTTTAAATCAAAAACTGCACTCTGGAAGCACTCCTCTCCCTGGAGGATGTTGTCTGTGTAGTCACAGAAACTTGGTTCAGGGCCACAGAGTACCCCAGCCTTGCAAGGTTACAATGCCTTCCACACTTTCAGACCACAAAATGAATGTGTGAGAACCAAAGGAGGAAGAGGAGCATCTTCAAAGATATACACCTCGACTGGTTAGACAGGAAACCTCCAATGAATTACTCCAAGTTAAACTGTAGGTAAGATCCCCCTTCAAATTATTAGCTATTGCCCCCCTTCAATAAACTACGACACTCATGCTGCTTATTTGGACCTACTTGAGTCAAACTACAACCACTCTAGTCATGAGCAATTTTAACTATCTGTCCATTGACTGGGAAAGATGGACGAGTATCAACATGTTTACACAAGGGTTGCTGGACTTTACCAATGCCCTGGAACAAATAATGTGCAACCCCACAAGGGTTGCAAACATTCTCAACCTGATCCTCACCAACATGTGCGACTGTTGCACCACCACAAGTATAGGACCCTCACTGGTAAATATGGTCACAACATTTGAAGTAGCTGTAACACCTGAACCCCTCTTAGCTGAAATCAGGCTAAATGTCAAACATGAACTGCATTTTACTGAAACAGCACCTGTGATTAGTGTGAAAAATTTATTGAGTTGCTCACTTCCCTGCACTTATAACTATGGAAATGGTATCCAAGAAAAGCAAATGTGGGAGAGTTCTGCACCCATAGGTTCATAGCTGGTTACTATGCTATCAACCCAAGAGCCATTTAAAGCCTAGTCTAACTTTCCCCAAATTTAAAAATATTTATGACATTTGTCAATACCACAAGGAATTTTACTGTTCTACTACAGATTTATACTCTACTCCCAGTTTGTTGTGGATGTAGGTGTCAAAGGGATAAATTTGTGATTTCTCATCCAGTGGTCCAAGTTACATTTGAGTATGGTTAGTGATCAGCTTTGCTTCACATGGACAGGAAGCCCGCTTTAGACAAGGGGTAATCTTTGAGACACATACCTACCCCCCCCCCCCAATATGTACTGTTTAGGTCCTTAGAATAGGTATTTCTGATGCTGTTTGTTTTGCAGATGTGCAACAAATCAGTCTGTGTGAAATCAGAGGATGGATTGTAGGCTAGGCACAGAATGCCATGCAGTAGTCCGTAGGAGACTGAGTACAGGGACAGGACTTGAGCCATATGCATAAGACTTGCTGTTTAATCCCTGCATTCTTGGGTTGTATATGTTTTACTGATTTAACAAATCCTCCCAGGTTCTCTCATTGCAGGTGTCATTGTCATGGCAGCAATCTTTGGTGTGTGTTGATACTGTCTGTATTATACCAATATAGCTGGAATCAATGATTGCCCACAGTATGTAGTCCTTCAGGCAGCTATTGGGACACAGGATGTGTATGTCATCTGTGATGTCCACTTAAATAATGGACAGAAAGCAGCCTAGCATACAGCCCTGATGTAACTACCTGATCCCTTAGACCCAAAATATAGATCACTTCACACATTTTAACATAGTGAGATGCCATGTATGTGATACACTGGTCTACCCACTAAGTGATATAGCTATTTATGGCCACATCCGATGGGGTTGATTGAATACCTCAGTGTGGATTTGTCAAATGCCTCGCCCTGGTCAAGTTCCGTAGGATATAGTGTCATCATGCATGCTCTTGATGACCTCTGAAGACATCTGTCAGATGTAACATTAACAACTCACAGGTCTGTTGCACACAGCCAGTATATTAGTGTCCATTTAGTAAAAAAAAGTCCACAATGACATGTTGGTCTACCTTACAGTTTAGGAGGGTCAGCATATGTCTATACATACATCAGGTGCTGACCCACTACTCAGATGGATGCATGTTGATATACATCCCTCCTACAGGAACATAGCCCATGTTTAGAGTGTTGGTGTGTATTCAACCTCATTAGGAAGGTGTACATGCGGAGACATGCCATAGGGGATCTGTGCAATAGGCCTGGATGAATATACAGTGCATACTGGCTATCCTGACCTGGCCTAGGGTTTTGACAATCCTCCATGCAGGCATCATTGAGAAACTCTCCTAGTTGGGGATTAACCCTTACTTCACTAGATGGGTAACCAATTGGCTCACCAACAAACTACATACTGTGAAAACTGGTGAATCAACCTGTACCAGTAGAGCTGTCACCAATGGTGTATCCCAAGGATCTGTGCTTGCCCCTTTACTGTTTGGAATCCATTTCTAGACAGTTCAGGCTAAAGTATATGGCCTTTGTCTTACCAACTGCTGATTTTTGCATATTTGGTGCAATCATTGAGTCCACCAATTATGCTAACGTACTACAGGATGAGCTAACAGACAAATGATTGGTGGCAAATCCACACAATCTACAAATAAATGCAGAAGTGTAATTTTGTCCTTCTGAAAAGAGGAATGCCATACTAATTATCGCATTGGCAGCAGTTCTGCTATGCTGAAACCCAGTGATGCAAACAGTGGGAACACATGTAGATAGCAATCAGAACTTCAACCACCAAGTGTCCACACTGGTGTTGAAAACCTATGCTGTGCACATCATACTCGCACCTTAGGATTGCATGCCTGCACTGTACCTCAGAACACTAATACAGTACAATGCTCTCTTTTGCACGTACCTCAGACTCGTGCAGCAGCTGGAGAGACCACCTTTCTCATCAAGAAAACACAGGGCCTACAAACTATGCCATGATAGCTGTGGATAGATTGAAAGCCATGTCACTAATCATATAGGACGAGGTGACTTCTGTCTGGCCTCCAGGTCAGTCTCTGGCCCTGCCCCGATGGGAATGGTGCATATCCATAATATAGCTGACGACAACAGTGTGTTGAGAATATGGCAATGTGTCCCACATGTTGGTGTAAAAGGCTGTGTAATGTCAAGCAAGAGCACAAACACAGTTGACTGCAGTGAGACTAGAACCCCTATCTATCCAAGTACACAGACTAGAGACCTCTATATTTAAGGCACAATATACTCCTACTTGGTGACTAAAGTATACAATGCACTACCCATAGATTTTATAACCATCTCTAACCACAACTTTAAGCTAAAGGCTTTCTGCTCAGGTCACACATCTGCCTATGTTCTAAACCTAGCTGACTTCCATTCCCATCACTTCACCCAAGTTCAAATTCACTTCTACTTCCCATTACTTGCATTCTTTTTTACCCCCATCTATATTGCTATTCTCATCTACTAATTTTCTTTTCTTCGTTTCCCTTCCCTTCTTCCATCTTATGTCTCAGTACTCCAGCCTACCTATTCAACAACCCCCTGCGCTGACAAATCAGCCTCCCATCTTATTTAATCTCCTTAACTTCTCCACTCCTTTCCACACCATCCCCCTCACCTTCCCTTTCCTCTAGTCCCAATGATCTTTCTCTGCTACATCTTAAGGATTACCTGTTTCTACTTAAACAGCTTGATCTATCATACAGTCTTACTGCCATCACCCCTATATTTGAAATCCCACCATGCACATAACCTTGCCTTCTATATAATCCTACCTGCCTTGTCTCAGAATGCACTGCCTGTAGACAAGATTGGTAGGTTAGGTATGTTTAGACTTATGTATTCATCCTCTTATTTAAAGATGTGTATCTGACTTTTCTTTTACTATCAAATTTGTAAATGTATGTACTGGACTATCACTTATTGTCAACTATGTATATGTACTTGACTTTCATTTGTCAACTTTGTATAAGCTATAAATTTGTTACTTTCTCTGTATTGGAAATTTTCTCCCTGGGCCCCCATTGAAAATGGGCTTTTTTCCCCATTCAGACTTTCCCGGAAACCACATGTCAGATAGATAAATAAATATACTTAACATTCATACTTTTCAACTGCCCAGATTTTCACAGAATGTCCAGATGTGTTCCTTACAAAAGTGTGCATCTTTGCTACACCACTGGGATGATCTCAGGACAGATGTGACTCAACCATGATCTCAGGACAGATGTGACTCAACCTTACACACATTGGTTTCATACTTAAAATCCTTCAGAACATGCATCTTAAAACCCATGTTTCTAGCACATTTCTATAGGGGCAAATATGTCCCTATCTCTGGGTCATTGCCCCACCACTATGTTGGCCTTTGCCCAGATGTCTTGCACTAAGATTGGGAGCTGTGAAGCAGGAAACACAAAAGGACTCTGCAAGTATGGTGGCTGCAAGGACTCAGACCAAGGCAAAATGCAAAACCGAAAAGAGACCAGCAGCTGTAGCATCAGCATCCTTTATTAGGCTGGTAGTAAAAACTCCATAACCATGTAACAGACCAGTTTCGGCTAAAAAACTAAGCCTTCTTCAGTGTAGCCATCTGTGAAGCCCTGGTGATCATTGTGGCATTCTAAGCAAACCCAAGTGCTCCAATTTAAACAGGAGCTCTGTGTTTGCTTATACGGTTTCTTGGCCAGCAACACTGTTGCTAGGCATGAAACCTTGCTTAAATGTGGTGCGCAGCATGAATATGCAATGCACATTGCTGCTTGCTGTGCATCACTGCTCACACATGTAAACTCCTTGTAGGCTTTGCACAAAGCCTACATGGACTACATCCTGAAAATTGATACATAACAAAGTATACATTTCAGTGTGTAACACCCATATTACAGAGAATGATGACTTTAGTCTTCAGAAAAAGGCATCATTTTTCCAAAATAGAAGGCAAGTAAAAGTGGCAAGGGGCAAGTGAAAAGGAAGAAATCAAATTTGAACTTTGAACAACATTACCATAAAAAAAAAAAAAAAAAAAAAAAAAGGAGAGAGACTGAAGTTGACAACATTGCTCAAGCTGTGGAAGTACAAAGCCAGTTGGATAAGAATTAGACTTACAAATGTAATTAGCAATGAAAACAATGGCATAAATAAGACTTGGTCAGAAATTATGCTTAGATTCAGAGGAATTGATGGTTACATTTGCAGAAATAATGATCAAATAGTGTTATGCTTGCCAGGAGCAAAAATACAGGATCTGAGAAAGGCCTTAGAATACCTTAAAGTAGTATGGAGCTGTTTATTCGCATTGGAACAAATTCTCATCTGCAAAGACTGACTGTTAAGGAACTGACAGCCCTGTTAGATAGCATAGCTGATACAGGTGTTAGGACGTTATTTTCACACATCACATATACAAAAGGAGAGTTAAGTCACTATGAATAAAAATTTTTTTTTTGGGGGGGGGGTAAATACCTGCATGAAAAAATGACCTGGGGTGGGGGGGTAAATACCTGCATGAAAAAATGACCTGTATTAAAAAATGGAAATGTGTAGAGCATTGAAGCCTAATTTTGGGCACGTGTTTAAACAGGATGGCCTGCATTTGTCAATACAAGGGAAGATAATTTTTCATCAGATATATTGCAATATTTGACAAACCCACAAGACAAGATTTTTGCCACATTGAATTCTAACAGTTCACTGGTAGCAACATTTTATGCTTCTCTGATGATTGTTAATATTAGAATAATTAGCAATAATTTTTATTGGAAAATTTGCTACATTCCTGCAAGACTGTTAGTCGTTTGTGAAACATGGTTGTAGAATAATAACTGCAAACCAGTTCTGTAAGGGTATAAAGGTTTTTTCTGCAACATACATTCTAACAGAAGATAGGTAGAGGTGTTATGATAGGGATTAAAGATGGTTATGAGACCCAGGATTACATATTCAGCAACACCACAAATATTTCAGATTGTGCAAATATGATAACAAAGGCAAACCTGTAACAGATAATTCTTGGATTGTATAGACCAAAGTGAAGAGCTGATTACCTGGAGGGATTCATATATTTCTTGCATGAAACAAAAGGAAATGTAGGCTGAGGATTTAAATTACCACAGACAGACTGGAATAAGACTGATTCAACAACATCAGTAAGGATTTTTTTTTTTATACACAGCATATGTTCAGGAACAATTGCTTCAGACTGTAAAAAAGCATACCAGTGAACAGATCATACTGAACATTATGTTCCTAAATAAATTACTATTACTTCATGTCAAATTTTACCATCATTGATGTGCCATGATTATGGGTTATATAGAGGTTAAATTGTGAGAATTCTTCCAAACCACTGCACAGGAGATTTCTTCCAAACCACTGCACAGGAAGAAAGGAAAACAGCCATTGTATAAAACTAATTTGAATGATGCATTCATTGGGTGAAAAAACTCCAGAAAGAATTGGAAGTTTTGAAAGAGAAAAAGTGTTTGAATGCAAATAAAAGTTTTTATCAGGATCTAGGCACACAGAATCAGTAGGATATATTTCATAACAAGATACCTGATTAAGGCGAGACAAAAATATAAGAAATGAAAGATGCCAAACTAAAAAACTGAACTAAACAAGCTGGATAGACAAAATTAAACATAGCATGAGACAATCAAAATCAATAAGTTTGAAAAACATTAATATAAAGATACAGCATAATAGGAAACCATTTTTAAGATGTGGTAGGAGTAAAGAGATACAAAGTAATAAGCTGTGTAGATTCTAAAATGTATTAGAAGACAGATTAGACATTTACAAAATCTGATGCAAACAGTTTTGACTCCACAAAGGGGCTGATAAATTGTCCTAGTAACATCCTGGTAATTTCGGACACTGAAATTAAATTGGATTGAAAAAGAATTACCAAACTAGACCCACAAAGCAGAGGGAGGAGATGGAATTAGCAATAATGACCCGAGTACACTTCAGCATGAATTAATGGTACCACTGTATCCGTTATTCAGTAGGTCATTTAAATATGGGGAGATTATCCTCATGATTGGAGAGACATGTTCTTGACAAACTTCTTTAAAGCATATAGGACAAACCCCAGAATCAGACAGGTGTTCATTTTCTGGAAAAATTGAAAAGGTTATTTTGGATAAATTGCCAGAATTTGAAATGTTGGGAACTCAACTATGTATCAGAATGCATATGTTGAAAATAGAATCTATAACCATATAATAAAAGCTATAAATTATGCTGTGATGTAAATTATATACACCAGCATTTGTCAGGAAAACACTAATCAATAAATCAGAACTAAGTATGTACTCTTGATGAGATGGATTGCTGCATGGCTTACAAATAGGACATGGCAAGTATACATTAACTGGACAGGTGAAATCCTTGGTTACAGTCAGGGTGTCCCATAGGGCTCTGTCCTAGGTCCATACTTTTTAGGTTGTATCTTTCAGATCTACCTTTTTCATCTGAGGTGTTCTGCTGTCTGTATGTAGAGGACTTAAAATGGGTAAACTGATTACATGTGTCTGCAAAAGAACTTTGCTGAACTGACCACTTGGACATAGGAGAATATGCTGATAAATATATCAAAAGCTAAGCATGTCAGATTTGAGAGACAGATTGAAAGGTAAATGTTTACTACAGCACAGGGATTGAAAGGTAAATGTTTACTACAGCACAGTGATTGAAACTGTAGATTCATTTAAAGATCTGGGTACACGGGTATATCCAGTCACCCAACTTGCTAATGATAGTTATAGGACTATAGGTTATATAAATAGATTTATAACGTCTAGAAAATCAAAACTAATGAAATAATTGTCAATTTCATTATACTCAAAGTTGAATATGGAACAATGTGAAAACCTTTTAAGAAAACAAGCATGAGTAAAATGTAAACAGTACAGTAGGAATATGCCAAGTGCATCCATGGTTATGAACATGTAATTAGGAGAGACTAAAATATTTCAACTTGTACATTGTTTCATATAGAACTTTAAGAAGATACCTTATTCAGTTACACAGGGCATTTAGAGACAACTATATGTGGGAATGTTTGAGCTCATCAAAATAGTAGAGAATCAATAGTTTGGAGTTATTAAAAATAGTAGAAAATCAGACAGCCTATGTAAAAGATTATATAGGAATGAGAGGTGCATTGATTAGTTTTCAGAGAATCCCTGATGTAATTACTACCAAATTACATTAAAACAAACACTAGCTTAGATATTTTTAACAACCTGGACCTTTGTATTGGGAATAACTGTTTTTGGTATACTGGCAGAATAGAGCATTGAACACGCCAGAAATATCTGTATGCCTGTATGTATGCATTTATGTAATATACCACAAGCTGCAAAGTGGTAGCTTTCTTCCAGGTCACTGTTGAGGTACTTCAAGAATCTGTCTTTGTACGCCTATTTAATAGCTTCCAAAACAATCTCCAGAAAGCCTCCTTGCATGTATCTCATGTTCAGTATGCAAATGACCCAGCTCTCATTTGTGTAACTGACAATGTGTTTAAACTCCAGTTACCCAAGAGTCTGTCTTGTCCATTAAAGTTTGGCTAGATAGCACCTATCTTCTGCTAAATCTTTAAACAAATGCTTTTTACCCCTAGATCTCACACAAACCCCAATCTTGACTACAAAAGCAAGTCCTAAAAACACAGATTTGAAGTGTTATACATACTAAGCGGAGGTATTACTAGAGAAAAAAATCTAACAATTTGATCAACTTTACTATAGACAAAATCTAAAATGTTATCAGCATATACAAGTAATAAAAATCAGCACAGCAAAACTTAGAACATTATACTAAATTAATGAGTATCTTATTGATCCTTGAATTACAACATCCTCCTGCTACCAACACAGATTTATGCCTCTATGGTACTTGTACATTTCCATGCCAACCAAAACACCAAACTACAGAAATTCTACAAGAAAGTTAGATTTGTCCGCAACTTCTCTTATAGGGCCGATTACTGCACTACCCTCAAAAAACTTAACTACCTCATCACTTCAGCTACTCATAACTAGTCATAGCTCACAATGTTGTATATAAACCTGGCAGGTGAGCAAGCCAAAAAATATCTTCCAGACCTACTTACCCCTGTGAAGACTGGTAGAGATGGGTGAAGGCTGCCAACCTAGCCAATAAGAATTTTCTATCATTTGTAAATACTGTGAAACGTTGAACTTAAACAATGTGGCAACATTGCCCTCTGCTGTAAAGAAAGCTAAGTCAAGCATTTCTTGTTGGTCCTATGAAATTAAAATTTCATGTCTGCCTTTGATGTTTACCATTCGACTCCAGCCCAGCTAAATGAAGGCTTCCTGCCTATTGTTTTAAGGCTAAAGTTAATGACCAGAATTTACATGTGGAATGCCCTTTATTGCTCTAAGAAAAATAATGTAAATGCAGTTTGTCAGCCTGGGAACACCAGGAAAGTGTAAAAAGATGATGTAATGTTTATCAGAACTGAAACAGCAATTTAAACAGTGAAAACCAGAGATTAACCAGTTTTGTCTGACTATCCAACTCATAGCAGACTACCTGCCTATGTCAAACAGAGCTCCTCATTAGCACTCAAGAAAAATCTTGAGGATTGGGATGGGAAGTGGGAAATTCACCCTGGGGATCACTTCTGTGGCTCTGCTCGACAGGGGCACAGGAAAATAAATTTCTTGGGTGGCGAAAGCCAGGGTACATTTTTTGGCTAGGCTTGTATGGGCCCTAGGGCCGATAGCCTAGTACCTACCTATGAACCTATAGCACTGCCTGTTGCTCTATGTGAGTAAGTTATTTTAGAAGTGTGTTTTCTTGTAGCAATAGCTAGGAATTAGAAAGTTTAGACTAAGTGTTTGTGATGTCAGAACTGTACTACTGATTTATTTTAAAGTATTTGTGTGTGATCTCTGAACTTCTGACTAGCACTGTGTAGTAGAAAGTATTGACTGGTTTTAATTTATTAAATATTTAAAAATCTTTTAACTGTGGCTGTTTTGCGTAGAGATAAGTTAAGCTCTAAGAGTACATTGCATGTATATAAAGATCCTGTACCAAGTCACTCTAATAAGCCTTGAAACTGTTTAGTCACACCTACCAATTGGATACTATTGCACAGTAATAAAATTGGACACCCTTTTAAGGGCCTTTGGGTAGATGATACATATTAGTTGGGTGGTGGCAGTAATTACTGTATAGTCTGGGTAAAAGGGGCACAGCTGGAGATCCTGTGCCAGCCTTTCCCCAGAAGTGTTTGTGTGGTTGTGTAAACTGTTATCCCAGTGTGTGCCAGCTACTTCGGCAGGAACATGAAGTACTGATTGGACAGAGGGTGCTGGAGATTTTAGCTTGCCCAGCTAGGCTGAGATCTGGACCTTATAGCTGTGCCAGTGGAGAGTCTTATTGGGGACCTGGGGAGCAAGGGAATGACCAGCCCCAGACTGACTGATCTGTATGCTCTTAAGGGAAATTACACTTATTTGTTATCCTTTCCTCATATGAGACTCCCTCTCTGGTGTTAGTGAGGACTGAAGCTTCTTGATTGCTGGGCCAGGGCACTGGCGTCACATTTGTGTTTGGCAGTGGTGGGATATCCACATCACATTAATTAGGTGGCAAATACTAATTGGCTTGTAGTGGTGTGGGTAGAGTGAATCCTGTAGTTTGTGTACAGTTAGCTTTGAATGTGTTTTGTACTCTAAAACAGCCATGCAGTGAATACTCAGTTCAGATCACAATTGTTGCTTAGTTCAGATCACAATGGTTTTATTTCTTTTGTTAGTCAGGGTGAGCAGGCAGAATGTCAGCAGAGTATGGAAAGCTGACAAGGAGCCAGCTGGCAGAGATGTGCCAGGCTAGGGGATTCGTGCATGGAAACCTGACTAAGGCAGACCTGATTGGTTACAGCTGCATCAGAAAACAGCAACCAGTTACAACATAAAGTTTCTGATAAAGGTAAACTTTCATACATACATACAATTATCAGACAAGAAACTTTTTAGTGTAGATTCATACTGGAATTATTTCACTTCTATTAATGGGGACCCACCAAATCAACAAGATAAACAATATATATTGGAATCTGCTTATAGAACTAAGTCTTCCATTGTCTGGAGACTTTATACATGGAAATTTTTACATAGATCTTTTTATACACCTTTGATGATGAATAAAATAAATAATAAAGATAATTTATGTAAGAGATGTAATGTAGAAATTAATGCTGACTGGGCTCATATGTTTTATGACTGTATAAAATTGAAAGAATACTGGAAGTCAATTAATGAATTTTTGCAGGCTCTTTTACAGATAATTTCATTATTTCTAAATCTCTTATATTATTCAACACACCTGTACCTCAAAGTGTTAAAAGGTTAAGCTTCCCTTGTTATGGTCTATTCTAGCAGTGGCTAGGAAAATAATAACTAGAAATTGGATTTCAGATACACCTCCTTCGTTCAATGAATTTAAAAATGTTATGAATATAGTGTGCCATATGGAAATAAACACAATTAGGACAAGAACAAATAGAAAAACATCTTATTATATTGTATGGGATAATTTACAAAATTTGTTAAAAAAATTCTAATTTCAATAGCATGGTATTTTAGTTTAATTAATTGATCTGATTGTAGTGGATGTCTTTGTAAATACTTTAGTTGTTTTGTTGAATATTATAATAATACCTATTTTTAATTACTTGTATAAAATTGTTATGATATTTCTCTTGTATGTTAAAACAATAAACCTGTTTTGAAAGAGAAAACAGCAACCAGGACGACAATCAGACTGGCAGTGGAGATATAATTCCCTTGGAGAATGGACAGCTCAACCTTTCTGCAGTGGACTTAAAAATCTAGCTAGAGTTAGAGACTTGAGTTGGAGGCCAGGCGTGTGGAATTAGAAGCAGCTGAAAGACTGACAAGTCTACAGGCTGCAAACAAGAAACTGCTACATCTGCAATCTGAGGAACGAGAGGCAGAGGCAGCATTAGAAGGAGATGCTGACTTTCGCCAGAGTCATGGAGGTAATGGGGAAGGGAGTAACTGGACCCCAGAAGAACAAAAGATCAGTAAATTCCTTCCACAGTTTAAAGAGGGGGATAATTTTGATAGTTTCATTCATATGTTTGAGTATGTACACAGTATGAAGTTGACCAAGGGCTCTGAGTACAGTTCCTGACCCCCTTACTCCATTGTAAAGCTGTAACTGTTGTATCAAAAATGCCAGACACTGCTGTAAAAAAAAAAAAAAAAATGTTCATAGCTCTTAACTAGACTAAAAATGTAAACATGAAAGTTGTTCAGCAGACACCGACCTTTCCAACAGTGTAAATGTTGATAGTGCATATCAAAGTCAAAGTAATTAAATATTTGGCAAGGAATGCTGATATTGCGCATTTTTTACCTTTTTGGAAAAGCAAAGCCAATATCTTGGTCAATGTACTATGCAGACCCATACAATTTGAATTTAATGTGTTAGTATGAATGTCAGCTTTAAAATGATACCTTAACCATTACTGTGTGATGCTCCTTTGAGATATTCACAGAAATGATTAATATATCATTTCTCATAATTGATAAAGCATAATCTCATCACCTGTAACAGACAGAGCCTACATATCAGTGTAGAAGTTGTGCATCTGAATGTCAGCTTCAAAATGGTGCATCATTTGCGTGATCACCATGCTCCCTTGCAAAGATATGGGCATAATAATGACATGTTTAATTTTCATAATCGTACTAGACTAAACAAACTGATATCTGTACATGTGTACAGTGCAGAGAGTTATTTTACTATATTGTAAGGAGTAACAGTCTTCAAAATGAGGTATTTCTTGGCACACTGACATGCTCCCTTGCAAATTTGCCAAAATATGAAAAAAAATCATAATTTACATAACCTAAGTCCTGCAAAACTGATATGTACAGCATTCAGAAGCAATTGTAACATGTAGACACATGATTGTAAACCTACACATTCTTGGTGTAGCCAACATACTGCTGAATGGGTACATGTAAAGAGAAAAAGCAAGGCAAGGACCACCACTCCATTAATGAACCCAGGACAGGCACGGGACTGTGGCAGGCAAGGCCATCTCATCTGTCCAATAGCTGTGCTGGCTACCCACTCAGCCAATAACACTGCAGTCTCACGACCTCCTTCAGTGTCAGCAGTCTGCCTTACCTATGCCTTCTCTTTACATGTCCATTCAGCAATGGACCTAAGGGATCAATTTCTCTATTAGTAAGCCCTTCCTATCATCTAAACTACAAATGCCTGATAAAAGCAGACTAAAAAAGTAGTATTGCAGGATGGTCATGGACATATTAGATTGTACATACAGTTCTCAGCATCCTCACTAGCTCCTTACCAAAGTTATTTGCCAAACTCAGAAATATATTCTACACAACACATTTCAGTGTTTCTTACTATACTGGTCCTACTTGGTCATGGGTGTTTTCCATTCTTCTCACAAGCTGAATGTTAGCAATCCTACATAGCTCTCCTCATGCCATTGTGGAGGTCAGTCAAGAACAATGCAATGCCCTCCTCAGTTTAGGTGAACGCCATCCCTTCTGAACAGGTGAATATCTTCCGCTGTGATGCTGTCATGGCAGATTGTAGAGCCACCAACCCTGTGCATCAAGCCATGCATGAACCCATTCTGTAAACGTCTGGCCTTGTGAGCTGTCCGTTGACTGTTTGCCATTTTCCATACCTGTCAAAGAATTATATCAGACCACACAAAATGACAATGCGGCCACCAAAACTTCAGGTCTTCAAAAATTTCTGTGATTTGAAACTGTAGCCTTCTGAGTGGTCGACTGATGACATTCCCTCAATGCGCAGCACAAGAATGTCAGGCTCAGGGGGGTATGAAAATTTCTGTGATTTGAAACTGTAGCCTTCTGAGTGGTCGACTGATGACATTCCCTCCAATGCGCAGCACAAGAATGTCAGGCTCAGGGTAGATGGAACACTTCTCTGCCAACAACTGCAGTAGTCCGCTCCAATGCATACCTCTTATTACAATCCAGTATACCTTCTCACTGGATGTGGGGAAACTCAAGTTGTACTGGTTTTCAGTTTTGGAGGCATGGCTGGCAGCCCAATGAATGTAGGAATGCCCACATACCCACACTCACTTGTCGTTCTCCTGCTCGTGAAGCCATGTCAGTGTGAGAAGGTGGACAAACCTGCAGAGGAAAGAAAATGCAAACAGATTACTACTGATATTTGATTTACAGATGTACTGGAAGACTACATATATATGTAGCTCATATGCATTACCTCTTTAACCCGTGGTGGTGGTGCTGCGGTAGCATTGTCGCCTCACAGTAAGATGCTGTCTGGTTCGATTCTCAGCTAGAGCGTCTTCTGCGTGGAGACATACATGAATGGGCGTACCTTCGTTGAAGGCTGTGCGTCAGGCCTGGCAAGCCGGTACATAAAAGTCAACTGCCAATCATTAGTGGACCGGAGTTCCACTGTGGCGACCCCTAACCGGGAAAAGCCTAAAGACACAAACAATGCATTACCTGGTTAGCCCATCCAAATCTTCCATCCTATCCACAGGGGCAGCATTCTTTGCATTAGGTACATACCTACTACCTGTGAAAACACCAAATTACACACTGACAGACAAGGCGGCACAGAAAGGGCACATGTAGGACTGCTGCTCCACTAATCTGCCAAGGACAGGCATGGGGCTCCAGATGTTGGTTATCTAAAGTGTCTCATAGCTGTGCTGGCTGGCCACTCAGACTGCTACACCACTAATGTCTCAACCTCCTTCAGTGTCAGCAGTCTGCCTTACCTCTGCCTTTTCTCTTTACATGTGCCCATTCAGCAATGGACCTAAGGGAGGAGGGATTGAAGTAACTCACTAATTGCTGCCCTGACCTTCATACAATTACTATCCTCATCTACATACTATACTGGTATAACTTGTCATGGGTGTTTTCCATTCTTCACAGCTGCATGTTAGCAATCCTGCATAGCTCTCCTCACACCATGAAAGGAGTGTGGAGGGGGGGGGGGTGTATTGCAATGACTGCAAGTGGAGAAACAGCCAAATCTGAGTTGTGCATTGATCAATGTGATAACGACTTCTAGTTATGTGAATAACAGTGACAGCTGCTGACAGTTTTGCCTGAAGTGATAATGACCCAGTGCTATATTGTAACTGCACTGTGCTAATGACTTACAAAGTTATGCATGTACAGACAGGTGATAATTGCCTGTTGAGTAGGCATTCATTATATTACCTTCTGCAGCTGTTATGTTACACAGAGTCATTATAATGTGTTAGGACAAGGACGTTGTGATTCACTTAATCAGTAAAAATAATATTACTGAGCCCTTCCTCCCACCTGTATGTTAGCAAGATACCAAGCATTGAGGAATGAGTCATATTACAATTGTTTGTGTAGAGCAGAAGATATTGTGTGCACTTCACTTCCCAAGCAAATGGTTACTCATGTCAGTGGACACTTCCCAAGGGAGACATGAAGAGGTATTCATACCAATGGAATTAGACCATGGCACCACAGAAAGTACAGTGGTGTTAGATGTGAGCATAACAGTAGATGTCTTCACTATTGTAATATTCATAACCTAAGGAATCTACTCACAAAGAACTCAATGTCCAGCCAGTGCACCAAAGCCATCAGTACTTACAGGTATTTTACATTGCACATACACTCCCTTCACAAGCAAATACCCTTTATCTCACTCCGGCAACTACTGAGTATAATCAGAAATAAGCCAAGCAAAAAATTTCAAACTTATCTGGCTGATCTGTCTACAAATTAATCCAAAAAGTAGTAATTCATGCTGTCATCTAACCATCCCTCTTGTTACAATAACACAAAGTACAAAAGGCAGAAATATTGTCCAAAATATCTGGTTAAGCAATGGCAACATTCAGATGTAAAGAATTATAAAAAATATATAAGCTACCAAAGACTCTACATGCAAAAGCTTTATGGAGTCAAGGAAATAAAGCAACGGCCAAATCAGGTTTCCTTGTCTGACCAGCTACTATACAGACAGGGACTAAAGGTGGATGTGTAGGACTCATGGCATGTCAAACAGGACAATGAACTTCAGCTTCTAGATCTTCAAAGTACCATAAGCCAAATCCCATAGCACTTACTTGCAAGGTATAGGTCCCCCTCTATGACCCATGAAACCCCATTATTGAAACACTGACCATGCACCCCAACAGCTAAACCAAAATAAACAGCCACCCTTGGTGGAATCACAACATCAATAGACTAACAGAAGGAAGAAAATCATGGCCAAAAGTAGGAGGTTCAGCACCCAGCAAGACAAAAGCCATCTAAAACTAAACACAATCAAGCAAAGCCAAATGCGAGGTACATTTCTCCTACCAGACCAAGGACAACCACAAGGTATTCTTAAACTATGTGCACATCCTCAAATGAAAGTACCACAAATGCTCTCCATAAAGGACTAACAGACAAACTGGCATCTGAGCTATGGACTAACACAAACTTGCCAAGAAATACATAACAGTATCCCCCAAGAAGTCAGCCAGCCCTTGCGACTGTCATATTCATACCACATGCCTAAGACTTGACTCAGTAGTCAGGGACTTGGGGGCATACAGACATAAATCTAGCCTTTGACCATCACATGTCTACACTAGTGAGGAAATCATTCTATGTTTTGCAATGTACAAAGGTACAACAGTCCAAGGAAGTCAATGTTTCACTTTATGCCCCCTATAACCAGGCATATCCAAGTGAAACATCGACAGGTTCATCTGTAAAACACATCATAATTCTGACATACACAAAAATCACAGCAATCACAGCATCACAATTACCCATTATAGACTTAAACCTTGATTGTGGTATAAATAGGACAGTAGTCATCTGAACTGTAAAAATTCATTAAAAAATTATATAAAAATCATCTGTAGTCATGCATGTTGGCCTACTAATGTATACAATGATCTCCGGTCTGAGCAACACTTCAAAATACTGCAGATAGTAACACAGCTGATCAGGTTACAAGAAACTACTCGAGAGCTAAATAAATCTAGCAAGGATAATAAAATGTAGCTTTTTACAATCTTCTGCCATAATCCTGGCCACAAGCTTCTTGGGGGAGTACATAGCCAGTCTCTTGGACTACTATCAGCATGCACCTATCCCCAAGAGATATCTCTGGTGAAGCCCCCTGTCAAATGAAAACCCCTGCAAAACACCAGTCTCTGAATGGTATGTGGAAACATTCTGACATAAGGCTTCCCATTAGCCTAAAACCCTGGGCTTTTTTTTCCTGATATGGCAAAGACTAGCTAGCTAACCTTATGCAATCATTTCCTCAGGATCACCACAGCAGAACAGTCCGCAAAACGATCGGCAGTGGAGTTTTACGGTGCTGATTTGCCAGCCCAGTGCCCAACCTTCCACAGAGGGCACACACACTCACACCCAAGGCCAATCTAGAGCATCCACTCCATCTACAGCAGGTCTTTGGAATGTGGTAGGTTAATTGGAGCACCCAGAGAAAACCCACACGACCACAGGGAAGGCATGCAGGCTCCACACAGAAGGCACCCCAGCCACCATCTAAGAAATGGAAAATAAGGCTGTTGCATTATAGGAAAGAGCTACAGAAGGGCTTTGGATTACTTTTAGTTAGCTACTGTGATTTATGTTTTTTTCATTGAAAAGAATGTGACGTAGTAAAGCAGAATTTGTTTTAGTTTATTTTTAATATTTTCTTACATTATGCACAAGAACCTAAATGAAACATTCCCCACAATGACCCTTCATTAGTATATCAGAGTATACACAAGCTCTAAAATGAGACATTTGCCACATGACCCCTGCAGAAGTATGTCTAAGTATGCACAAGCACAAAAACGAAACATTTGCCATGTGACCCCCTTGAGTAGTATGTCTAAACATTCACAAGAACCAGAATGAAACACCTCCGGCCATGTAAGCTGCTATTTACCATACATAAACCACATTTTCCTTAATTTTTCCTATAACAAATACTTGCTGCTATCACAACTAAATAAACTTGAGTGGAATTTACAAAACTAGTCCCGTCAGGTATGCACAAGCACCAAAATGAAAAATTTGCCACGTGACCCCTTGAGTAGTACGTCCATGTATGGACAAGAACCAGAAGGAAACCTTTGCCACATGATCCCTGCAGTAGTATGTCCAAGACATTGCTGCTGCAATTGCATAGCAGGGCAATCAGCCAAAAAGAAAATTCCACAGTACCCTAACAATGGAATGACAAAATAAATACTTAGTTTTGGAATGTAAACTAGATTGACTTGGAGAACTGCAGTTATGACAACAACCTGCATTTTACTGAATATCAGAGGGCAACGAAGATAGTGACCTGCTGACCTTCATAACAATTATCCAAGAGGCACGGCAATTACTCCATCCCCTGGTCCTGGTCCACAGGATGAAAAGAATCCTCCCAAAAATGTTCCTAGGCCCGTGATTCCTCTTTTTCTGGATTATTATGATCAAAGATATGTACTTTGTAAAGCCTAAGACCTGAGTTTTGAAGTTTGACTTGCAAACAAAAAAGTGAAAGAGCGGTCCCGTACTACAGCAATGCTCTTTTCGGGAAGCATAAATCAATGGCCGCTGTCAGAATGACGAAAGATTTGGAAATGCCGTCTAAAGTTTTAGCTGTTTTGGACATTAACTTAGATGGGAAGGGGAAGGAGAACCCCGTTTACTTCTTCCATATCAGAAATTTCTACTTATAACAGGTACAACCCTCCAAATACAGCATTACTATAAGTTGGACGATGACTCTCGCCTTTCTATTACTCTTGACTCAGGTCTGTTAAGGTAGAAGATGTTTCCAATGGAAGATAATTTTCAATGGAACACAATTCTGTTGATTGGACGGGACTTAAGTGTCGCCCTAGACCTTCAAATAGATAACATGTAAAAATGCAGTCAGAGTGCTAATACTTCCATATGACTTAACGTAGCATGCCAGTATTTCCCAAAGTTGGGAAACGAATTCTGAATGTTTTGGCAGCAATTACGACTGATGGAAATTTCATTTGTAGCACTGTTTATGTAAAGAACCCCCTCGTGGAAAAAGTATGCTCGTCTATTCGCTTTTGTAGCGATTATACATTGTAAGCACTAAGATATGTTCCTGACTAACATCCACTCTTCAAAAAAATGAACTGAGAAAATATTTGAGGACAGTTTCAATGCTTAGTCATTTTTTGAAATCTTAACTTGCTGCACCTTAGTTGCATTGAGCCCGTTTTGATCCAGGCGTTTGAAAAGACACCAGAATACACGGGAATAATCCACAAGCAGAGTGATAAGCGCGTTCGTCACACATCACAAACTATTAAGCTAAAGCAGAGGTGCTGCAGAAGGATGCGTTTGCTTGACAGAATGTTATATATAAAAGTTTAACTTTTAAAAATCCTTGCCTGCCACAAAGATAAATAACAAACCCACCGGAAGATACAACAGGTAAGGTAAAATGTCATCGAAAATCACACCTCTACCCACTCCCCCTTGCAAACTAATGACAGTTACAGTAAACTTGACATTGACAGTAAATTTGACATTGACAGTGGATTTGAGTGCAACATAATATCGGAGTCTAGGTTTAGGAGTTGGACTTACTGCAAGCAGTTATAAGCGCAATCGTTCCTCGCAAACACACATCACGCAAATAATGGTAAACCACAGATGTTGCAGAGGATTAAACAATAGTGTTGAAGCTTGACAAAATGTTTTCCCCTACATATTGCATACTGTTTCAAATCTTAGCCTGCTGGAAAGATTAACAAATAAAACACTAACTCACCAGAAGATAAAACACGTCAGATCAGCTGGAATAGTTCACGGACCTCTTCGAAGAGCAGATCGATATAGAAACTGGAGAAATGCTACAACAACAGAAGTAAATTGCTAGAAACAAAATGAGGATGCTAGACGAGGACCCCTCTATTTATTCTAAAAGAACAACGGCAACACCTCTGGGGGTGGAGGTGTTATGCACGTGGTGGCTTAGATTTTGCTAATCTGATTGGCTGCCACCACTTGCCTCAAGGAATCCAGGCAGAATCGGCTTACTGTGAAAAAAGCCGATGCCTCACAGTACGACGCTGTCCGGTTTGATTCTCAGCTAGAGCGTCATCTGCGTGGAGACATGCGTGAATGGGCGTAACTTCGTTGAAGGTTGTGCGTCAGGGCTGGTAACTCGGCACGTAAAAATCAACTACCAATCTTTAGCGGACCGGAGTTCCGCTGTAGCGACCCCTAACCGGGAAAAGCCGAAAGACACAAACAAACTCACAAATATTAAATGTAGACATAGGGTTACTGCAATGTGAATAGAGTTGCCCCCTTTTCAAATGGCCAAAGTGGGGCATTTGGGTACAAGCCCCAGATTTTGCAGGGGAAAACATACCCACAGCCAGTACAAAAGACAGTACTTCACTTTTTTTTGCCTAAATAAAAGCTTATTCTTGTAGCATTTTAGTTGCGTATTCTATATTATTATTATTATTATAACATTTAGGTGTTTCAAATACAGAATGGCTGTTTTATGCAGCTATTACATAAACTATATGAAATAATTTTGTCCTAAAATCTCAGGACATTTGCCATTTTTTCAATTTTTTTGCAGGACACAACTGCCCAAAGAGGGACTGTCCCTCGCAAAGTGGGACAGGTGGTAACCCTAAATGTAAAAGCTAAGTTGAGAAGGTGACTGACGAGATTCAGACACAAGTAGAGCATGTGATGAGGCTAAGAGATACCTCGGCAGCACCTTACTTTTCTACATCTAATAAAGGTGGGGAACAACAGATGAATAACTACACGAGGAAATCTCCTAGTGTTT
>NC_056735.1:1660260958-1660515958 GCF_019279795.1 Protopterus annectens | reverse complement strand
TGGGAACACATTGCCCTTGTTTGTGAAGGTGGGATTAGTAATTTGGGGAAGGATACTAGGTATATTTGGGGAGGTAGGTTGGGTTGGAAGACAAACAAGACAGCATACAGGGGCGGTATATGACACATGTGGTGAGTAAACACCCTCGATAGGGAGTGTTGTCTGGGGTGTGGAAGCTTATGAACCCCCATATGGAATCAATGGGACCAAGGTTCCCCTCCCATGGGCAGTCACAACATCATCTTCATGGCCCTGAAGGTTCCTGGGCTGAGGGCTGAGCAGGAGGAGCATGCGGATCCTGTAAGTGTGCACTGAGGGCCTCAAGGTACTGTAGCACAATCCACCAAGTCTCTGTTGAGCTCCCTATGCAGCAGACCCTAGACCTGACTTTGCGTGACAAGATCTTGTCTTCATGTGCTCCCGGGGGGTGGGGGTGAACACAATCCCCTGAGGTGGTTCCACCTGAACGAGGTCCCAGGATGGATCCCAGATGTGATGTGGCCTAGTAACATGGCCAGATGAGGTGGGAGAGGTGGTTATGCTGGCAACTGTTTCCCAAACATGCTATTGTGGCACTGTTATAGAACATATGTGGGTAGTAATAGTCTACACATTCCCGGATTATGTCTAACAGCATGCATAGATATCCCCATTAACACAAAACAACAGATGTGCAGCAGTGACATAGCAAACAGTACACATGCATATATGGAACCATAGTGGCCCTTACAATGGCATGCAGGTGACATTGTCCGTAACAGGCCACGGATGATGGTGTTTCAACAATGAACATGACTACAAACACATAGCATAAATTGTTGTACAATAGGATATATGTCCCAATGGTAGATCTTCTGTAGACATACCCGTTGAGTTGTGTGACCAGATTGTTGTTTCAGATATGGTGGGGGGAGACAGAAATGTGTATTAACAACTATGATAACCTTGCAGTATGAGGTCCTCAGACCTGTTTCCGTCTTTATGTCTTTCAGGCAATATGCCCAGGGAATGGCTGCCTATGTACACAGCGGAGGAGAATGATGTCATCATCTCATACCTGGTGCAGCACTACAATGCCCTGTTTGGGCATACAGTCCATGATCTGCAGGAGAGGAGTGCCCTGTGGAATGATCTTGTCCACAGTGTAAATGATGGCCTGCATAACTGCAGTTATGAGCAGATCCGACATCAATGCACTGATCTACTCCACCATGCATGTCGGTGTGCTGCTGCAGTTAGGGGGGACCAGCTTGCAATAGGGGGAGGTCATGCCATCCAGCTACCCCTGACACATGTTGAGGAGCTCCTCACCAGCCTCGGGGAACTTGCCCACCCACAAACACAACACCTGGTTGAGAGTATAGTGGAGGTGGTTGCTACCTACACAATGGCAGAGGAACATGCTGGTAAGGCCACAGGGCATATCAGTAGACTACTGTTGCGTATCCATCTGCATCTATAGAGTTAGATCATTCATATGTGAGATGAAATATATATAGTCTGTTGCTGCGTTGTAGTAATAAACAGATGTGCATAATCTGTAGTATTGTAGGTTTGTACTGTTGATGTACTGTAATGCTGCACCCACCCTGTACCAATGCCACAGGTGTGGCTACTGGCATCACATCTCTCACACAATTATGTAGGTACCTCTGGTATCCCTCCAGGACAGCAGCCTGTAGCTGGTGAGTATGATGTTTGTTCAGGTTTGCCAATACACCGGTCAGGTTATGGCCATGGTATATTCCATGCACACATTTAACACATCTACCCATAATGCATGCTGTACATGTTCACCTATTGTTGCTTTTAACTGTACTGCATCACAGTGGTCACCATGATGGTGTATCTAAAGGGTATGCAAGACTCCTGCAATATAACTAACATCCAGCCATTGCAAGATATGTGCACAGAGATGAACATAATGGTGGGACAAATGGCCTGCAGTAGGGACATGTCTGAAATGGTTTACCATTAAAATGTTTCCGTGCAATTGCACGGCTATGAAGTATTCGAACAACCGATGTTCGAATCCTTCATATGTGTGCAGGTTACATGAGCAAACATTATATTTGGGAATGGACTGTGCATTCGCAAATATAACATTTGCTCATGTAAAGGGTTCGTAGTACAATGCGGTTAGGGAAATACGTCCCTTTCCTCACTGTAGTGCGATCTCGGAGTTGGAATATTAAGTTAGGGGGGTATGGAGGGCACAGCCCCCCACATGTGGGTGCAGGGGGGCTTGCCCCCTGCATAAATGGGATGTTAGGTATAGGGATTAGGGAGTTATGGTAAGGGTGGCATTGTTGTTAATGCCGTAAAATGTCATTGTCGACATTTTCGGCATTAACGTCTGTTTTTCGACAATAGTACTGTTCGGTTAGTTGTGGTTTCAGTACAATATTTTGCTGTTTCATACCATTTTTTTTTTACTTTCGATATATTGATAGTAAACCATCTGAAACATCACCCTTATACAGTGCTACAACAGTGTATATGCCACTATTACAATGGCAACTGTTACAGATCTACACTATGGCATATCACAATACTGCATTCCACAACCCTTACAACCTGCAATGTGGTCCTAGCATGAGCAATGAATGTGTATTATAGAATCCTATATTAGGACACCAGATATGGGGAATACATACCTACACAAACACTGGAAGCATATATGTGCATACACTCCAGAAAACATATTGTGGAAGCAGCTTTTGAGGTACTGACAGCATGCATTCTTCATGAGTATGGACCTTCCAGCAAGTACAGGTCCCCAATGTCATACCAATAAATGGTCTGCTGTCCAAGACATTTGGCCATCAAATATACCCACTTACCTGCAACAGAGGCAGCTATGGCTTGCACACATCTTACATGCCATGAAATGGATCACATACCCAACAGGTAGCACCCAGGAGTTGGACATGTAGCCATACCTCACTATTGCATATACCATGGCAAACAGTGCAGACAGTCATGTATGTGGCGAGAATGTATGGGACAGGATTAATGTAGAAAATAGACAGATGGCCATCCAAGACAGATGATGACACATGTTGCAAGCTGGTCATGCAGGCTGCCTAGTAACATGCCACAACACTGAGGGAGTTGCAGGAATGTTTAGCAAGTACTGGATGTGCAGAACCCAAGTCAGCAATTTCCTGGAACTCTGCATAAATGTGGCCCATGGGTTAGGGTAATCAGATGGAACAGTTGTACCAGTAGCATATGCATATCAGCAAAGGTCCCCAAAAGGCATGTGTTGCAATGTGTACTGGTGTACTAAGACCACAATGGAAACCTACAGACAGTATCAATTAAGATACATGTGCAGCACAACCAAAACCTCACCCCACCTCAGGCCCACCATCCTCATCTGTACCTTGCCAGTGCCAGTGTACACCTGTATGTTTGCCATTCATTAGTAGGGACTAGGCTGGTACACATGGTGTTCAGTGTTTGGGACACTGCAAAATGACACACATGTGTAGGCCTTAGTTGTCAAGCATCTGCAAAAGGCTGAGGGTGGGGAGGGGGTGTCATCATGACACAACAGTGCATTGAAGCAGAGATCCAAAGGATGCTTACGAATGGCTGTATCTGCACACAGTCAAGATCAGGAACTAATCAGGATCAGGAATAACCCTGACTCCACAGCAATAGTGACGGCACTGTATGACCTCCAAGGAATGTGCACATGAGTTGACCTTGCAATCATGCAAAGTTGGGGGACATTTGTAGGGCAGACTGACTAAATACTTGCAAATGCAGATGGCCCATGCTAGTATACCCCTGCCAGGAATAGTGACTGCTGTAGTACACATAACAATAGGTGCAACAAACCATCATGATAAGGGTGTGCACACATATGCAACCACAAATTGTATGCATCTCAATCAGCATCTGCATAACTAACACATTTGTTTGACACTGCATTTGATTGCACAGGTCATATGTCACATATCAGGTTTGTGTAATGTTAAAATATGTAGTAATGTGGTCTCATGGCATATCAAGGAAGAGGGCGTCATATCAATAAGGGTGTATACATGCCCCATAGCCATGGTGAGGTTTGAAGGTTGTCAGTGTAATTGTATTTTATTGGCCATACATGCACCACTGATGATAAGATCTGTAAATCAGACATCAGGCATTCACAAATGACATCTGTCCACATATCATCGCAGGTATGTGTCGGACAAACACATAGGGGCTGTGAGCAGCAGAGCAAACATAACTGACACACATATACACATTCAGCAATGGTGTGTACACCTGTGGGGTATGGTGCACAGTACATTCCAGGGTGCCGAACAGGTGCACAGCAATACTGTGTACATGGGTGCAGTGTGTTCTAGGGAAAGGGGCATCACCTACTAACACAACCCATGCATCACAGAGATGTATAATGTTGCTAGCAAGGATTGACTATAGCTGCATTGCATGCTGTTGAGTGCCATATGTCATGAATGTTGACAGATGGGTAATGGGAGGTTTGTGTGTAATATCTTTGTGCAACCTCACCTGGAAGTGTGTGTGTGTGTGTGTGGGGAGTGGGGGGGGGATTAATTTGTCTGTAAGTGCAATCTGGTGGAGTGGGGTGTGTTGTATGTAGGATGTGTGTGTATATGTGCATGTGTGTGTCCATCTATGCACATGTGTGAGTGTAGGGTTGTTCATACCTCTCAACTTCCTTTTGAAATCGTGCAGTACATGGACATGGACAGACACATGAGATACCAGGAAAACTTTTCTGACATGTAATCTCAGGACAGCTGATAGTATAATAATGTCTGTAGCATGAAACATGCATTGGGAGGGAAAACTAGACACCAGGAATACTGTTTTAATTGCAATCAGCAGAAAGGTGAAAGAATACCCATGTATGCAGCACTACATATGCATTGGGGAATTACTAGACAGCACCAGAGAGTGCTTCCAAATATTACTGTAGCCCACATAAAAAGTTAATAGAGCAACAGAGCTTGCATCTACTGAGCAATAGCTATGCATCACACTCCAGTGCATGACATTACTGAGCGACTGTAGTAACTCATAACATATGGGGTCCATGCTCAAAATGTCTGGACAAACCCAAGGTGAACACTGGATGACATCAGGGAGTCTTTGAAAAAACAACTCCAATCAAGTCAAAGAGGTAATGGAGTAACAGGTCATGTTTTGTGATCACTTTTCTAGGCAATTAGAAGAATGATACGTTAATGATTGGTATTATTGACTAATTATTCAAGACTGATGCAGGATGGGGAACTTAAGAAAATAAACTAGAGACAGTCTGTAAACCCAGGGACAGGTAAGTAGTATAATGGAATGTCTCTGTGTGTGTGTGTGTGTGTGTGTGTGTGTGTGTGTGTGTGTGTGTGTGTGTGTGTGTGTGTGTGTGTGTGTGTGTGTGTGTGAGTGCTTGTTTGCGTGTGTGTGTTCTGTTAAGCAATGACGTACAGGTCTTAAAGTGTGTTTCTTGTTTTTCCCTCACAGGTGGCGAGGTGGATCAGGGTCCATCCTGCAGGTGATCTGATGTTGGTGTCCATACAGACACTGAAAATGATGATAGGTGTGTTGCGGCACAGGCTGGGTTGTCAGGGGCTGAAGCTGCTCCATCGTTTGACATCCCGCTGTTATCCACCCCATTCCCACACACAGTTACAATGCCTATTCATACCCCATCACCAGTGGCTATAGCAAAGGGACAGTTAGAGGCTGGTGGCATGGGACAGGACAGTGTGGTATCTATGGCATGTGTGTCTAGACACAGCAGTCATAGCCGGATGTCCGGTGGGGTACCACATAGGCAGATGTACAGGGGTGCTCATTAGAGGGCTGCTGGTCATCGTGCCCCTGACAGAAGTTCCACATCTGGTACCACCACATGCATGTTACAGGCTGTCATGGAGGCACAGGCACATATGGAATTGTACACCAGACAGGCTCTGAGGCTGAAGACGGCTACTCATTCGGCTGTTACTGACAAAATCTGTGATCTTAAAGGTGCCCTCCATTATTTTTCAGAGGTCATGGATAGACAGTTGGGTGAGATGGTGGGACTCCTCGACCGTGGAATGTCCATGCTCAAGCATGTGGTGGGAGTGGTGCGACGGCCACATGGAAGTAGGCCAGCAACTCCAACAGAGGGAGGATGATGTGGACGTGCAAGAAGACCAAACTGGTCCTGTAGTGGCAGTACCAGCCCCAGCACTGCAGGGCGGTTGCTGTCCACACCACACCACAGCAGGCCACGTGCACATGACCCTGGAGGGATCTGGATCCAGCTGACATATGTCATCATCAGGGGAGAGTACCATATCGTGGCTTGTATCTGGTCATGCTCGTGGAGCCCCTAGCAGGCACAGTTCTCATGTCCATGGCTGGAGACAGTGAACTGCACACCCTGCCAGGTATGGTCTGCAGCTGTCCAATAAACACCTGTATAGGGTAGCCACATGGCAGAATTGTGTGCATGCATACTCACACACAATACAAACACAGCTAGGGCAACCCCATACCTACACACACCTCATCTCCACGGCCATATCATTAATTAAACCCCCTCACTCACACATATGGTGCCAAATGTATGGCTCAGCCTAGGTCTCTGGCAAACCAACAACACACCCTGTGCATATGATGATACCCGTGCCACATCCCTGTCATCCATAACATCGATGCAGGGACAGGCTAATATGGTTTTGATGCACACAGTGACTGCACTCTGGTGCACCAATGTAATGCTGTGTAACATGCTGCCAGCAGTAACATTTAATGCTTACATGTCAGGAAGTGTAGCTGTCCAGCCATGATGCATTATAGCTGTTATTAACACTGAGTGATTGTGGTCTCCATAATGTAATCCATTTGTGTTGTAGGTGTCCATGTGTCAGCAGGAGGATTGTCTGCTGTTGTATCCTACAAGGTTCATAGGTTCATAGGTAGGTACTAGGCTATCTGCCCAAGGGCATTTATAAGCCTAGCCAGAGTGTGTCGGCTTTCACCACCCCATTGATTAATTAACTGAGCCTCTGTCAAGTAGAGCCAATGAAGTGATCCCAGGGGTGTATTTTCTGTTACCCATCCACTCGTCAAGGTTTCTCTTGAAGAGTGTTAGTGAGTGGCTCTGCCTAATGTAGTTAGGAATTTTGTTCTAAAGCATGGGGAGTCTTTGTGACAGGAATCTATCCCTCCGGCATGTTTTATTTAATGTTGTGGCGAGGTTTAGCTAACTAGAGTGCGTGGCTCGCAGTGACTTGGATTTCTTTAGGTGGAGCATGTCCATCAGTTCTGAGTTGGACATGGCTTTGTAAGTCAGGCAGAGATCACCTCTGAGTAAGCAATATGCCACTGAGTACAGCCAGAGTTTTTTCTGTCAGGCTGCATAGGACATATGTTTGAGGCCAGTAATCCTCTTGGTGATGCACTTTTGTGGTCTTTCCAGCTGTTGGAAGTGTCTTGTGAGGTACATCCCAAAATGGGGCATTGTACTCTATGATGGGTCTGATGAGTGACGAGTAGAGGGACACTATAACCTCTTTATTTCTAGATGTGAACCCCTTAGTAATTAGATGAGCCACATAGAAGGATTTCCTAACTACTTTGGCAATATGATTGCCAAAGGAGAGATTACTATCTACCTGGATCCCCAGATCTCTTATTACCTCTTCTGTATTAAGGGGGTTGCCACCTATGTGGTAATTCATGGTTGTTTTGTTTTTCCCAAATAGGATGACTATGCATTTTTTGGCATTTAGCTTGAAGCCATGACTTTGACACCAGGTGTCCATCTCAGTAAGACCCTTTTGGAGGATGTCCATGTCAGCCAGAGAGTCAGTTAAGGCTCCCAGTTTACAGTCATTGGCGAACTTGGTTAGCCATAGTCCTCCTGTGCTTGCCTGTACTTCTGAGAAGTATATGCCGAACAGTACGGGTCCTAGGATTGAGCCTTGTGGGACATCACTTGTGACTGGTTTAGAGTCGGACCTGGAGCCCGCTATTCTTACCATGTGAGTTCTGTCTGTAAGCCAGTTGGCAACCCATCTTGTGATGTAGGGGTTTATGTTCAGTCTGGTGAGATTTTCTGTAATACCCAAGTAGGGATGGTGTCAAAAGCCTTGGTGAGGTCAAGGTAGGCTGTGTGAACTACCTTTCTCTCATCTATGGCCTTGGTGAGTGTCTCGAAGAATTCAACCAGGTTTAGTAGACATGATCTGCCCTTAACAAAGCTGAACTGGGTCAGGTCAAGTGTTTGGAAGTTCCCAATGTCTTTGTTAATGAGTTCCATGATGATGCATTCCATAGCTTTGAAGACCAGGCTAGTCAGGCTTATGGGGTGATAGTTACCAGGGTCAGTTGTGGACTCTCCTTTATGGAGCAGAATAACTGTTGCTGTGCACCATTCTATGGGCATGTAGCCTGTGGAGAGGCTGAGGTTGAACAGCGTGTTTAGTTGGGGGGTTAATTTGTTCTGTAGTTCATGCAAGACGCAGCCTGGGACACCATCTGGCCCCACTGATGCTGTGTTTCTGGCTTTTGAAAGGGCTGTTTTCACCTGTGCGTCTGTGATTTCTGGGACACTATGCTTTTCCAGTATTGTTGTGGGCCTTTTGGGGGTGAGAGGTGGGTGAAGTTTGCACTGAATCTATCTGTTAGGATGTTGGCAATATCAGTAGGTTCAGTATATTTTGTGCTATTATGCGCTAGCTCAGTGCATATCTGCGAGTTGCCACTTAGATTCTTAACATACCTAAAGAAGGCTTTGTGGTTATCTTTTAAATCCTTGGCTATTTATCTTTCAAAGTTAGCCTTGCATGATTTAATGAGGGACCTTAGTTTCTTACTGATACTGATCACGTAAGTCTTTCCTTCTTGGGATTTGCTTTTTTTTCTGAACTAGTTTCCTCCTTCTATTGTATAGCCTGTTTATGGCAGGGATCCACCAGACTGGTTTCCTTCTCTTAGAGGAGTGAGTCTTGGTTTTGCTAGGGATGGCACAATCCATGCATCCTTGTAGGTGCTCATAGAGTGCATTTGTAAATGCTTCTGCATCTTGGGCATCATTATCCTTTAGCGTGGGGGCTGTGAAACTTACCATCTCTGTCGTAAGTAAGGTGAAGTTTGCTTTAGAAATGTTTTTTACTGTGGTTTCCTTAGTTGGGGGTGGTACTGGGGTGTGGACATCCAGAGTGATTAGTTTATGGTCTGATCTAACCAGTGATGGGTTGACCACCGGTGTGGAACACCTGTCGCCCATGTTGGTGATGATCAGGTCCAATGTTTTCACCTCTGGTAGGGGAGTTTACCAGCTGATCCAGGGAGTTTGAGTTGATGAATTCCAGGAAGCGCTGGGCCTGGGAGTTTTTACTTGAGTAGTTTTCCCAGTTAATAGTAGGGTAATTGAAATTGCCCAATATCAGGGTGTTCGGTAGGACCTTCATGTTTTTCAGTGTCTCCAGAAAGGCGGAGTGGTGGTCCTGGGTCATGGAGGGTGATCTGTAGCAGGCCACAATTTGCATTGCAGATTTGCCCAATGTTAGTTGCACATGGATGATCTCAGAGGTATCATGCTGCATCACTAACCTGGAGGTGTACGTATCCTTGATGAATATGGATACACCCCATCCTTTTGTGTTTTGGTCCGTGTTCTGTGGCTGAAACATGTAGTATGAGTTGTAGCCCAGTAGTGCCGGGGTGCTCTCTGGAGCCTTGAACTAGGTTTCAGTTTTTGCACAGATGTCAGTGTTCTCCATACTGAGGAGTGCTTCAAGCACGTGCATTTTGAGATTTAAACTCCTGGCGTTGAGTAGCATAACCCTCAGTTTTTTGTTAATTATGGTGTTTATGGAGGTGGGTTTCACTTTTGAGCCTTGCAAAAAAAGGCACTATGGGGGCAGCAAGAGCCTTGGCCAGTATTCAAAAGCGTAGGGGTGACAGGTACAAGCCATCTCTTGCAAAGCAAAGTGGATTGTCGAGCATGTCGTCCCAGGCTGACAGACACTGGATCCCCTTTGAATGACACCAGAAGCTTAGCCAATTGTTGAAATTGATCATTTTTTTCTTTATACTGAGGTATCGTTCTTGGTGAGGGCAGGATGCTACTCAGGGTCTGAGTCATACTCACCTGGGCTACATGATCAAAGACCTCTTCCATGTGTCTTTTCATGTAGTCCAGGGAGGTACGTCTCAGGTCATTCACACCAACATGAACAATGACAGAGTCATATTTGTACTTGTTCTGGAATTACCTGAGTATGGCACTGTGGTGACACCTTGGCTGTGCCATATCCTGGGTACAGGTGTGCACATGTCACATGTCTGTATAACAGTTACTGCACGTGTCACATGGCTGATAGTTCTGGGTGTGGTGTATACAGGTGAGTGCATGGTGGCTGTGTCAGCAGCCCTTCTACAGTGGACAATGGTAAGTGTACTGGGTGGTACACAACACATGTTTAAGTATAACACACACAGAGGCTTTAGTGTTGATGCAATACACAGAGAATACTGTACACATGGATGTATGTACTTGTGCAAGGAACACATTGTAGCCTATGTAATTCTAGCAAGCCAGAATAGGCACAACAACACATTGGGAAATAAGCAGTCTGCTAGTTTAATGTCATTGACTATGGTATTGGCAGGGTATAAGTCCCCTTCCCCAATGTAGTGCAATTCTCAACTCACTCGGTAAACATAGGTGTGCTGATGTGGGTGACACAGCCCTACTCTTCTGAGGGTGAGAGGTGCTGTAGAACCACAGACAGTGTCATAGACAATTACTTAACCTGTTAACATGAACTGTACAGTATTATGGCCAGCTAAGTGGGGGGGGATACACTCAGCAGTAACTGCAATGATGTTGGCTGTTTCCACAACAGCCACACCCAGCTATATATACCAGCCCCAGTATCACTGCACACCTATACAGTGGGAAAGAGGGCATTTACACATCTAACACTAGTTGTGATGGAATGTATGTCCACAGCATGATACCTTGAAATGTTAGCATATGACAGGCGGCTCTTGGACAGATGACCTCCTGGGACATGTATATTCTGAAAATGGAAGTAGATTCCTTCTCATACACACACACACTCTTACTTGGCAACACTGGGACTAGACCCCTACCTAGGTATGTAGTGCTACTGATATGTGTGGCCTTAATTGCACACACCACACAGCTTTTAGGATGAGGTGTGTTCCAGGTTACATGTTACGTGAAGAACATCCCTAGGCCTGTACGGTATGGTAATGGGGGATGTACTAATTTTTTTATGGACAATTCATAGTGTGACATACTGTCATATAAACATTGACAAACACATAATAGTCAGACACATATTTGAGAGACTTTGGCTTATCAGTGCTAACTACCTTGTCAGTGGGTCCATTGTGTTACAGATAAGTTGCACACAGCACATGCATAACGGGGCTGGATAGTGTTATCAGTTGCCTGTATGGTTGATGGTGACAGTAGTCCCCATACAGTGGAACATGGGACATGTACCGGGGGTACCATGGTGTAAAGACAATATACCCAGCACCCAGACTCCACAGTGGATATTGTATGCACTGAAACCCATGATAACACTCTGACATACCCACCATCACACATTGACCAGGACTGCAATACAAACCCTTGTCTATCCTACTACAGGGATATGCATATAATGCACATGCCACAGGCAAAGTAGGGTGATGCATAGTCATGCCTCCCCTACAGTCAGCAACATCACTATCCCTAATACTGTATGGCAAGGCATATTATTTTAGGACAAGGTGGCCTCGGAATACTGTTCCCTACAAATATACACACATGTACACATACACACACCTGCCAGAACTCAGTGGGTATCCCATGCCTATTAACCTATTTGTACAACAGCGTTGTGCTGGTACTGCAATGGCCAGGTAGCCCTTAGGGAGAAGAGTGTAACAAGGTACATGTAATGTCCAGTACAGCAACAGCCACATCTAACTATGGCAATGGGGGTGTGGTGGTTGTGAATGGCCTCAGGGAATTCTCCACTACAGGTCTACAAACGCACAGACACTGTCATTCTCAGTATTGCACACATACACATTTGTCAGTACTGGGGTCCATCAGTGCAGGTGTTCATAGGTGTGTACCAGGCTATTGTCCATGGAGAGATGGGAAGTGTGTACAGTGGTAACATGCCACTTGCCATGTACCAGCAGGCAATCTATCAACAGATACTACAGGGTAATCCTCAGGGTGAGAGTTACATGCATCAGCCAATCATTGGTAGCCTCTTGCAGAGGGCCAGTGAGGTGCTCCAGTTGACATGTATGCAACATGTATTACATAACATGGTCAGTGTCTGTCTTGGAGACCTGTATCTAAGCATGTTCTGTTGACTGTGGTAGTGTAGTTGGTGTCCATGACATTTGGTGTGTACAGGGTGCAGATTCCTTGCTGTGGCATTCATAACACAGCTGGGCAGACATGTCAGTGTCAGTCAAGCATAGATTACCTGTAAATAGCCAAGATGGATACCTGACATCTGCACATCTGTACAGAGGGCAGGCAGACATCAGCTAGCCAACTAGCTATGCATTAGGATGAATGTGTTGACAGATAGATGTCTGACACCGATAGGTATGTCATTATAATATATCGGCAACCCTCACTGACATGTGCTATACACACAGTAGTCTACAGTTATTTTCCACATGTCAGATCATTATCCAGTAGGAAATATTTAATGAGACACAGCTCACACACCAGGAGCATGTCAGTGAGAACTCAGAGTCCATCTCAGCATGCAGGGGTGTTTGGTTCCAGTACTACAATCTGCAATCTACTCTTACTTGGGAAAGCACTGTCAACAGTAGTAATGTAATGATACACTACATGCCAGTGTGACTGCATATAACCTGGGATACTACCCATGTATGTAACACATTCAAATGGAAAAGAGTGTTGTACAAGCCATATATACTCTGGTGTCCCAGACAGTAGACTCACAACCCTTGCTATTGTAATGACAGCACATAGAAGCATGTTATGTACATGGCATTAAATACACTGATTAAAGATGTCATTACCCTGCTATTTTATCAGACCAGAATGTGAACACTGGTCACCAGGGCAGAGTCATGCTTAGCAGGATTAGCATTACTGCAATATAAATGCTAAGCACATTTGTGCACTGGTAAGCGAAGCTTACAAGGTGTAAGCGCCTGTAGGTTTAACCATATGTTAGAAATGCTTACCGTCACGCAAACCCGTGCAAACCCACTTAAAGCTGCTCAAAACTGCCTTAACCACTCTGTATACAGCAGCCCTTGTTCTGCCCAGCAACAAAATAAACAGCCCTTGAACCCAGGACGCTGTACACTATAGTCACAGCAGTTAACCACTAAGCCATTACAGCTGTGAAGACAGTTGTTGTTTTTCTAATATAGCTGTCAATACACATACAGAATATTATTGAACAACTGCTATGACTTCTGCAACGGCATAGTACTTGTTAGTGATAATACTGTTGAATCATGTATGTTGTAATATCTAAATATACACATATCAGATAAATACGGTGTGATACATCTGGGAAAGTATACACAACAGTAATGTTTACACATAACAAGGATATGTACATATATATATATATATATATATATGTTTGATATATATATATATATATATATATATATATATATATATATATATTATATATATATATATATGTTTGATATATATATATATATATATATATATATATATATATATATATATATATATATATATATATATATATATATATATATATATATATATATATATATATATATATATATATATATATATATATATATATATATATATATATATATATATATATATATATGGTTTACTTTTAAAATCAAAGCGTGCAATTGCGGGTATGAAATCCATGATATGTATGTTCATATATACTATATAAACAAACATGAGGTGAGTGAGGAAAGGGATCATTGCAATTGGACTGTGCATTGTAATTCATCATGTCGCTCAATAGCAGTGCGGTTAGGGAAATACATCCCTTTCCTCACTGTAGTGCGATCTCGGAGTTGGAATATTAAGTTGGGGGGGTGTGCAGGGGGGGCTTGCTCCCGTGCATACATGTGTAGGGTAGGTAGGAGTTAAGGGAGGGAAGAGTGTTAATTGTCAAAAATGTCACAAGCGACATTTTCGACAATTAACAGCTGTTTTCGACATTAGGTGCAAATGGAAATTTTCATTTCCGATGTTAAAATTCGAAGTTAGGTACACTTTTTTTTTTTATTTTCGAATTTTTGATAGTAAACCTAGATATATATATATATATATATATATATATATATATATATATATATATATATCTATATCTATCTATATATATATATATATATGTGCGTGTTTATGTATATATATATATATATGTATATATATATATATATATATATATGTACACACACACACACACACACACACACACACACACACACACATATATATATATATATATATATATATATATATGTATATATATATATATATATATATATATACATACATATATATATATATATATATATCTATATATATATATATATATATATATATATATATATATATATATATATATATATATACGCATATATATTAACATATGTCCAGAACATGGAGTGGAGTCATACCTCAGCACCAATAGTTGCAACCTCTTAGTGCAAGGGGATGTCATGTAAGTATTGCAGGTATAAATGCAGACTGTTGCTACTGCAACAGGGGTTGTCTTAACAGAATTGTTGTGTGTGGGAGGTCACATCTGATATTGACATGTACGCCATCAGTTACTGACAGACATCCTAAGATCATCATAGTACAGTACCATAGATATCACAGTAATGGTCCTGTGGAATACAGCAGAGCTATGACCTATAAATGTGGGCAGTCTGACACACTCTGGTCAGTCCAGAGGTATACACAGAACCCCTTAGTGCAAGACTTGTGGACCAAGCCTGACAATGTGGATGTTAACAGCCATGTAAATAAGTATATCATGTAAATACTGGAATACATATGCTCACACAGTTTATGCATTCACACACTCCTGTCTGCCCTGACACATAATAACTGGTGGAGCAGAGGTCACAAGCCCACATACTACCCACTAGTTAGTAACATACATTTGTACAGCATCTGACTGCTTTGTCAGAAATACACAACAGTTATGGTGGCCCAGTAGCAGTACATCTGACAAATATCTGGACATAACATCACACTGGGTAAGTACACTGAGCTGCTAGGCATGTCACAAAACACTGTGCAAACTACAGGCAGACTGCCACAACACTGGCCTACATTTCGTATGGGAGAATACACATATACCTGGAAATACAGCAGGCTCTACATATAACAGCATGGAGTAACAGACACCTGTGTAAAAGCTCATACCCACAACCAATGTGAACACAGCCACAGCCACATATGGTAAGCGTGCTTAATATTACAGTAGATAGACTGTCTGATCAACACCATCCTCATATGTGCCACTCGCACACTAACCCTACAAATACTGAGCAAATACACAGTGCATTCCAATGCCTTACTGTGAATGTGTGTGTTTGGCCCTACAAACATGTAAGCCAATAGGGTACCATACACTGGAACAGCATGTGACATCAGATAGAACAGGACCAAGAACAATGACATCTACTACAGTCTTTATACAGGCCAAGGTACATATTCACAATACACACACTGTCGACAATCACCATAAGTACACAGACCTCACCACTGTACATACTACGACAGACTGTCCAGGTGTTGTCCTCAAATATAACCCCTACTATACATAACATGTCTAGCAGTCTGATATCTCACTGGCTTGTTATCAGGTGTGATGTCAAATAATGGTGTACTGAACATATGCACCTTTTACTGCATGACATATGTACAAAGGTTGACGGAGTTGTGGCTGGAGGCACAAACACAGGGCCAGTATTGACATGTTGCTGTGATAACCTCATACATTTACTGGTGTAACAGGTTGGTTGTGACATATGTCTTATGAGGGATATGAAGTCAGTAAATCTCATGGCTGTCACCATGTACTGACTGCAATCCTCAGACTATGCTACTGCATTTCTAAAGATAGTTAATCTGTGAGTAACTGTAAGACTCCAAATACTGGCCAGTCTGCAGGTAGACTTACAGGTGGTTTCCTCAACCAAATAACACTGTCATGACAGGTATTAAATCATGCAGACCAGCCATATCCACACAAATCCTGTTAAACCAACATTACTTCAAATGCAGAAGAGCAATACTTACATTCTGTAGTCATGTCTAGAATATCCCCCTTCTGTTTGTTGACCTGTCTCCACAGTGTATGTTGTAAGAGGTATATCCCACTATCCTCTGTGATGCTGTTTGCCAAACACTGACATGAAGTCCTGCTCACAGTGAATGAAATGGGCCAACACCCACATGATGTTCCTAGTTATAGGAGTGTTTTTCCATGCAATTGACTAAGGGAATGTTACCACAGCTGTTCCACATGCAATCAGCTAGTGGGGAACTGCAATTTGTGCACAGGCCATCAGCTGATCATGAGCATCACTTAAATACCACAAGCTGCTGCCTAAGTAAAGCAGATGTACTTCTCCACATCCACCAGAGAGGGAGTGAGAAAGAGACAGACAGAGACAAAGCAATACAGGGAGGGGGTAGGAGAGTAAAAGCTAAGCATGTTTGTGCCACACACTTACCAGTACAGGGTTTCAAACCCCTGCCTGACTATGTATTGCTATTACATTTCTATGCTGTTATTACATGTGCCACCTAGGTTACATGTTAGAGAGCTGTCCAAGGGTATATTAGGTATATTTAATGGTGGGTGACATCAGCAACAGTGATAAAGGAGATATAAGGTAGGTGTAGTACATGTGCTTGTCCACAAGAACAGGTGTCAAGGATGACACAGCCACACTCTTTCAGGGACTCACACACATTATCACAGTTGGCAAGGTCAGGATTAGAATTTCTAACTAGTTTGCTACACTACAGTATGACACAGGTATCACACGCACCAAAGAGGTTATCAGGCTGATATATGGGCAAAGGGTATGTCAAGGTGACTGACATCAGAAGGCATGCTTCAGTAGGGCAATGGGAGGTGTAGTGAATGTGAATGGCATCCAAATAATTAATCTCCACATACACACATAAACACAGGTTTGTCAGTACTGTCCATTGCTTCACAGGTGTGTAGTGGTTTACTGTGCCAGAATGCTGTACAAGGCTAGGCAAAGGGTATACCTTGGCATCAGGCCACATGACAATGGCCTACAATGTGACTCAAGGGTGTAGTCTCTGGACTGGCCCATACAGGTGGGTATTGTATTCACCATCCACTCATCTGGGTTACTATTGTGGGTGGCCAGTGCTGGGCAATGCTTGCCATGTATGTGTTCTGTATTCCATAACATGGACAGTGTCTGGGATGTGCACATGTCCCACATGCATGTTCTGCGACATGTGGAAGTGTACCTGAGGTGTCTGGGGCATGTTGTGTGGACAGATTGTTATCATCTGGTGTGGCATTCCTGACCTCATGTGGTGAGAACTGGCAATGAAACTCTGGTTGACCCTGCACCTACATTGACATCATGATACAGGTATTCATTGGTGTTAGTAGCATCTGTCCATACAGGGCATGTGTATAAGGCATGGTATTTCTTTTGTTTGTTACATTTGCTGACTCTACAATTGTTGCAGGCGTCCAGTGGTGAACATAGCAAAGGACCATTGTATGCAATGATTTGCCTATTGTAGGGATGGGACAGGGTGCCATGTCCTCTGTAGTCCACTGCAATCACACCATGGTTACTATCTGTGGGCAATATGCAGGGAACTACCAACATAATGGTTGTTGCCTAGCCGAGAGTATTTGTGTATGAGACATGGGTGGAGAGTGTTCTCTGGGTAATACAAGGGTTGCCTATATTGTTCCTCAATCTATAATGTCACATGTAGGGGTATGAATTATCTACACCAGCCTCTCTGCTGTTTGACATCTGTTGTCCTTGAAGGTGGATATTGTGACATATAATAGGCCCACCATATAAGAAATTTGCAAAACCCACTCCATAATGAGTTCTGTTATTACACAATCACAGCTACCTCCACACAGGATACTGATGACAAATACACACAGTCGCCATGTCTGGGACTAGAACACCTACCTAACTAGTATATTACACTATAGCATTACACAGTTAATAGCACGTGCCACAGAGCTTACTGGGCTGTTCCTTCCCCAAAGGTGTATTTCAAGGTGAATGATATCAGCAGACATGCCAAAGTAGGGCAATGGAAATTGTAGTGACTGTGAATGGCCTCCAAAGCATTGATCCCTACACAAACAAACAAACACATAGAGTTTCACAGTTGCAATGTCTTTGATTAGAACTCCTACCTAACTAGTACAACACACTACAGCATTATGCAGTTATAGCACACACCATGGAGCTTACTGGGTCACTCCTTCCCCAAAGGTGTATTTCAAAGTGAATGACATCAGCAGGCCTGCCAAAGTAGGACAATGGAAATTGTAGTGCCTGTGAATGGCCTCAAAAGTATTGATCCCTACACAGACAAGCAAACAGTTTTGCAGTTGTCATGTCTGGGATTAGAACTCTGACCTTACTAGTACATCACACTACAGCATTATGCAATTAAAGCATGCACCATGAATCTTGTTGGGCTACTCCTTCCCCAAAGGTGTATTTCAAAGTGAATGACATAAGTAGGCCTGCCAAAGTAGGGCAATGAAATTGTAGTGACTGTGAATGGCCTCAAAAGCATCAATCCCTACACAGACAAGCAAACAGTTTTGCAGTTGTCATGTCTGGGATTAGAACTTTGACCTTACTAGTACATCACACTACAGCATTATGCAATTAAAGCATGCACCATGAATCTTGTTGGGCTACTTCTTCCCCAAAGGTGTATTTCAAAGTGAATGACATAAGTAGGCCTGCCAAAGTAGGGCAATGAAATTGTAGTGACTGTGAATGGCCTCAAAAGCATTGATCCCTACACAGGCAAACACACACACACAGAGTTTCACAGTTGCCATGTCTGGGATTAGAGCTCTTATCTAACTAGTACATCATACTACAGCATTATACTGTTGCAGCACACGCCATGGAGCTTGCTGGGCTACTCCTTCCCCAAAGGTGTATTTCAAAGTGAATGACATCAGCAGGCTTGCCAAAGTAGGGCAATAGAAATTGTAGTGACTGTGAATGGCCTCAAAAGCATTGATCCCTACACAGACAAACAAACACACACAGAGTTTTGCAGTTGCCAAGTCTGGGATTTGAACTCCTACCTAAGTAGTACATCACACGATAGCATTACACAGTTATACCATGCGCCACTGAGCTTACTTGGCTACTCCTTCCCCAAAGGTGTATTTCAAAGTGAATGACATAAGCAGGCTTGCTAAAATAGAGCAATGGAAAGTGTAGTTCATAGGTTCATAGGTTGATAGGTTGGTCCTAGGCTATCAGCCCTAGGGCCTATATAAGCCTAGCCATGACAGTTCCCTGGCATTTTCTTCCCACAATATTAACTTCCCTGGACCCCTGTCTAGCAGGGTGACTGACGTGATCCCTGGCGTGAATTTCCTATCTCCCATCAAATCGTCAAGGTTCCTTTTGAAGAAGGCCAAAGAGGCGCTATGCTTGACAAGTATGGGTAGTCTATTTCAGAGTCTGGGAAGTCTCTGGGTCAGAAACCCATCTCTCCAGCATGTTTTGTTCATTGTGATAACAAGGTTTAGATCCCTAGAGCATGTGGCTCTGAGGGATTGGGATTTCTTTAAGTGCAGCATGTCCAACAGCTCTGGGTTTGACATGGCCTTGTATGTTGAGCAGAGATTGCCTCTGAGTACACGATATGCGACAGAGTATAGCTGGATGATTTTTAGATGGTCAGCATAGGGCATCTGCTTTAGGCCTGTGATTCTTTTAGTGAGGTATTTCTGCAGCCTTTCTAGTTGTTGCAGATGTCTTGAGAGGTACATACCAAATGTGGCATTGTATTATATACTGGGTCTACTGAGAGATTACTACAGTGGGACAATGACCTCATTTTTTCTGGATGAAAAGCACTTAGTGATGAGGTGTGCCACATAGGTGGGTTTCCTGACTGTTGTGGTGATGTGGTTATCAAAGGTGAGACCACTATCCACCTATGTCCCTAAGTCTCTTATCACACTTTTGGTGTTTAGTGTACTGCCACCTATGTGGTACTTCATGGGTACATGTTTCTTTCCAAAGGGATAACTATGCCCATGGCTCTGGCACCAAGCATCTGTTTCTGTAAGGCCCTTTTGTAGAATATCTACATCATTTGGGGATTCAATAATGGCTCCCAATTTGCAGTCATCTGCAAAAATTGTTAGCCAGAGCCCCTTGGTGTTGGTCTGTACTTCAGAGCAGTAGATGCCAAACAAGAGTGGTTCCAGGTCTGAACCCTGAGGTTCTCCAATTGTCACTTGTCTGGAGCTGGATTTGGAGTTGGCTACTTTTACAGCATGGGTTCTGTCAGTAAGCCAGTTGGCAACCAATTGATTGACATAGGGAATAATGCCAAGCTTAGTATGTTTATCTATGATTCCAGACTGGAGGCTGGTGTTGAAGGCCTTGGCGAAGTCTGGATAGGCTGTGTGGACTGCCTTACCCTCAACTATAGCTCTGGAGACTGATTTGAAGATGTCAGTCAGGTTCAGGAGACAAGATCGTCCCTTCACGAACATGTTTGAAGGTTGCCAATGTCTTTGTTTATAAGTTCCATGATAATACGTTCCATGGCCTTGCAGATCAGGCTCATCAGACTGATGGGGTGGTAGTTCCCAGGATCCAAGGTGGATCCCCCCTTGTGTCATGGGATAACTGTAGCTGTGCACCACTCAGTGGGAATGAAGCCTGAGGTGAGGCTATGATTAAACATCGCACTTAGGTGAGGTGCCAGTTCATTTTGTAGTTCATGTAGTACACAGCCCGGGATGTTGTCTGATCCCATGGATGCTGTATTCTTAGCTTTGGAGAGTATGGTTTTTACCTGTGTGACCATTATTACCGGAATCTGGCAATCTTTTGGTATTGTGATAGGCCCTTTAGGGGATGGGAGGTTGGTGCAGTTGGCACTGAATTGATCTGCCAGGATATTGGCAATATCCTTGGGATCAGTATATTTAATGCCATTCTGTTGTAGCTCAGAGCAGATCTGACATTCTCATTTACATTCCTGACATAGCTATAGAATGGCTTGAGGTTGTCATTGGAATATTTGGCTATATTATTTTCATAACTAGCTTTGGAGGATTTTATGAGGGATCTCAGCTTCTTACTGAGGCTGGTAAGGGAGTGTTTTGCTTCCTGGGATTTTCCTCTTTTCTGCAACAGTTTCTTCCTTTTGTTGTAAAGTTCATTTATGGCAGGGAACCACCAGATTGGCTTCCTTTTCTTGGAAGAGAGCATCTTGGTTCTATTTGGGATGGCACGATTCATGCACAAGTGGATGTGCTCGTACAGTGTCTTAGTGTAGGATTCAGCAGTCGAACTTTCAGTTCCCGTCTGCATGAGTGTCATGAAGTTTGTCACTTCTGACTTGTGTAGGATGAAGTTGGCTTTGGAGACTTTTTTTACAGAGGTTTTCTTACTGGGGTGTGGGGGAGGGATGTGGATGTCAAGGGAGATTATCTTATGGTCAGACCTGACCATCAAGGGGGTGACCATAGGTATGGAGCATTGATTTCCCATATTGGTAATGACCAGGTCTAGGAGGTGTTAGGAGGGTGGCCTAATGGTTAAGGTGTTTGCCTTACAAACACAAGGTGCAGGGTTTGAGTCTCACAATGGATAATTGGCTAGGCTTAAAATGGCTCAGAAGGGCAGTTTGCCTAGTACTAATCTATGAACCTATGATATTGGAGCCCCTAGTGGGACTATGGGTTAGTTGATCCAGGGCATTGGGAATTATGACTTCCAAGAACCGTTGGGCAAAGTTGTTGGAACATGAGTAGTTTTCCCATTTAATGGCAGGATAGTTGAAATCACCTAGTATTAAGGTGTTTGGTTGTATCTAAATATTTTCTAGTATGTGTAGAAAGGTGTAGTGAGAATTTTGGGGCAAGGTGGGGCATCTGTAGCAAGCTATACAATTTGGATTGCAGTCTTACCTAGTGTTAGTTGCACCTGGAGAATTTCAGATGAATTGTGTTGGGCAACTAGCCTGGTGGTGTGAATACCCTTGGTGAATATGGACACTCCTCCACCTTTAGTGTTTCGGTCCTGGTTTAGTGGCCGACAGGTGTGGTAAGAGTTATACCTGGTATTGCAGGGGTGCTCTCTGGAGCCTTGAACCAGGTCTCTGTTACTGCACAGATATCGATGTTATCCATTTTTAGGAGAGTCTAGTGACTGTGAATGGCCACAAAAAAATTGATCCCTACACACACTTGCCATGTCTGGAATTTGAACCCCTACCTAACTAATATATTATACTACAGCATTATGCAGTTATAGCACATGCCACAGGGCTTATAAGGCTACGCATTCACCAAAGGTGTATTTAAAGGTGAATGACACCAGCAGAATTGTCAAAGTAGGGCAATGGGGAGTGTAGTGACTGTGAATGGCCACAAAAGCATTGATCCCTCCACACACACACACACACACACACACACACACACACACACACACACACACACACACACACACACACACACACACACATATATACACACACAGTTGCCATGTCAGGGATTAGAACTTCTACCTGACTAGTATATCACACTCTAGTATTATGCAGTTATAGCACGCACCATGGAGCTTATAGGGCTACTCATTCACCAAAGGTGTATTTCAAGATGAATTACATCAGCAGGCTTTCCAAAGTAGGGCAATGGGGAGTGTAATGACTGTGAATGGCCACAAAAGCATTGATGCCTACATACCCACACACACAGTCTCACAATTGCCATGTCTGGGATTAGAAATGCTACCTAATTAGTACATCACACTATAGCATTATGCAGTTACAGAATATGCTACGGAGCTTATAGGGCTACACCTTCACCAAAGGTGTATTTCAAGGTGAATTACATCAGCAGGCTTTCCAAAGTAGGGCAATGGGGAGTGCAGTGTGCGTGAATGGGCCATAGACCATTCATCTGGAAGCAGACACACAACACTCAGTCACACACAGGTTTACATTTAACAGGCATGTGTATAAAGCTGCTAAATTAATAATGACTTGTACAGTCATGTTACACAGTTATCACAAGCACCACAGACACTATAGTGCCGAAGGATACCAGAGTAAAATGTCTACAGTGATTGATATTTGCACATAACGTGGTTTTAGCCAATTGGATGTGTGCTGAGTAGGACAGGCCTCATGATGGGAGGCTCTTTGTCACTGTCTGTCACTCTCTTCCACACATCTATGTATGTGTAAGTTTGGCCTATTATAGTGTGTTGTCCTTGGATATATGTGTGTATTCCTATCAGATGTGTATGCAAAGCATGACTGGTGTGCAATGTGGATCGTGTGCATAAACATCTGTGACTGTCAGATATGTATAGTCCACTGTTGTTGCCAGACATGGGCTTCATTTCTGTAAGTGTGGGAGCATGTCCAGTATGACCTTCTATACTGAATGTGTGAATCCATTCCAAGTAGGTAGTACTCCAGTTCAGGCTTTTGTGTTCTACATCTACAGCTAGCAACCTGTTTCTGCAGGATATCTGTAGATCGGATGACAATATGGGGTCACAATGGGCAAAGGATAATGGGTTACTGTAGGCAATTGTGTCTGTGCTGCTTTTGCTACATGGTTTTGGTGTTAGCAGAGATATTCAGACATAGGTACTGTTTTACACTATAATGTTTTATGTCATCAACTATTGTCAGGTATACATATTTGCTTGCAGTAATTTCCTTGGGAACACAGGGTAAATGAAGCTGTGTCTAGTATTGTGGTCTGCAGTCTACATATTCTTGCACAATCATGCCATTCTGGAGGGGAAGCTGCAGACACTTGCTGATGGGTCTGTGTAAATGGTTCAGCACCAGTGGTGGCTGAGGATCCCATGCTTGTACATCCATCAATGTGACAGTATGGCCATATCCTGCTGTGGCCATATCTCACAGCTGTACAGATTTACACAGGTTACCCAGAGGCAGTCATTACCCCTTCACATTGTGGTTTACAAGCAGGATTGTAGCCACCCATTCCTGTGTTTGCAGGCAGAGATAGTATGTGCACACAGCTGAGTTTCAGACTTCACACACTCCATGGTGTCCATGCTCCTAGCCCCCTATTATGCTATCCTCTACTGAACATTATGCAAACATTATCTGATAAGTTCCCTATAGTTATCACTTCATCCCAGAAGTATTTAGGGGTTGGCCCACAGTTCATGCAGTAGGACATGGTGGACATGCTATTGGAATTTGTCAACATGGCCTTGCATTTGGGTTCTGTGGACTGTGTTATGTTGTTATTTGGGAATTCATGAGATAACATACATTGGCAGCATTGATCATTGAAATCACCACACCTAGTGACTACAGTGTCTTGCATACAGAGAGACACAAAGTCATAAAATACCTCAATCTGCAGGCAGAAACAAGAGCCATTTGGAAGTAAGATACCCAGACAGTTCCAATAGTAGTAGGGGCAACTGGTCTTTTAAAAAAGAATTTACAATCAAATTTAGATATGTTACCAATTCATGTAACACCGTACAAATTACAAAAGGAGTCATTATTGGGCACATTGATGGTGCTGCAAAAAGTACTTTTGGCTAACATCAAAGAATGAAACAATGCTAATTTCATGAACTTTAATCGTACTTTGACTTAAGTAAGGAGACATATTTGAATAAGAGACCTACAATAGATATTAGAGCAGGCACATATCCCTGTGGTAACTGCAAGGCTTGTCAATATATTAATAGCGACACTGAATATAAACATCCTGATAAGACACAAACTTTTATATTTAAAGGGAGGGCTACTTGCAGGACAAAACACTTAGTATATATGGCCAATTGTGAACAATGTGAAAGTTTTTATGTAGGTATGACAAATAACATGCTGAAGGTTCGGATTTTACAGCATATTAGTAATATTAGAACATGTCAAGCGAGCAATGCTTTATTCAGACATATAGAGATTAATCCCACACACACTTTTAAGTTCAGATGCATTGTAAATATTGCCACTAATGAGAGGGGGGGACATTCAGCACAGAACAGCATTAGCTGAATCCAAGTGGATAGTAGATTTAAGAGCACATAGACCACCTGGTCTTAACAATGTTTTACCAATTAAACCTGCTTTACAAAAAAGGCGGGCTTTTAGGAGTAAGTGATTGGATGATCTGTGTTTTAAATATGGCTGCTTTTGTTACTTTGTATTATGTCTGATGAAGGATTATTCCGAAAGCGCTTACTTTTAATAAAGGAGATTCCACAAAGAATAATTCAGCGGTGACCTGTACTTTATTTTTCGTATTTATCTGGTTTGGTACAACAGGTCCTTAGCATAACTTGTTATTTTTGCTTGTGTATAACATACATTGGCAGCATTGATCATTGAAATCACCACACCTAGTGACTACAGTGTCTTGCATACAGAGAGACACAAAGTCATAAAATACCTCAATCTGCAGGCAGAAACAAGAGCCATTTGGAAGTAAGATACCCAGACAGTTCCAATAGTAGTAGGGGCAACTGGTCTTTTAAAAAAGAATTTACAATCAAATTTAGATATGTTACCAATTCATGTAACACCGTACAAATTACAAAAGGAGTCATTATTGGGCACATTGGTGGTGCTGCAAAAAGTACTTTTGGCTAACATCAAAGAATGAAACAATGCTAATTTCATGAACTTTAATCGTACTTTGACTTAAGAATGGGGTCCATTCCCGTCATGGTATTAGAAACCCAAAAGACTTGGAGAAATTAAAAAGGCAGTACGGGTGAGACACAGGCCTTTGACAGAGGACTTTAGGGCATTTGGTAGTGATGCAGGCTATCTCTAGTAAGCCGTTGCATTGTGTCACTACTACAGTCCCAGGTTGCAAGCCACTATATTCCCCTGAGGTGACAGGGTAGGTGTGCAAGGTGTTAATGTCAATAGTTTCTGTCCTAATTGATCCAGTGGTGTGGATGCTGGCAGGGTGCTGCTTACAGCTAGGGACACACCTGCATGGAATGCCTCTTCAGCATGCTGCATTCTATGGCTATTTCCATACAGAGGTGGGGGGTCATATTGTACTCATTCCCAACAGCAGGGATAAGACCTCTGAGGTACCTGTGGCTGATGGTGGGGTGAGCTGGGTGCATGTGTGCTATGGAAGCTACTTGCAGCTGACTCACAGATATACGTGGGGCATTCCACTAATTCTGGCTTGTGCAGGGACATCTGCAGTTTTTCAGTACTTCATACCTGTGACTTTTTTGGTCTGCCAGTGTTTGGCCAGATGACATCAATATTCCATACTGCAAACCCAACTAATGTGCTGCTAACCTGTATGTACAATTCCAAAGGTGTATCCATTTGACAGTAATATTTTATATACTCCCTGTCTATGGTACTTCCACCTGTGTACTGTTTGTATGTCTGGGCCCGCATTCATGCCATGTCCATCTTTCAGATGGTGATAGATATTACATCCGAACAATTAGTATGGCTTACTGCAGGAATGTGTCTTGCTGGGATGCATTGTTTGGCACTGTCATTGTGAGAACTTGGCCCTGTCAGCAGTACTGGCCACTGGCCGCCAGGACAAAACCCACAATGCCTGCATGTTGACCACTCTCACACAATATACAACACACACCAACCTAACACACACAACCCTGCATATTGTACACAAGCTACAATCTATCCTGCTGCTTTGACCGGTTCAGGTAATCTGTGCTCCACTATTATACCTCCACATACATGTTACTACATTTCTACATAGGATTGTGGGGGGGGACACCTGACAACTGTACACATTTGCTATGATGGTACTGGTATTTCAGGTAATCCATTTCATTCTGTATTCTGACTTATCTGTAAAATTTAAAGTACTACACTAAAAGGTAGTCTGCACCATTACTCAATGAAAACAATTGAGATGGTTCATCTGATATGACATTCTTTACTGCTTACGAGGTAGACATCTAGTTTAACAATGAAAGATGCACAGATAACAAAGCCGTACTTCAGCTTACAGCATCAAAGCTGTAAGAATCAATGTCTCATGCAATAGAAGTCCCAATCCTTGTAGTGTCATTTTCTGCCTGCATCAGCAGTTTAGAGAATTTTAAGTCTTTCCTTTGAAGCTGGTTTGCTAACAGTTTGGTTTCCATATCTCAAACATTCTGTTCTTGAAGAATAACTCCTTGGCCTTGCTCTTATCTTGCACATCCTGTTGACGAGACACAGCTGCATACAAGAGTTTTTCTTGCCCTGCTTGTAGATAGAGAATTTCACAAACTGCATAGTTTATAAAAGATAAAATATTTTACTTCTGACTTCTAGTAACATTGAATGCCAAGCTATACGTTTTTGCCAAGAGTTTAAACTAAGTGCACACTGTACTACACTTAAAAGCAGAATATTTATTTTACATTTTCAGAAAAATCCACTGAAAGCCATTTTTACACTTAAAGCAGAATGTTTCAACTCTCACAATTGCCTCTTTTCAATTAAAAGGTGGAAAATGACTGTTCATTTTCGACAGGTGTGGTTCATGCTATAGGACTACATGACTGCAGCACCCCCCTCCCAGCTGTAGAAAGAAGAAAAAACAACAAAAAAAATTGCGAGTCCTGGAACTCCACGCATGCATGCATGGAGTTCCTGGAACTCACAGAACTCTAGACTGCTGTGTCGGCAGTCCAGATAGGGTGGAAGGCATCTCTGCCCTGCAGATGCCCAGAAGTCTATGCAATGATGACCGCATAGAAAGGAAGAACTCCGGACTGCATTGTCTGCAGGCTGGTGCCTACTCTCATGGGGAAACCAACTGGGAGGACAGTTGAGCCTACACTCTCATGGGGAATCAGACGTTAGCTTGCGCAGGACTCCGGAAACACTGAATGGGACTGACAGGATAAACACTCGGTAACTGATACTGCAGAAGAACATGTGCATGTGTGTTTGTAAAATGCCCCAGTTACTATATACTGGTGGTTAGAAACATGGTGGTGGGCTTGAAAGCTGTACCTTGCATGCAGGTGGCAAAAGCCTGAATTCCCTACCCACCACCATTTGTAAAACATTTGCAGATTTTTGCCTCATATTTGTTGTGTTCTGTTCCTCATAAAATCTGTGATTTCTGTATTATTTTCCTTACACATATAGTAGTGTGGTGGTAGAGTTGTAGCATTGTTGCCTGACACCTGCAGGCTCTCTGGTTTGATTCTTGGCTGGGGTGCCTTCTGTGTGGAGTCTGCATGTCCTCTCTGTGTTTGTATGGGTTTTCTCTGGGAGCTCTGGTGCTCTTCCATCTTACAAAGACATGCATCTGGAGTGTTTCTCCCTGGGCCCTCCTGATAATTGGCTTTTGTTCCAAGTTAGACTTTCCTGGTTAACAAATGTTAAATAAATAAAAATAAAATCTGTGGTTTCTGTATTTTTTTCCTTACACAGTGAGTAGTGCAGTGGTAGCATTGTTGTCTGACAGCTACAGGTTCTCTGGTTTGATTCTTGGCTGGGTGCCTTCTGTGTGGAGTCTGTATGTCCTCCCTGTGTTTGAGTGGGTGGGCTCTGGTGTCCTCCCATCTTATAAAGACATGTGTCTGGAGAGTTTCTCCCTGGGCCTCTGCTGAAAATTGGCTTTTGTTCTAAATCAGACTTTCCTGGTTAACAAATGTTAAATGCATAAAAATTACAGGTATTTGAATTTCAGACTTCATATTCTTCAGAAAGTACACAGTAACACAAAACCTTTTATTCTAGCAATTTTCTAAGTTTATAAGATGGATATTTGAAATGTGTCCCTATTTTTGGGACTGTATTCCCCCATTATTGGCTTTGTCCAGGTTTTTTTTGGCTAAGGTTGAGAGCTATGGTAAGAACTGAATTCACTGTATATGTTTGGGGGCTGCATTCCCCCATTACTGGCTTAGTCCAGTTTTTTGTGCTAAGATTGAGAGCTATGGTGAGAACTGAATTCACTGGATATGTTTGGGGGCTGTATTCCTTCATTACTGGCTTTGTCCAGGTGTTTTTTGCTAAGAGGTTGACAGCTATGGTGAAAACTGAATTCACTAAATGGTAGACATTTAAGTTTCAGTCTTCCTCTCTTTCATAAAACAGCTGATTTGGCATAGTGGTATGTTGCTCTGACTGTTTTGCACAGGGTCCTGGGTTCAAGCCTTGGCAGTGAAATGTATGATGATAACACAACCTTTTATTATAGCAACTTTCCAACATTATACAAGCAATGTTTAAAAGGTGTCCCTGGTTTTGTGGCTTTTGTCCCCCCCCCCCAATAACATATGGCTTTTTTAAGATTTCTTGTGCTGCAAAGTTCAGAGATATAGCTGAGTGTCAAGTAGATTTTATAAGGAACTGAGAGCTGCAGGGGAACAAAAGTTTAGTGCTGCTTATGCTAAGTCAGTTTGCATTGTTAATAGCACAACAGGTAGTGCACTTGCTTTTGATGCAGAAGGCTGTGGGTTCTACTCCCACAGTAGGTAGATGCATTGCTGATACTATACTGTGTTTTAAAGGGGGTGGATGCTGCAGTCCTTTTTGGCAAAGATACCTAGTAACTATGAACCTGTTATCAGTTTGCCATCCATTCCCTATTGCAATATTACTAGCAATTTATTACTCAAGGGCAACCACCACTTTATTTGTAGATGAAACAATGAAAAATAAAGTTGTTTGCTAGCAGCAACCTCTTCATTAGTTACAGATCTCTTTAATGTGGAATTATTTAGTTGACTTTTACTTCTTCAGAGATTGTGCATATTTACTGATACTGGTGGACTGTAGAAGTTTGAGTAGACATGATGGAAATGTTCTGAATTGGGCAGTTTTGTCATTATTGGTGCATGCATTTTGTTTCATTGTTTACTGGAAAAATGTTCAAAACAATAAATTTAAAATGCCCTCTAACAACTGTACTGTATTGTACAAGGAATATAATTCAATAAATCAGGAAGGTGTATCAAATAGCATGTGTATGTTTCATGTGCAAGGGGCCTATGATTTGAAAACAGCCCAAAGTTGATCATTATCTGCCACTGGCAAAATGTATTTTCTTTGAATGTGGGTTTCAATGCTGTTTCAATTAATGTGAGCTTCAAGGGCAGAGAAGTTTAATGCTAAGTTTATTTTCATTGTGAGACAGCATTGCTTTGTTTAGCAGATATTTATTAGTGTTTGTGCTGTAAAATGCAAAATAAACCTTTCAAATGAAGTCCAAATCATTGCAGAAGTAAATCGGTATGCACATTACAGTGTTTATGGCTAATAGGGCAAAATAACCAAAGAATGGGACATTGGAATGGCTGCAGGGGGGAGACTCCATTCGGCCATGATTTTGTGAGGGGAGAGGGCAGCAAACTCAAAGACAGCCCTGGCTGAACTATACCTCTCAACTGTCTAGATTTTTGCAGAATGGAATAGATTTTTGCTTCTTATTTTTGGTTTGTTCCTCATAAAATTTGTGGTTTTCTGGCAAATCATTTAGGAATGAAGTCACTAAATAATGACAGACATTGAGTTTCAGACATCATAACCGTCAGAAAAATGCATGCTAAAGCAAGAACTGTTATTTTATCAAATGTCTTAAGTTTGTACAAGAGCAATTTTTTAGTACTGTTTGTATGTACCTCCAATATATTTGGCCTTGTCCAGATTTCCTGCATTAAGAGGTTGAGAGGTACGTGCAAATAAATTGCTTTATAGAATTAGGAATATCCAAACCTCTCAACTGTCCCCAATTTTGGCTCAAAATGTTGCTCTCCCCCTAATAATCCCTCCGCAAAATGGCAATTTTGGAAAAAAATGTGGAAGGTTTACAATTATAAATAATTGTAATGATCAGTTATAGATTACTTTTATTTCAGAAATGCATGTAGATTCTCTTATTTTGTCAGCTGCTCAAGTTAACAGTACTAATATTAAAAAGGCGTCCCTTCTTTGACAGGTTTCCAGCTGTATTATGTGGCAATTTTATATTTTTGCATCACATTTGTGGTCCGTTTTTATTCATAAAATTGTGGTTTTCTGGCAAATTAGTGGCAAATTATTAAAGATTAAAGTTAGAAAATAATGGTAGACATTTGAGTTTCAGATTTCATACCCTTCAGAAAATTCATACTAATGCAAGACCTACTACTATTCTATTATCTTTCTATGTTTATAAGAGCAATATTTAAACATTGTCCTTATTTTTGGGCCTGTATCCCACTTCTGTGTATGGATTTGTCTAGATTTCTTGCTCTGAGGTTGAGAGGTATGAGTGTCAGAGCCATCACCGTCAGCCAGAGACATTTCAAATTGTGACATACTTGTTGCACCCCACTCCCCATGTAGTGACTCTGGATGTGTCCAAGCAAGGCAAGGAGCAGTTATGCAGTGTAAGTGTGCAGAGTATTCCCCCATCCAAGATAGATGCAAATATGACAGTGGCTTTTCATCTGTCCTTGATTTTGCAGAATGTTCTGGTTTTTTGTCATATTTTTATACTGTTGAGTTATGTTTCTTATTATTCAGAAAATGCATGCTGTCACAGTGCCCTGTTGCTCTCTGTTTAAGTAGCAATGCTTTAATGACTATCAGGTAAGCTTGTCGGAGGTTGTAAGATGCAAGTAAGCTTTAATAAGCATGCTGTTAAGTAATTACCAACACTGAAAGCCTTTTTGTTGTTGCTATGCAGAGAATATTTACATAACTAGATAACGTATAAGCCTTAGGTTTTGAAATGCATTTGACAGTGTTTGTAATAAAGGACATGATTACAGTATTTTCAGAAGCTCATTACATTTGTTGGAGACTTGCAGTCATCTTTGCAGGTTTACCCATAATCTAAACTGCCAATCTATCATGTGTGGTCCATAACTTGTGCAGTAATCCTTTAAGCAATTTATCAGATGCACATAGTACACTCCCTATACATGGTTGTTTCATGTTTGGCATCCCTTTTACTGTATGTGCGTGTCAGAGAGAGATGTCATTCCCTGGGGTCCTACCGTGTCAGTGTATGTGCTATGCATAGCCTCTTTGCCAAGGCCTGGGCATACTGGGCATGCCTCCTTCTGCCTACTGGGGCAGGCTCAGGTTGTTCCTCCTCTGAGTCACTCTGTGCCTGTGCATGCCTTGGCAATGGTGGGGGGCTGTGTGCCCCTGCCCCATGCTGTTCCTGCTGCAGCTGTTTCCACAGGATCATATTGTGTAGCATGGCACATATGATGACAATTTGGGTACATGCAGCTGGTGAGTACTGCAAGGCTCCACCGGATATATCCAGGCACCAGAACTGTGACTTGAACATCCCAAACACATGCTCTTTTATGATGCTGGCATGTGCGTGTGCCTCATTATGGAGTTCTTGTTTGGGTGTGTGTGCATTTCTGATGGGTGTCATCAACCACGGCTCCAGTGCGTAACCAGCATCCTCCACTAGGTGCCCATATTGTATGCCCCCATTGCAAATCTCTGGTACAGCTGCGTCATATGCCAGATGTGGGAATCATGATAGCTTCCAGGGCTGCCAGCACACACATTCATTATAATGCCCTGGGCATCACACACAACCTGACAGTTGATGAAGGGAAAGCCCTTGCTGTTTATGTAGACTCGACCCCGCTCACCGGGTGATGCTTTGATGTGTATGTGCATAGTCTATAGCACCCAGTACCTCAGGGTATTCTGCTATTTGGTGGAAGAGGTGCATATTGCTGGTCAATGCCTCATGGGTGTTGAGGAAATATATGTGCTCACCAGCATGTGCTGACATGGCATCCAGGAACTGGTGAAGTATCCTGGATGCTGATGTCTGTGAGACCCCCATGATATCCCCAGTTGGCCTTTGGAAGGTACCTGTGGATAGTATTCTTAAGCCTACACATACCTTGGTATCCACTGGGACGGGTTCCCCTCTGTTGGTTCTGTGTTTGAGGCGTGGCCGGCACAGCTCAACAATTTGCTGTAGGAGGTCCCTGTCCACCCTATAGCGTGCTACTATCTCCAGCTCATGTAGCCCTTGATAGGTTATCCTGGGTCTGGACACTTTTCTCCTTCTCCTCACTGTGGGTTGGTTGTTAGCATTCTCATCCTCACCACCCTCAACCTCTTCCACATGTTGATTTATGATAGCGAATGCAGTCCCTATCATTTTGTTGCTTTTGTTAGGTAAAATTTCCTCATTTGTGTACACTGATGGTGTAGAGTTTGTGGGAAAAATCATACGGAAAGGTGTTTGCATAGTTTATAGTAGTATGTTGGGCTGGGCTGCTGCCTGTGTAATTGGCTGATTCTCATACATTTCACCTGCCAGCTATGCTAGTTCTCCTTGATTACCTTCCTACTGCTGTTTTCCCTTCCCATTGCCTTCCTGTTTAAGCCCAGGGGCTCGCCACGAAAACCCAGTGTTCAGATGTGAATGAAGCTGCTATTTCCTGGTTTACTTTTTTATTTTTGGTTTAACCTCGGTGCGTGGTGCGCACACACATTTAGGCAATGTAAAGAGTGCTAGGCAGCTTCAGACACACCCCCTTCCTTAGGTCTGCTAAGCTAAGGGCAAACCCAAGCCACAGAGCTCCAATAAACTTACAGTATGCCTGACACACCCCTCTATGATGTCAGCTAACTCTTAGGCTTGCACCATAGTTTTCCTGCACCTACAAGGTTGGGTGCAGGTTAGCCATGAGAGGAAATCTGTGATTCAGTATCATTCCCCTCATTTGCATAGGATTGCCTGCTAATGCCTAGTTACAAGTCCCACACTGAGCCTTCCCCCTTAGCAACCACTATTCACTGGCCTTGTTGTCTTCTGCCTGCCATTGACTATAATGGCAAAATTGTGATTTTGCAGAGAAAGCTTTTTTTCAGGGTTTTGTTTTTTTATTTTCCGGCTGATCCCATTTGCACGCCACTGCCCTATGGTTAAAAAAAATTAAAAGTTATTTTTTTTTGCAGCTGTTTTCCATGCCAATGGCCATATATTTAGCCATTGGCATGCTTTGCACATTATATACACCCTTTATATGGAGCTGTCATGGCTTCGTTTTGTAGTCTGCAGAAATGTACTCGGTTACTAACCAAGTACATTTCTGCAGGTTACACTAATCCTGCATGGATGGCTGCCAGCTTCCTGGATTGCTAATTTACCTCATTTGCATGGTTTTCACCTGCAAATGGGGTAATTAGCATACAGGAGCTGTGTCCATGCAGGAATAGTGCAGAAGCACTCATGCACATCTTGGGAGCTTGTTCCTGGATCTCTCGGCAGCCATATTGCCTCCAGCAGCTCCTGCACTATTCCTGCATGCCATGCAGAGCTTGCCGAATCCTGGGTGTATCTCCGTTACTTTACTTTACTTTGATATTTTTTCTATCTGAACTGAATTATTTGTGTTCCATTAGCGTCTGAATTGTAGTACATCATTTTGGTTCATTATGTTTTTTTTCCTTCTGGTTCTAAACATATATCTGAATTTGATTGCTTTATTTTGGTTGCTTATCTGCATCTAAACAATCACTTTTTTGTTATCCTTGTCAGAGCCCTTTCCCCATTGACTCCACTTAAAATAGGCTGCACTCACTTGACAACCTTGTAGGCATAATATAAGTTAAACAAATAATTATGGTGTGTGTGTGTGTGTGTGTGTGTGTGTGTGTGTGTGTGTGTGTGTGTGTGTGTGTGTGTGTGTGTGTGTGTGTGTGTGTGTGTGTGCGTGTGTGTGCGTGTGTGTGTGTATGTGTGTGTGTGTGTGTGTGTGTGTGTGTGTGTGTGTGTGTGTGTGTGTGTGTGTGTGTGTGTGTGTGTGTGTGTGTGTGCTGTATGTCAGATCTTTAAAGAAAGTAGCACAAACATTCATGCTGAGTTAACCTTGGGGCAATTTTAAACAGTTGATGTGCACCTGGGTGAAACATTTTATGCAAAGCCTCAGAAGAAATGTAGTACAGCTAATCAAATAAAGTACTTCATAAAACTATAAGAAATAAAATGTACTATTAGTTATGAATGGCAATAAAAAAAGTAATTTAAACTTTTCAGTAGTTTATGGCAGTGATTGACATTATTGTCTATATGTATAAAACCCTATACAAGCAGTAAACAGAGAAACATGTATTTTCAAGGCAGGTAACCATTTGCATCATGTAATATACTTTTCCCTACCTATTATATAAGCTGCAGGTAATATTTTCAGCACCTTATAAGAAAAGTCTTGCATGTCTTTCAGGTGTTATGGAGTTCTATTGCTGTATTTGACCAGACTATCTGTTCAGGAAGGATGTTTACATGTTGATTGTATCAACAATTTTACTAGTATTTAAGAAAATACAGCTAAATGTACAACTGGCTACTTGAGTATCCATGTATACATCCCCACTAACATTATTTGGTCACTTTGATCTAAAATACCCAATAAATGAACATACTGTGACTTAGAAAAATCGAGTTCTGGTTCTTTCTTCTTTTCTTCCTTTTCCTCCATTTAATGATGCCAGTTTCCCTCTTTTTCCTCATTTTCTTAATTTTGTGTGTCAGCACATTCTTATTCTTCTAGGTTCTGCTTTTGCTTGCTTCTGCTTTTTATTCTTTTTTTATCTATCCTCACCCCATGTTCCTCTTTAAAGTAGTAATTATCATAACTTCTTCTGCTCTAGCCTGTACTATTTCCATATCCTCTTCTACAAATTTATCATTCTCTCCACCGCTGCCATTCCATATCCACTTTATTTTATATCCCTGTGGTTTCTTCTCCTGCCTCTTGCTCAAACAGTTGACCCAAGTTTGTACAGCAGCTTTTTTCCCCATTGGAGATAGTTTGGGAGAAGAGAAAAGTAATGCAGTTATGTCAGCTTGCCTCTCTTTAGGGAGTGGGGCAGGAAGCACATCTGGATACTTGCTTCTATGGTAGAATTACCAGTGGAGATCAGGTATTGTGTGGGAGCTCTGGCTTTAAGAGGAGAAATTTGATTCTGAAGGGTTGTGGAAGAGATTGATATGACCTTGCCTGCATGCCCATTGTACACTGAACCCCGGTGTGGTATAGGATATTTTGGGGGAGGGGGGTTAGGGAGCCAGGAGCAAAAATCCCAAACCATCACTCATGGCTACCTGAATGATGCACTTGGACAACCCTCACCCAGGTTATAGGGACAAATGGATAAGCTGGCTGAAAGAAGAATGGATGACTGGCAGGTAACAGGGCAAGAAAGGGCAATAAAAAACACTGATGGTGAATAAAGTGAAACCCCATTGGCAGAAATTTCCTACAAGAAATAATGATTACAGAAGTTTAACATTGGGATATTAAACTGGATGACTACAGAACCTTCTCCAGTTTAAATGTAACCAAATGCAGGGTTCTATTTATTTATTTATTTATTTATTTATTGTTGACATTTTGGCTTTAGATCCACCTTAGCATGATTTGTGTAATATTTCTTTCTTCCTACAGGCAGCATCCTTCCACCCCTTCAGATGCAATATGAATTTGTAATTATTTTGTGAATGTTCCTTCCCATTCCCTGCCACTTTTTTCTTTCATACATCTACATTTCCAAAACATATATAATATCCTTGCCTTCATGTTTCATGCCTCCTGCTCTCTATACTTGCTTCTTCTCTTTCACTGTGAAGCTAGTTTAGTACTACTTCTGTAATATCCTCAGTTGATATTTGCTGGTCACACTCACTGTGATCTCATTTGCATCCCATATCATCCTCCCATCTTTACTGCTATTGCCTTCATTTTTCTTACACAAACTGTCTCTATCATTTCTCTGTATAATGCTCCTTCCAACATACCTCTGGGCTGCCCAATCTCCTAGATTTATTCTTCCCTATGTACCTTCTCTTACCTCTTTCATCCTTCTTTCATGACTCATTTAATTACATTACATTGACATACTAATAATTCCACCACTGTGCCTTTCAAAGTCCATACTTTTTGCACACCTCTATGATTTCCTCAAATTCTATAGTAAATCTCTACCTTCATCTTCCTCCTTCTCACCCACTAATACACATTAAATGCCATTGCACATGCTTGGAAATGTAGCATCACCCATCCTCTGTCTTCCTTCTAACATCTTGACTGCCACTTTGCTGCTCTTGGCCTTTCTACTTTCATCATATAATTATCACACATTTCTTACATTACTTTTATTTATTTATTATTCCACAGTGTCTAAACAGCCTAATTTTGAGGCCAACATAATTGTAATAGCATTAATGCATTCTACTAGTAATCCCCTTTACATGCTTATTTGCTTTATTCATTGATTTAATTTGTTGACAATTAATGTCATGCTGGGAAGAAAACACTTGTGGCACCTGTGGGAGCAGACCTGCAGACACATTGAAATCAGGCAAACAAATGCACACACTTTCCTTTTCCAAATCCCTAGCATCTTTTCCAGCCTCTTCAAAAAGATATTAGAAAGATTTTTTATTAACTTGTTTTGGTTACGTCCATACTTTTAGGCCTAAATAATTAGGCATGTATTTCTTCTCTTTTCCATGTGTTGATCTTTCTCGCCTTTTTTCTCTCACTATCACCATCATTGACTTTCATTTATTGCATTGCAGCACTGACCCAGTCTGAAATGTATTAAACTCCTCCATGACTATTCTTAATGCCCTGTCTATATCATACACAAGCAAGATACAGCCATGTGTGAAAAAGGTGAAACAGTGCCTTGTCCTTCCTGTCTTCCTTCTGCCTCACCAGCCTCAGCCCTTTTCTCCTGAAAAGGACTTTAATCACCAGCAAGAACAGCCCTGGTAACAGAAGATGCAAAAATGTATGCACCTTTGAATGTCAGTCTGTCTTTGTTTCTATTGTTTGCTCTGCATACATCAGTTGTTTTTAGGCTAAAGACTCAGTCTATTGCTGGAACATGGGACCTTTCTTCCTTGCCAGTTTAGTTCAGGTTTATTAGCAAAATGGGCCACTCCACAGAGTCAAAGGCCAAATTTGTATATAAAATTATTAATTCTTCCCCTTGAAATGTTGTTACTGTACCCTTATTTATAAAAACTCATACTAGCCACCAGTTTTCAGCTGATTGTCTCCCACTTGTGAAACCTATTTGCCCATCTCCCACCAACTTTGGCAGTAAATTCTCAAATCTCTTCTCCAATATATTTCATAGAACTAAGGTGTTCATATTGATAAATGAGATTTGTCTACAATTCCATAAGTCTTTCTCCCATATACCATTCTTAATACTTCTGCTTGTGTGGGCTTTACAGAATTAAGTAGCTGCTTTTCTACTGTGCAGATATTGAATACCTGCCTCATCAGACCCTTTCCTATCTTTTTTGCCACTTTATAGTATTCATTGAGTGACATCCAGCCCAGGTGATTTTCCCCTGTGACGACTGGGGAGAGATGGGCGAAGGCTGCCAGCCTAGTCAAATAGAATCTGATACATAATTCTATCAATCGTACAAATAAATGAAAAATACAGACTTGTGTTTTTAAATGTAAGAAAACACTGTAAAATGTGAACTTTAAGATTGTTGCAACATTGCCATCTGCTGTAAGGAAAACCAAGCCAAGCATTTCAAATGTATCTTTTGAAATTGAAAAGATCTTATGAATCTCTTTAATGTTTTACAAGTTGGTTCCAGTGCGACCGGATAAATATTTCATGCCCATTGTTTTAAGGCTAAACTTTATGACTAGAATTTAGATGTGGTAGGTGCTATATTGCTCTGGTTTCTGCTAGCATATACATGTGAAATGTCTTGTATTGTTGTAGGTTTCTGAGGAGGTGTTAGATTGCTAAATAATGCAGTTTGTGGCCTGAGAACTCAGACCAGGTGTTAAGATGATGCAATATGAATACTGGGAAAACCTAAGTGTCAAAAATGATGTAATTTTGGGAGGGCCTTAGAGACATGTTTCTTAGTAATGTTAAAATACTATTTCTCACAAGGTACTGTAAGCATTTTGACTTTGGACATCTAGCTTATCAGCACTCTGCCTTATGCTCACATGTAAGTTTTAGCACTGTGATTTCTTGTAGGAATAGTTAAAGCTAGTAAAGATTAATTAGGTATTTTTCTGTGAAATCAGACCTGTCCTACTGTATTATTTTAAGTTTCTGTGTGATCTCTGAACTCTTGGATATCTCTGTGGTGTAGTAGTTTTGTCTTGAGTTTTAATTATTTATTATTAAATATTTTTAAAACCTCCTACCTGTGGCTGATTTGTGTAGAGATAAGCTCTAGAGTACATTGCATATTTACAGAGGTTATTGTAATAGGCCACTCTAAAGTAAGCCTTGACTGTTAGTCATACTACCATTGGATATTAATATTGCAAAGTAATAATTGGACACCCGTTTAAGGGCCTTTTAGTAGCTGATATTATTAACTGGGTGGTGGCAGTAATTAATACCGTATAGTCTGGGTAAAGGGGCACAGCTGGAGAATCTGTGTCAGTTTTTCCCAGAAGTGTCTGTGAAGTTGTATAAATACTTATCTCAAAGTGTGTTTGTGTTGTGTCAGCTACTTGGCAGGGACACCAAGCACTGGTTGGACAGAGAGTGTACTGGAGGTTTTAGCTTGCCCAGTTAGGCTGAGACCTGGGCCCTATAGCTGTGCCAGTGGGGAGACTTATTGGAGACCTGGTGAGCAATGGAGTATGAATAACAACCAAAACTACATCGAAGAGCAATGGAGTAACCAGCCCTAGACTGACTGTGTTCTCTGTGTGCACTTAAGGGAAATTGTACTTTACTGTGTGTATTAGTTATCCTGTCCTCTTCTAGGAGATGACCTCCCTGGTGTTAGTGGTGAGGATTGAGGCTCCTTGATTGCTGGGCCAGGGCACGGTCATCACAAGTGTTTGGCAGTGGTGGGATATACTTCACTAATTAGCTTGTAGTGGTGTGGGTAGAGCAAATTCCTTTAGCTTATGTACAGTGATCTCTAAAAGTGTTTTGTACTCTAAAACAGCCACGCAGTGTACACTCAGAGTTCAGATCACAATTGTTTTATTTCTTTTGTTAGCTTAGTGTTAGTCAGGGGGAGCAGGCAGCATGTCAGCAGAAGAGTATGGAAAGCTGACAAGGAGCCAGCTGGTGGAGATGTGCCAGAGTAGGGGACTGGTGCATGGTAAACTGATTAAAGCAGACCTGATTGCAGCCTTGGTTACAGCTGCATCAGGAAACAGCAGCCTGGAGGAATATCAGACTGACAGTGGAGATACAATATCCTCGGAGAATGGACAGCTCAACCTTTCTGCAGTGGACTTAAAAATCCAGCTGGAGCTAAAGAGACTTGATTTGGAGGCCAGGCATATGGAACTAGAAGCAGCCGAGAAAATGAGGAGTCTACAAGCTGAGGAAAATGAACAGCAGAGGAGGCATGAGAGGGAAATGTTGACTCTTCACCAGAGTCATGGAGGTAATGGGGAAGGGAGTAACCGGACCCCAGAAGCACAAAAGGTCAGTAAAATTCCTCCACAGTTTAAAGAGGGGGATAATTTTGATAGCTTCATTCATATGTTTGAGCGGGTATGTAAACAGTACGAAGTTGACCAAGGGTTCTGGGTATGGTTCCTGACCCCCCTGCTCCATGGTAAAGCTGTAACTTCTTTAACAAAAATGCATGACACTGACTGTTTTGATTATACTGCTGTAAAAATACATTTATTAGAATGTTTTAAGCTAACACCTGAAATGTAGAGGAAAAAGTTTTGTGAGCATAGACGCAAGGCAGATGAAAATGTATGTGAATATGTTGTTGAACTGATCACTTATTTTCATAGCTGGGTGAGTGGATGTCAGGTCACCACTTTTGAAAGGCTGGTAGACCTTTTGGTAAGGGAACAAGCCCTTAGCACTTTGCCTGAGGACATGAGGATCTGGTTAGCAGATAGATAGTCTGCTACTTCAGAGGAGTTGGGGAAGAAGGGAGACCTATACCTAGCAAGCAGGGCAGCCATGCACAGAAAAGGGACCCCCAGTACTGCTCATGGGACTAAAGGAACTCATGGTGGGCAGCACAGACTGCCCCAACAGAATCCACCAGTAGCAGGGGAAGCCACTAGTCCAGGTACACATCCAGGAGCTAGGGTTAAATGTTTTGAATGCAACCAGTGGGGCCATGTGGCATACAGATGTCCATGGAGGCAAGGTGGGGAACCAAAAGTGAGGGAGCCAGTAAGTGGTAAAGACATAATGCCAATAGTAGGTTGTCTTGAGACAACAGGGGTATGGAACTACCATCCTGCAGATGTCCTGAGAGGGAAGGATTTGGATGAGGCAGTACGATGTGCTTATGCAGTTACATGCAGTGAGGCTAGGAGACAAGCATGTGAGTCTGGTAGCCTGGGGGAGACCCAGACAGACTGCATATGTGCAGCCAGGACTGCTGAGGTGGTTACTTCAGGGAGTGAGCTAGGCTGTAGCAGTGAGACTGAATGTGAGCCACAGCTGCTTGTGGGTACTGATGTTCCCTTGGACAGGGTAACTGCAAAGGTAGAGGTGAGTAGTAGTACCCAGGCTGACAGTGAGACACCGCTGTCAGAGGATGCCAGACTTCCTGTGGAAGGGGAGCTGGTAAGGGTTACAAGGAGAGAGCTGAGACAGGCTCAGCTCTCGGACCCTATGTTGCAAGCCCTGAGGCAGGTAGCTAGGGAGGCACCTAATTCTCAAGGGAAGGGGGAATCTGTATACTGGAACAAAGGGTTACTGTACAGAGAGTGGACCCCTGAGGGAGGGCTAGAAGGTGAGAGAGTACAGCAGTTGGTAGTGCCTAGAGCTTACCATCTGGCTTCTAACTTATCAGCACTCTGCCTTATGCTCACATGTAAGTTTTAGCACTGTGATTTCTTGTAGGAATAGTTAAAGCTAGTAAAGATTAATTAGATATTTTTCTGTGAAATCAGACCTGTCTTACTGTATTATTTTAAGTTTCTATGTGATCTCTGAACTCTTAGATATATTTGTGGTGTAGTAGTTTTGTCTTGTGTTTTAATTATTTATTATCAAATATTTTTAAAACCTCCTACCTGTGGCTAATTTGTGTAGAGATAAGCTCTAGAGTACATTGCATATTTATAGAGGTTATTGTAATAGGCCACTCTAAAGTACGCCTTGACTGTTAGTCATACTACCATTGGATTTTAATATTGCACAGTAATAATTGGACACCCTTTTAAGGGCCTTTTAGTAGCTTATATTATTAACTGGGTGGTGGCAGTAATTATTACTGTATAGTCTGGGTAAAAGGGCACAGTTGGAGAATCTGTGTCAGCCTTTCCCAGGAGTGTCTGTGAAGTTGTATAAATGCTTATCTCAAAGTGTGTGTGTGTTGTGTCAGCTACTTGGCAGGGACACAAAGAACTGGTTGGACAGAGAGGGTACTGGAGGTTTTAGCTTGCCCAGTTAGGCTGAGACCTGGACCCTATAGCTGTGCCAGTGGGGAGACTTATTGGGGACCTGGTGAGCAAGGGAGCAACCATCCCCAGACTGACTGTGTTCACTGTGTGCACTTAAGGGAACTTGTACTTTACTGTGTGTATTAGTTATCCTGTCCTCTTCTAGGAGACGACCTCCCTGGTGTTAGTGGTGAGGATTGAGGCTCCTTGATTGCTGTGCCAGGGCACGGTCGTCACACCCCCATGAGGTTTTTAATGGACTATCCTAACTTATATTTTCTCAGCACAAGAAATCTGGACATAGCCAAAATAATGGAGGGCCAAAGGCCCAAAAATCATGGACAGATTTTCAATGTTGCTCCTAAAAACTTAGAAAGTTGCTGGAATAACAGGTTTTGTTCTAGTATGTATTTTCTGAAGGATGTGAAGCCTGAAATTCAAATGTCTGTCATTATTTACTGACAGCAATAGTTCACAATTTGACAAAAACACTAATTTTACAAGTAGCAAACTCACTCGGCTGTCACCTAATGAAGAAATATTTTCCCTAACTCTATTCTGTTACTCAATGTGGTTTTATAAAAGAAGAATCCTTTTATTTATGTAAAAGCCAAAGAAAAAATTTAAAAAATCAAAAAAAGCTGAGTTCTATTTTTCTCCTTGTGGGTTATTCTTTTGTTCATGCTGTGCAGGCAGTCGGGGGTTCCCTTTGTGCTGTCCACATTGTTGGGGTCAGTCTTGATGCCAGAAGGTCTGGCCATTGTGTAAAAGTTGGGTTCTGACGGTCTTCTTGAAAGGAGTGGAATATCCTGCCTGGAGGTAGGTTTTTCGGTTCTCTATTTAGGATCATTGCCTTTTTCTTTTGAGCTGTATCTGTGGAAAAAAAAATTGATTCACTAAGTCTTAATGTTCATTTCTCAAAGAAATCAAACAGAGATTTTAGGTTTGTTCAAAAACTTTATTTTAGTCTCTTAAGGAAGCTGTCCAAGCACTGTTAAGTGCTAGGTACTTCATGGATATTCTGCTCTGTTTATTGCACAGAAAAGGGAGAGTGTCACTTCCTCCACCAATCGTCATACATGGGTGTGTAAGTAGCAATAAAGGCTATTGCTACTTCCTCCACCAATCATCATACATGGGTGTGTAAGTAGCAATAGCCTTTATTAACTTGGGATGATGTGTTGGGGATGCCCAGTCTTAAAAAAGAGGAAGTGACTTATTTAATACTTTCATTTGAGTAACAGTGTCACAACAAACTATACCATCATTTTTTGTTAAAAAACATTTATATCTTAGTTTAATAAGAAGCTGTATATAACATTTAACCAAGCTGCCCAAGTTGTAAGTGCTTTTTTAAGTATTAAGCAGAGAAAAGGGATCAGACTAAATTAAAGGAGAACCACACCCATAGACTCAAAAAAATGTTTATTTCATCATGGTTTGGTGTTTCCTACATTTTAGCACCAGTCTGGAACTATACAGGTTTTTAAATATTTTATACGGAATTTCTGAGTCTGATCACATGGTGTCTGGCATCTTGAAGTAATTCTGATTGTTTAGTCTGAATCTAGGTATCCCACAATGCAGTGCTTGTCTGTAAAAATTAAATCATACAGGCCTCTTTCTTCCCAAAGCTCATGTCACTGCATTGATTTTACATGCATACATTGCTGTCTTTCAGTCAGTTAGTTTTAAGTAACATTTTATGCCGTCCAGTGACCACTTAAAACACAAACAGTGCAAATGCCATGGAACAAACTTTCAAAGTGTTTTTTATTGCTGCTTCTTTTTAGAATGGCTAAACTGCATTCTTTTGTGAAGCCTGAATTGCACTACTTTGACTTTTCTCCCATCCCCCCCTCACACCTAACTTCCCTAGCTGTAAAAATGCTAAGGGTGATTTGAGCTGTTACCTACTGTGATTGACAGCTCACAGCAGGAGTCTTGACTCATGTACTGTTTCCTTGTTCTAGCCTTTACATTCTGTATGGTTAGGGGAAGGACCAGGAAGCTGTGACATCACAGCATGGGTGGGTTTTTAGGATGGCAGTGGTGATGTCATTTTGGGGAGGGAAATGGACAGAAAACTACCTGTATTCAGTAACTTTGATGACATCAATGAATTGGAGACTGCAGCAAGCTTTTCCAGGGCAGGACAAAAGTTTTTTGAAAGTGAAACCACCACAGTACAGCAAGGTACTGTTTTAGTGGAGAGAAACAGTCAATTTAAAATATATTAAATGCTGTGTTGTTGTTTATTCATAGCAGGGCCAGTAAATAGGGAGAATAAAGACAGAGAAATTGAGCATTTAATAATAAAATCCCATTGTTGTCCTTTAAGGCTTTCATATATCTCTCGGTTTAAACTAGCGTGGGAAAAAATAGTTAAGTTATAGGAAGAGAGTGTTTAATTTTTCCTATACTTGAGAGCTTACCTAGAGTGTTATTGTACAAGAGACACAAAATTAAATTTCATAGGTGTAAGAATAAATTGGAGAGAATTACAATTGAGCTCTACCCACATGGTGGAAAACTGTTGAAAAAGTGACAAGAAAACAACCTAAAATCAGTAGAGGGCAAGATGCTGAGAAAGGTAGCAATTGTGTGACATATGGCAAGTTTTTGGTAGTTTAGCCCTGTCGGGACAGCAGAGTACTGAGATGAGGACGGTACTTTTCCTATCTTATTAGGGAAGATTCCTGGGGGGTAGTGTGTCAAAACTAAATCTAAATCAAATCAAACCAATTTTTGTTCAGAACAAAAGGGAATTTCTGTTTAGTTAAGGGGTTAGGTATTCAAAAGTATTTTTTGCGGCAGGGATATAGGGGAAAAAAACAGACTTGGTGGTGTGAACTGGTTACCAGGGCTAAGCCATGCTTAGCAGGTATCAACATTGCTGCAATATAACAGCTAAGCTGATTTGTGTACTGGTAAGTGAAGCCTACTCTAAGTGCCCATATGTTTACCCATAGCTTAGCACCGCTTAGCTTCATACAAACCTATTCAAAAGCACTTAAAGCTGCTCAAAACTGCCTTCACCACTCTGTATATGACAGCTTTTGTTCTGCCCAGCAACAAAATGAACAGCCCTTGCAGGTCTTGAACCCAGGACCCTGTACACTATAGTCACAACACTTAACCACTGCACCATGACCACTGTGAAAACAACTGTTGTTTTTCCAATATATCTGTCAATAAACATACTGATTAGTTCTGAACAATTACCTTTACTTCCACAATTGTGTAGTACTTGTTATTAATATGATTGTTGCATCACATATGTTGTTTTATCATAATGTACACATAGCAGATACATACGGTGAGATACATCTAGGAGGGTATACACAACCATGCGGTTTACACTTGACAGGAATATGGATATATGCATATATTAGGTTGATATATGTCTACATGTACATACACATATATATTCATACATATGTCTGCATACACATCTGTATAGTGCAACATATATATGGCCATGTGTACATCTCTTCATATATATATATATATATATATATATATATATATATATATATATGTAATATATCTATCTATATATATAAATATATATATATATATATATATATATATATATATATATATATATATATATATATATATATATATATATATATATATGCATATATATATATATATATATATATATGTGTGTGTGTGTGTGTGTGTATATAGATATATGTATATATAGCTATATATGTATGCACATCCTATATGCATAGATATGCCTATTTATGTAGATAAATATGTAGATATCTATAACTATATGTGCATACATATCTATTCTGATATACCTATTACTGTCAATATATATATATATATATATATATATATATATATATATATATATATGTAGATATCCATAAGTATATGTGCATATGTACCTCTATCTGTATGTGTAGACATATATTGCTGTGCATATGTATATATCTGAGTGTTTATATATATGTGTACATATATATATATATATATATATATATATATATATATATATATATATATATATACATATACATCTATGTATGTCAATATGTATATGTGTATATATCTATACAGATATATGGATAATTATATATGCATTTATGTTCACCACATGTCCAGAACATGGAGTGTGGTCCTACCTCAGCCCCAGTAGTCCCAACCTCTTAGTGCAAGGTTATGTCAGGTATGTATTGCAGGTATATATGTAGACGATTGCTACTGTGATATGGGTTGTCTTTACAGGCATGTTGTGTGTTTGAGGTCACATCTGCCTTTAACATGTGTGCCATTGGCTACTGACAGACATCCTAAGGACATCATAGTACAGTGCCACTGCTGGACTACAGCAGAGATATGGCCAATAAATGTGGTCAGTCCAGAGGTGTACACAGAACCCCTTAGTACAAGACATGTGGACCAAGCCTGACAATGTGGATATTAACAGCCATGTAGATGGGTGTGACACCTGTGCCCTGGCCCAGCAATCAAGGAGCCTCAATCCTCACCACTAACACCATATAGGGCACTTCATATGAGAGGAAAGGATAACAAATACACACAGTAAAGTGCAATTTCCCTTACGAGCACATAGAGATCACAGTCAGTCTGGGGCTGGTCACTCCCTTGCTCTCTAGGTCCCCAATAAGACTCCTCACTGGCACAGCTATAGTGTCCAGATCTCAGCCATCTGGGTAAGCAAAAATCTCCAGCACTCTCTCTGTCCAACCAGTGCTTTGTGTCCCTGCTCAAGTAGCTGACACACATACACTTTGAGATAAGAGTTTATACAACACAGACACTTCTGGGGAAGGCTGGCACAGGTTCTCCAGCTGTGCCCCTTTTACCCAGACTATACGGTGGTAATCACTTGCCACCACCTAGCTAATATTATCAACTACCCAAAGGCCCTTAAAAGTTGTCCAGTTATTACTGTGCAATATTATTATCCAATTGGTTGTATGACTAAACAGTCTCAAGGCTTATTAGAGTGACTTGGTACAGGATCCTTATATACATGCAATGTACTCTTAGAGCTTAATTTATCTCTACACAAAACAGCCAAAGTTAAAAGGTTTTAAAATATTTGATAATAACTAATTAAAACAACAAGACAATACTTTATACTACACAGTGCTAGACAAAAGAGTTCATAGATCACACAGAAATACTTAAAATAATTCAGTAGTACAGTTCTGACATCACAGAAAAATACTTAGTCTAATCGTTCTAGTTCCTAACTATTCCTAAAAGAAAACACAAGTCTAAGATAACTTACATAAGACAACAGGCACAGTGCTGTGAGTTGGATGATCGGGACACAAATGCTTCATAGTCGCTGATTCTCTCTGTTTAAATTGAAACTGCAGTTCTGATAAAATGACATCATTCTTCACCCTTCCTGGAGTTCCCAGGCTACACATTAACTACATTTACATTTTAACATCTCCCTTTTGTTATCTTGCAGCTGGTCAGGAGCAGAGCAATAAAAATACATTTGCATGCTTAAATCTAGCAATTTATCTCTTGGTTAAAACAGTAGAAAGACTTTCTTCATCTAGACCCCACGGCACCACTGTCTACATCAAAGTGTCACCACATGCTTTACTTTGGTCAGTAGAGTGCACTGTTGTCACATTTATTTCCAGTTCCACATGTAACAGTATTTCTTTACATTTAAGACAACAAGCCTGTAGTTTACATTCATATTTACAAATTATAGAATTATCTATAAAATTCTATCTGGCTAGGCTGGCAGCCTTCACAATGGGTATGTCATGTAAATACTGGTATACATTTGCCCCTATAAGTTATGCATTCACACACCCCTGTCTGTCATGACACATAATAACTGCTGGACAGAGGTGACATAGCCACATACTACCCACTAGTTAGTGACATGCATCTGTACAGCATCCCACGGCTTTGTCTGAAATACATGACTGTTATGGTGGCCTGGCAGCAGTACATCTGGCAAGTAGCTGGACATAACATAACACTGGATAAGTACACTAAGCTGCTGGGCATGTAACAAAGCACTGTGCAGGCTACAGGTAGGCTGTCACAACACTGGCCTACATTTCATATGGGGAATACACATGTACCTGTATATATAGCAGGCTCTACAGGCATGTTTCAGCACAGAGTAACAGACACCTGTGTGAAAGTGCATAACCACAACCAATGTGAACACAGCCACATACGGTAAGCTAGCATAATATTACAGTATATAGACTATCTGATCAACACCATCCTCATATGTGACACTCACACACCAACCCTACATATACTGGGCCACTACACAGTGTGATCCAATACATGTATGTGGTATGGATCATGTGTGTGTTTGGCCCCATAAACATGTACGCTGATAGGGTAACACACATTGGAGCAGCATATAACATCAGATAGAACAGGACCAAGAACAATGACATCTACCACAGTCTGTACACAGGCCAAGGTACATATTCACAATACACACACTGTCGACAATCACCATAAGTATACAGACCTCAGTACTGTACACACAACCACAGAATGGCCAGGTTATGTCCTCAAATATAACCCCTACTATACATAACATGTGTAGAAGTCTGATATTTCACAGGCTTGTTATTAGATATGATGTCAATAAATTATGGTGTACAGAACATATGCACATCTTACTGCATAACATATGTACAAAGGTTGACAGAGTTGTGGCTGGAGGCACAAACACAGGGCCAGTATTAACATGTTGCTGTGATAACCTCATACATTTACTGTTGTAACAGGGTTTGTTATGACATATGTCCTATGAGGGATATGAAGTCAGTAACCATCATGGCTGTCACCATGTACTGACTGCAATCCTCACACTATGCTTCTGCAGTTCACATATAGGTGCTCTCTGAGTAACACAAGAAACAAAAGGCACCACACACTGCCCAATCTAGAGATGACCCTACAGATGCAGGTTTTCTCAGAAACATAGCACTGTCATGACTGGTATTAAAACATGTAGACCAGCCATATCCGCACACACTGTTAAACCAACATTACTCCAAATGCAGAATAGCAACACTTACATTCTGTAATCATGTCAGATACATCCCCCTGCTGTGTGTTGGCCTGTTTCCACAGTGTATGTTGTTAGGGGTAAATCCCCATTCCATCTGTGATCCTGTTTGCCAAACACCAGAGCTAGGTCCTGCTCACAGTGAATGAAAATGCCTAACATCAACATGATGTTCCTAGATACTGGAGTGTGTTTCCATGCAATTGGCTATGGGAATGTTACCACAGCTGTTCCACTTGCAATCAGCTAGAGGAGGGCTGCAATTCATGTAGAGGCCATCAGCTGATCATGAGCATCACTTACAAAACATATGCTGCTTGCCTAAGTAAAGCAGATGTAGTTCTCCACATCCACCAGACAGGGAGTGAGAGAGGCAGACAGAGATAAAGTAGGTCAGGTAGGGGGTGGGAGAGTAAAACCTAAGCATGTTTGTGTCACATACCTACCAGTACAGGGTATCAAACTCCTGACTGACTATGTATTGTGATCACATGTCTATGCAGTTATTGCATGCACCACATAGCTTACATGTTGAGGAGCTGTCCAACCACATATGTGATGGTGAGTGACATCTGCAACAGTGATATGGTAGCGATACGGTAGGTGTAGTACACAAGCCTGTCCACACGAGCAGGGTCAGAAATACACTTCCTCACTAGTTAATTTGCCACAGTACAGTACTGTGCAGGTATCACATGCACCAAAGGGGTTATCCAGAGGTTATATGGGCAAAGGGTATGTGGAGGTGTCTGACATCAGACAGCATGCTTCAGTATGCCAATGGGGGTTGTAGTGAGTGTGAATGTGGTCAAAAGCATCATACACCACACACACAGACACAGGGTGCCAGTACTCACATGCATGCATTTACTGCTTCATGGGTGTGTTTTGGTTGACTGTGCTAGAAGGCCATACAAGGCTAGGTGACAGATATACCTTGGCATCAGGCCACATGACATTAATCTGCAGTGTGACTCAGGGGTGTAGTGTCTGGATTGGCCCACATAGGTTGGTATTGTATTCACCATCCAGTCACCTGGGTAACTATTGTGTGTGGCCATTGCTTTTCAATGCTTGCCATGTATGTGTTCTTTAGTCCATGACATGGACACTGTCTGGGATGTGCACATCTCCCACATGCATGTATAGTGTCATGTGGAACTGTACCTGGGGTGTCTGGCCCATGTTGTGTACACAGATTGTTATAATCAGATGTGCCTGTCCTGGCCTTATATGCTGGGAGCAGATAATGGACAGTGGGTTGATCCTGCACCTACATCGATAGCATGATACAGGTATTCCCTGGTGTAAGTGGCATCTGTCCATACAGGTCATGTGCATAAGGCATGGTATGTCCTTTGTGAGTCACATGTAATGGCACCACAGATGTTGCAGGTGTCCAGTGGGGACCATAGTGAAGGCACACTGTCTGCATGTACGTGTGTATTGTACTGATGAACAGGGTGCCATGCTATCTGTAGTCTACTGCAATCACACCATGGTTAATACCTGTGGGCAATATGCAGGGTACTACCAACATAGTGGTTGTTGCCTAGGCAAGTGTGTTTGTGTATGAGACATGGGTTGACAGTGTTCTCTGTGTATTACAAGGGTTGCTAACTTTGCTTGCTGGGCCTTGATGTCACATGTAGGGGTATGGATTGCCACCCCAGTCTCTCGGCTATTTCACATCTGTTATCTTTGTAAGGTGGACATTGTGACATATAATAGGGCCACCATATAAGAAATGTGCAAAACCCGCTCCAAAATGAGTCCAGTTGTTACACACTCACAGCCACCTCCACACAAGGTACAAATGACAAACACAGACGCACTTGCCATGTCTGGGATTAGAACTCTTACCTAACTAGTTTATTACACTACAGCATTGCACAGTTATAGGATACTCCATGGAGATTACTGGGGTACTCCTTCCCCAAAGGTGTATTTCACAGTGAATGACATCAGCAGGCTTGCCAAAGTAGGGCATTTGATTTGTAGTGAGTGTGACTAGCCTAAAAAGCCTTGCTCCCTACACAGACCGAGACACACACACACACACACACACACACACACACACACACACACACACACACACACACACACTCACACAGTTACCATGTCCAGGGTTAGAACTCCTACCTAACTAGTTTAGCACACTACAACATTACACAGTTATAGGACATGCCACGGAAATTACTGGGCTGCATCTTTCCCAAAGGCATATTTCAAAGTGAATGACATCAGCAGCCTTGCCAAAGTAGGGCATTTAAATTGTAGTCAGTGTGACTAGCCTAAAAAGGCATTGCTCCCTACACAGACAGAGACACACAAATACACACAATTGTTATGTCTGGGATTAGAACTCCTACCTAACTAGTTTTTCACACTACAGCATTATGCAGTTATAGAACACACCACAGAGATTACTGGGCTACACTTTTCCCAAAGGTGTATTTCACAGTGACTGACATCAGCAGGCTTGCCAACCTAGGGCATTTGATTTGTAGTGAGTGTGACTAGCCTAAAAAGCATTGCTTTCTACACAGACACAGACACACAAACACTCCTACCTAAATAGTGTATCACACTACAGCATTACACAGTTATAGGACACACCACAGAGATGACTGGGCTACACTTTTCCCAAAGGTGTATTTCACAGCGAATGACATCAGCAGCCTTGCCAAAGTAGGGCATTTAAATTGTAGTGCGTGTGACTAGCCTAAAAAGCATTATTCCCTACACAGACAAAATAACACACACACACAAACATCCACACTTGCCTTGCCATGTGTGGGAATAGAACCCCTACCAAGATACTAGATCACACTACAGTATTACACTGTTATAGGACATACCACAGAGATTATTGGGCTACACGTTTCCCAAAGGTGTATTTCACAGTGAATGACATCAGCAGCCTTGCCAAAGTAGGGCATCTGTATTGTAGTGAGTGTGACTAGCCTAAAAAGCACTGCTCCCTACACAGACACACACTCGCACAAACACACAGTTGCCATGTCTGGGATTAGAACTCCTACCTAACTAGTATTTCACACTACAGCATTACGCAGTTATAGGCTGCACCACAGAGATTACTGGGCTACACCTTTCCCAAAGGTGTATTTCACAGTAAATGACATCAGCAGTCTTGCCAAAGTAGGGCCTTTGAATTGCAGTGAGTGTAACTAGCCTAAAAAGCATTGCTCTCTACACAGCCAGAGACACACAGTTGCGATGTCTGGGATTAAAACTCCTACCTAACTAGTTTATCACACTACAGCATTACGCAGTTACAGGACATGCCATGGAGATTACTTGGCTCCACCATTCCCAATGGTATATTTCACAGTGAATGACATCAGCAGGCTTGCCAAAGTATGGCATTTGAATTGTAGTGATTGTGACCAGCAAAGCATTCCTCCATACACAGACAGAGACACTCACACACAAACACACACACATATACAGTTGCCATGTCTGGGATTAGAACTCTTACTTAACTAGTTTATCACACGACAGCATTACGCAGTTTTCGGATGCATGACAGAGATTACTGGGCTACTCCATTCCCAAAGGTGTATTTTAATGTGGATGACATCAGCACACTTGTCATAGTAGGGCTATGGGGAGGGCAGTGTGTGTGCATGGGCCATAAACCATTCATCTAGAGGTTTACACACCACATACAGGCACACACAGGGTTATATTCCACAGGTATGTGTATACAGCTGCTAGATGACTACTGCCTTGTACAGTCATGTTGCACAGCTAGCAGTTGCACCACATAGTCTGTAATGCTGATGGATACCAGTGGCTAATTTCTGCAGTGAGTGATATTTACACATCATGTGGTTGTAGCTATTTGGCTGTGTGCTGGGTGAGACAGGCCTCATGATGGATGTCTCTTTGTCACAGTCACTCTCTTCCACACATCCATGTATGTCTACTTTTGGCATATTATAGTGTGTTGTCCTTGGATATATGTCTGTATTGCTATCCAAATGTGTGTGCAAAGTACTAACATCTGCAACTATCAGATATGTATGGTCCACTGTTTGCAGACATGGGTTTCATTTGTTTGTGTGTGAGCATGCCTCCAGTGCAGATCTTTGTGTTGTACACCCACAGGTAGCAAACCATTTCTGTAGGGTATCTGTAGATCATTTGGCAATATGGGGTCAAACTGTGCAAGGGATAGTGTGTACTGTAGGTGATTGTTTCTGTGCTGCTTCTGCTACATGGTACTGGTGTTAGCAGAGATATTCAGACATGTGTACTGTTATACACTGTGATGTTTTATGTCCTCAAGTGCTGTCAGGTGGACATTCTTGCTCACAGTGATGTCCTGGAGAACAAGGGTGAATGCAGCTGTGTCCGGTATTGTGGGCAATCGTCTACATATTCATGAAAAGTTATGCCATTCTGGAGGGGGATCTGCAGACACTTGCTGCTGGGTCTGTGTATCCAGTTCAGCACCTTGGTACAGTGCTGGCAGAGGATCCTATATGTGTACCTCCATCAACATGACAGTATGGCCTTATCTTGCTGTGGCAATACCTCACAGCTGTACAGATTCACACAGGTTACCCAGAGGCAGGGGTCATAAGTCAGGACATTACCCCTATTATGGTGTTCAGGCAGGTTTGTAGCCACCCATTTATGTTCTTGCAGCCAGGGATAGTGTATGCACACAGCTGTGTGTTTGACCTTGCACATTCCATGCTGCCCATGCTCCCACCCCCCCTATTATTTTATCCTCTTCCATATATTATGCATACATTCTCTGATACTTTCACTAAGGTTATCACCTCATCACAGCTGTGTTTTGGTGTTGGTCCACAGTTCATGCAGTGGGACATGGTGGACATGTTACTGTGGTTTGTCCACATGGCCTTGCATATGGCTTACGTGGAGTGTGTTATGTTGTTATTTGGGTGTCCATGACATAACATGCATTGGCAGCACATGTGAGACACAGGCCTTTGGCAGAGGCATGTAGGCCATTTGGTAGTAATGTGGGCCAGCTGTGGCAGGCCGTTGCATTCTGTCAGTCCTACAGTCCCAGACCGCCACATAGTATATTCCCCCGGGGTGACACGGTAGGTGTGCTAGGTGTTCATGCCAATCCTTTCTATCAGTATTGATCAGGTGGTGTGGATGCTGGCAAAGTGCTACCTACAGCTAGGGACACACCTGCATGGGACACCTGCACTGCATGCTGCATTCTTTCGCTATTGCCATATACAGGTGGGGGTCATATTGTACCCATTCCCAACAGAAGAGATATGACCAGAGAGGTACCTGTGGGTGGTGTTTGGGTGAGCTGGGTGCATGTGTGCTATGGACACTACTTGCATCTGACTCACAGATATGCATGGGGCATTCCAGTTATGCTGGCATGTGCAGGTACATCAGCTGTTTCCCAATGCATCAGTCCTATCACCTTTGTGATCTGCAAGTGTTTGGGCAGATGACACCGGTATTCCCTACTACAGACCCAGATAATGTGATGCATACCTGTATGTACAATTCCAGGGGTATGTCCATTTCACAGTTACACATTATATACTGTATGTCTGGGGTACTTTTCCCTGTGTCCTGCTTGTATATCTAGCCCAACAGCCATGCCATGTCAATTTTCAGATGGTAACACATATTACCACCATACATTTACAATGGCTTACTGCTAGCATGTGTTATACTGGTGGGAATTGTCTTTGGCACTGCAGTTGTGAGGACTTGGCCCTGTCATCAGCAGTAGTGGGCAATGGCTACCAGGTCAAACCTCAACATGCATACATACTGACCACTCTCACACAATATGAAACACACACCAACCTAACACACACATACCTACATATTGTACAAATGCTACAATCTATCCTGCTACCTTGGCCACATCTGGGCATCTGTGCTCCACTGGTATTATACCGACAATTACATGTTACTACATTTCTACATAGGATTAGGGGGCACACATGACTGTTACTACATCTACATAGGATGGGGAGCACACCTGACTTTTACTACATGTGTACATAGGATATGGGGGGGGACACCTAACTGTTACTACATGCCTACATAGGATATGGGGGGCACACCTGACTGTTGCTACATTGCTACACAGGATTGGGGGGCACACCTGACTGTTGCTACATTTTTACATAGGACTGGGGGGCAGACCTGACTGTTACTACATGTATACATAGGATTGGGGGGACGACACCTGACTGTTACTACATGTCTACATAGGATATGAGGGGGCACACCTGACTGTTTCTACATTGCTACACAGGATTGGGGGGGCACACCTGACACTTGTACACATTTGCTGTGACTGTACTGGTATGTCAGGTACTCCATTTCATTCTGTTTTCTAACCTATCATGCTGACTAGAGGCATATAAGTGTACTACAGGTCTTACATTTGATTGACCTACAAATTACTTTCTGACTTCCTACCCTTCAGAACTAACATCCCACTCCCTGATCTGATGTAGTCTGTCTGTGTGGACCTGAGGGGGGAGGTTATCCATAGGCATCATTCAGAGGCCTTAGCACAGCCTTTGTTTATGTTTGTCTGTTTGTCTATACCTGTCTTGCTGGATGTGACTTTTGTTGGGTATGTGAACCTCCCTGACTGGCATGTGTGTGTCATATGGACACACATGTGGCCCAGCACATTTCCTGCAGTGGGTTTTGTCACCATGTGTAGTACTGGCTACTATAGTGACACCAGTATTTGTTACAGATCTGATGCTGTGGGTCTATATTATAATCTCGAAGGTTTAAAACTTCGAATCACTACAGATCGAACTTTAGCGATCAAAGTCTTAAACCAACGAAACCAAAAAAAAATACTAAATAAAAAAAAAACTAAATAGTGTATAGGCAGGGGGGAAGCCCCCTGCACCCCCCACACCCCCTACTTAAATATACCAACTCAGAGAACGCACTACATTGAAGTAAATGGAAATCTCCCCCTACAGATATTTGCCATTTAAACGTTTGATGTAGTGTGCTTTCGGCATTCTCGTGTTGACAATATCGTATTCAATATTGTCAGACTTCGAGATTTTAATATAGACCCCATGCTGCTACTATAGGTGTCTACTATCTGCTGGCATCCCATTCAGCCACCCGATTCCTTTGCATGCTCACATCCATACCACAGATACAGGTAACAACACATACTACTACATTCGGCAATTGGTAAGTTGAGTGACTTACCTTGTAGGTGTGCCAGTACTGAGGGTGGTACTGGAGGGCTGCCTATGTCAGATGCACATAGTACACATCCTACGCATGGCTGAGCACAGGTAGTGTCATGTTTGGCATCCCTTTTACTGTATGTGTGAGTCAGAGAGAGGTGTCATTCACTGTGTCCCTCCTGTGTCAGTGTATGTACTATGCGTTGCCTCTTTGCCAAGGCCAGGGCATAATGGGCATGCCTCCTTCTGCCTACTGGGGCAAGCTCAGGTTGTTCCTCCTCCAAGTCACTCTGTGCCTGTGCAGACCATGGCAATGGTGGGGGGCTGTGTGGCCCTGCCCCGTGCTGTTACTGCTGCAGCTGTTTCCACAGGATCATATTGTGTAGCATGGCACATACAATGACAATTTGAGTACATGTAGCTGGTGAGTATTGCAAGGCTCCACTGGATGTGTCCAGGCACCGGAACTGTGACTTGAGCATCCCAAACACACACTCTACTATAATTCTGGTCTGTGTGTCTACCTCATTATGGAGTTCTTGTTCGAGTGTGTGTGCATTTCTGATGGATGTCATCATCCATGGCTCCAGTGTGTAACGAGCATCCCCCACTAAGTGACCGTAAGGGATGTCCCCATTGGCAAATCTGTGGTACAGCACCGTCAGATGCCAGATGTGGGAATCATGATAGCTTCCTGGGCAGGCAGCACACTCATTCATTATTATGCCCTGGGCATCACACATGACCTGGCAGTTGATGGAGGGGAAGCCCTTGCATTTGATGTAGACCCTACCCCGCTCACCAGCTGGTGCTTTGATGCATATGTGCGTGCAGTCTATAGCACCCACTACCTCAGGGTATTCTGCTATTTGGTGAAAGAGATGCATATTGCTGGCCAACACCTTATGGGTGTTGGGGAAATATACGTGCTCACAGGCATGTCCTGACATGGCATCCAGGAACTGGTAGAGTACCCTGGATGCTGATGCCTGTGAGATCCCCATGATATCCCCAGTTGGCCTTTGAAAGGTACCTGTAGCTAGTATTCTTAGGCTTACACATACCTTGGTATCCACTGGGATGGGTTCCCCTCTGTTGGTCCTGTGTCTGAGGCATGGCTGCAGAGCTCAACAATTTGCTGTAGGAGGTCCCTGTCCACCCTATAGCGCTCCACTGTCTCCAGCTCATGTAGCCCCTGGTAGATTACCCTGGGTCTATACATTCTTCTCCGTCTCCTCACTGTGAGTTGGTCAACAGCATTCACATCCTCACTACCGTCAGCCTCTTCCACATGTTGTTGTATGATAGCTATTGCAGCCCCTATTATTTTGTTGTTTTTGTTTGTTAAAAGTTCCCCACTTGTATACACCAGTGGTGTAGAGTACATGGGAAAAAAACAGAGGGAAAGGTGTTTGCATAGTTTATAGTAGTGTTCTAGGCTGGGCTGGTCTGCTGCCTGTGTAATTGGCTGATTCTGATACATTTCACCTGCCAGCTATTTTAGCTCTCCTAGATTACCTTCCTACTGCTGTTTTCCCTTCCCATTGCCTTCCTGTTTAAGCCCGGGGGCGTGCCGTGCAAACACAGTGTTCAAATGTGTATAGAGCTGCGATTTCCTGGTTTACTTTTTTTTTCCTTTAAAACCTGGTGAGTGGAGCGCACACCAGCTTAGACAATGTAAAGAGTGCTAGGCAGCCTAAGACACACCCCCTTGCTTAGCTCTGCTAAGCTAAGGACAAACCCGAGCCACAGGGCTCCAATCTGCTTACAGTATGCCTGACACACACCCCCCATGATGTCAGGTAACTCCTAAGCTTGCACCAAGCTATTCCTGCTCTTATAATGTTGGGTGCTGACTAGCATGCAGGGGAAATCTGGGATTAGTATCATTCCCCTCATTTGCTTAGGATTGCCTGCTAATGCATAGTTACAGGTCCCACACTGAGCATACCCCCTTAGCAACCCCTATTCACTGGCCATGTTGCCTTCTGCCTCCCATTGAGTATAATGGCAAAATAGTGATTTTGGTTAGAATGCTTATTTTAAGTTTTTTTTTCTTATTTTTCGCCCGATCCCGTTTGCACACTGCTGCCCTACACTTAAACAGCCGAGATCGGCTAAAAAAGATAAAACTTGATTTTATTTTTATTTTTGCAACTGTTTTCCATGCCATTATATTTGGCCATTGGCCTGCTTTCTACATATTATCCACCCTTTATTTGGAGCTTTCATGGCTCCGTTTTGTAATTTGCCGAAATGTTACTGGCGGAGTACATTTCTGCAGATTACACTAGTCCTGCACAGCTGGCTTTCCAGCTTCCTGGATTGCAAATTCACCTCATTTGCATGGATTTCTCCTGCAAATGGGGTAATTTGCATACAGGGGCTGAGTCCGTGCAGGACTAGTGCAGGAGTGCTTGTGCAAGTCCCTACAGCTTATTCCTGGATCGCACGGCAGACATATTGCCTGCTGGAGCTCCTGCACTAGTCCTGCACACTGTGCAGGGCTTGCTGAATCTGGGGGACAATCTTTATGGCCTAATTTCAGTAATTTAGTTTCTTACTATTTTTCAGAGTTAGCTGGACTGAGATTAACCTCTTCTCTTCCAGTATTCTTTGTTAAAACATATATATTTAATCAGTTGCAATACAGTCAACCCACTGTTGGTACATTTTTTCAACACAAGCAGCTTTACAAATACATTTTTCAATACAAGCAGAATCAGTTTGATATACAAATGACATATACTTCTTTATTAAATTCCAGCTAGCTTTGCTGGAATATGTTACACATCCACTGCTGTACTTCTCCTGGCATAGCTAGCAATACCTCACATCATCACAGTCATCATCATCATCAAGTCTGACTAAAAATATGAAAATGTTAAGGATTAGCTTAGACTAAACTTGTTGTTTCAGTGAGTTTCATCATGGCAATGAAAATGCTGATTGGTGCATATGGACAGGGAAGACAACGATACTTAGCCTATATGGAGTAGCAGCTGTGTAAGGTATCTGAGAATGTCAGAGGCTGAGCTTTCTGAACACATTTTTTATCACCTATGCATAATTTAATATGTAAACAGTGAATCTGTGTCACTTAGTCTGCAGTACTGTATTTTTTTTTTTTTTTTTTTATGAAAATTCTGTATTTTAACTTTTGGAGCATCCTGTGCTAAGTTTTGATAGGTAATACCACCCACAGTCTGACATCACAGTGCATGCCCCCTCCTCACCCTTAGCACTTTTCATACAACCTTTTTGAAAACCCAAGGGATGTTTTTATTCCTTCAGGAAAACGAACACAAAACTACTTTGGTTCCGATTAAAGAATGCTTCAGATATTTTTTTTGTGTGGAATACTTTGGTTGCCGTTTTAAGTACAATCATAGTGTATTCACAGCTGTTAGTATTTTATTTTTACATAAAGTATAAGTACTGGTTATAAAAGTAAAAAATACTTAAATGAAAACCAGTATATCAGCAAAATCTGTAATGCTGTGAGGTTCGATTTCTGTACAAACTTAAGATTGTTCTCTGTTTTTATTTCATTTGTGTAATAAGAGTTGCTAGTTGCTTAACAATCATGCTTATTTTCAGGAGAAAGTGAATGCATCATATTTTGCTCAGTAACTGTGTATGTGCGTGTGTGCGTGCGTGCGTGTGTGCGTGTGTGCGTGTGTGTACATAAATGCATACTGGTGCTGATGCCTTTTTAACTGTTAATTACATATTTAAAATACAAAGCAGTCAGATTCATGTATTGTCTAATGCTTTCAATATTACTTGATTGCAAAAAAATGTCTTTCAAGTGTAACACAAGCAGGCAGTATGGTATGATTGTTTTGCCTCTACAGCTGCACAGTGTACTTTTTTATCTTTCTGCTTTATTCTTTTTTATCTTTTGTAAACATTCCGATATGAGTGCAGATGTAAATTGTCTGTGTGCCTGATAAGAATTATGGATGTGAGCACTAAATGCATTTTGAAGTCTTGTGCTCAGTTTCACTTTGCAAACTGTATTGATTCAAGGCTGATCAGTTGAATAAACATTGCTCTTTCTCGTTGACTGCATGAATTTACACTGTCAAATGTTCATTAAATAATACATTTGTTAAAAAATATAAAACAGTAGCCTTTGTGCACAGTATAATCCAAATACAAAAACAATTGTATAAGATCGATGCTAAAGTCTGAACATTCGGGGTCCTGGAAGTCAGAGGTCATTAACTCTTTTTTTTTTTTTTTTTTTTTTTTTTTAACAGTAATGTGAGCTTATCAGTTGTACAGTTCATACTTTGCTTTATTTGCTGCTTGCCACTGACACTAAACTATATTTTGTTTATGCTCAGAATGAAGCATTTCTAGCAATAGTAATTTTGTAGAATTTACAATTTATATTGGAAAACATGACAGTTTGTGCATTTCCAGCAAACTCTTCATTAAGTTTGATAGAAATTATTTGGCTACATCTCAGGTTAGGAAGAGGGGCAAGAAACAGTTTAAAAAAAAAAAAAAAAATATATATATATAAATATATATATATATATATATATATATATATATATATATATATATATATATATATATATATGTGTGTGTGTGTGTGTGTGTGTGTGTGTGTGTGTGTGTGTGTGTGTGTGTATGCATGTATGTGCGCATGTATGTGCATATTTATGTATATATATATATATATATATATATATATATATATATATATATATATTCAGATTTATGTGTGCGTGTGTGAGTTTGTCTAGAATCCACATCTATATGAGCATACATCAAGAAAAAGAGGAATGATCACATGTCAAAACTAATCAAATGATTCTTGTAGGCTGACCGATCTACAAATAAATTGACTACAGAATGCAGACCTATTTTCAGACATTTGTTTCAACATGTGTCTCTTGGATACCTCTGTGATTGGAACAACTATTGTTATATGTGCTATTTGCAGAGTCTAAGTTTTGTGTTTAACCTATAGAAAACAAACTGCAATTACAGCAATGTGGGATGATGTGAGGTATTGCCAGTTATGCCAGGAGAAGTAGGGCAGTGGATGTGTAACATATGCCAGCATAGCTAGCTGGAGTTTTGTAAACAATTATATGTCATTTGTATATCAAACTGGTTTGTACAGGTCTCTCTAAAAGCAGCAAACAACACAAATAACTGAAAAAAATATAAGTAAAAAAATGCAGTATCTGTAGGATATAACAACTTGTATTTCAAAAGTGCCTCCAGTTAGCGCTTTCGTCTCCTCACAGCTCACTCGGAGACTTCTTCAGACTGAGGCCATAATACTTCATGTAACACATAAATACATCCTCACAACCCTCACATGATACCATCACATGATATCAATAGAAACAATGACAACTACTAAAAAACACATTTCAGTGTTTTAACCCTTTCCTTCTCAAATACATAACACATTCCTCTCTATTATTTAATCCTGGTGGGAAACATGCATTTAGCTTCACTTGCCAGCAATATTCTAGCCAGCCTAACTTTTCATCTACATTTATAATATTCCTATTATTTTTTTAAAACTTCTAACACTAAATATTTAAAAATTATTTTACATTTCTTCTCTATATAATGTTTACTCATGGCATTCCTTACATCCCCACTGGTGATAGCATACGTATGTCTATAGATCCTTCTATATGGTTCCCTCATTGTTCTTCCCACATAGAAGGATCTGCATTCAAGGCACACTAATAAATAAACAACATTCTTGGCTTTACAAGTGAACATTCCTGGCACCTTTACTTTAAAATTTCCCACTTCCAATTCACTGAATTTGTTATATAAATATTGACAGAAATTACAATTAAAGCATTTGACCATTCCCCTCTTACCTTCCAGTGGTATAGGCCTATTTAATTTGCGTTGAAAGAAGTCACATGTCAAAACTAATCAAATGATTTTTGTAGGCTGACCGATCTACAAATAAATTGACTACAGAATGCAGAAATATTTTCAGACATTGTTTCAACATGTGTCTCTTGGATACCTCTGTGATTGGAACAACTATTGTTATATGTGCTATTTGCAAAGTCTAAGGTTTGTGTTTAACCTATAGAAAAACAAACTGCAGTTACAGCAATGTGTGATGGTGTGAGGTATTACCAGTTATTCCAGGAGAAGTAGGGCAGTGGATGTGTAACATACCCCAGCATAGCTAGCTGGAGTTTTGTAAACAATTATATGTCATTTGGATATCACACTGATTTGTACAGGTGCTTGTGTTGAAAATGTATTTGTAAAGCTGCTTGTGTTAAAAATGTACCAACAGTGGGTCCTGCTGGGCTGGACAGAAAAGATATACACCTTTATGTCAGACTACATTATAACGTTGAAATGAATATATTTTAGCAGAAGATACTGGAAGGGAAGAGGTTAATCTCAGTCCAGCTAACTTTGAAAAATAATCTAAAATTAAATTACCCGGTTCAGGCCATAAGGATTGTATCTTATAGTTCTGATTGCAGCCAGAGACAAAATGTCTGTGAAAACCAGGACTAGGAATTCTGCTGTATTGTCCTTAGAGGTGAACTAATTGCTACCCTGGAAAGGTGGTAGTTTTTGAAACGGTTTTATATCCTCCAGATGCTAAAAGACATCTTAGCAAACTCTATATGTGTGTATTATGACACATATGTCCTAGATTCTGGTTCAGTTTCTAGTAAAGGGGTTAGTGTAAGAACAAGAGTCAGATGACCAGATGTGATGCCATTCTATAGCCAACACTGAAATTATATTTAGGCATTAGTGAGAGATGTCACTTAGCTCTCAGCAATCTGTTTGTGAAACCTGACAAAGAAGGACCACTCACCCATTTTATCTTGCCTTGCTCTAGTAAGTGAACTAAGGAACAATAATTCTTTAGTCAGTCAGGAAAATATAATGAGATTAGTTGCATATTGTTTTTTTGTATTTGTATGAACCTTTCTATCTGTGTTATTTTTAATATCTCCTGTGATTGAAACACTGGTGTTTATTATGAATAGATATTTAGTACTTTCATGTTCTATTTTTTATTATTAAACTTTTTTATTGTGGCTGGTCTTTTAGAGAATATTTTAACCATTGAAAGTACTTATATTTATTTGGTGACACTGTGACTGCTTCTGAAACCTTGCTGCATTCGTCAAACACTACTATTTGTACTAGTATTAATTTTACTGAGTATAATTGGGTACCCTTGTAAGAGCCTTAGAGTAGCTGGCTTTGGAGTATTCTGGTGGCAGTATCTATCTTATAGTCAGATATAGAGGGGGCATAGCTGGTAAATCTGTGCCAGCCTTTCCCATGTGTGTGTGTGTGTGTGTGTGTGTGTGTGTGTGTGTGTGTGTGTGTGTGTGTGTGTGTGTGAATCAAATCTCAAAGAGTCTGGAACAGATACACAGATCACCAGTTTCACAGAGAGGGTGGTGGAGGACTTGGCTTGGAACACTCAGCTGAAAACTTGTCTCTATAGCTGTGTCAGTGGGAGCCTTATTTGGGGCCTGGAGAGAGCGAGGGGAAATCCAGCCCCAGGACTGAGTGTGTTCCCAGTGTGCTCTTAAGGGAAATTGTGCTTGGTGCAGAGAGCTGCATCAGGAGATACTGTGTGTAGCTGTCTTTGTTACAAGTGAATGTTCTTCATTGGTGTCAGTGGTGAGGATTGAGGATCTTTGATTACTGGCCCAGGGGAGGGACGTCATACAATGTACTACAGCACTTCATAGCTCATGTAAATCTTAATCAGCAAACTTTAGGCTCTGCATGTAACACATACAACATGCAAACAACATGACATTAGTTTCCAGTATAAAGATCCCAAGAAAAGATGGAATTCTAATACTATTAGTTTAAAATATGCATTAATTTACAAGCACATTGTCATGATATCGTGCCATCTTTCAAGTCACTGTCTTAAATTTATGCAACTATGTATGGAAGTAGAACCAGAAGACTCAGCACTCTCGGTTTGTAAAAAATAAGACTTCCAGCAAGTGAGTTTCTCTTCAGTTATAAATGACTTTTAAAGTCTGACGAATGTCAGATACTAAGATATATAGCAACCTCTGCTTTTACTACAATAATATTGCCAGTAAATGCTTTTGATTGAAGTTATATTATACTCCATCAGCTGATAAAAGTTTTGTATAACTTAACAAAAAACAGTGTCCTGATAAAGTATGGTATAACTTAAGATGCTTACTGACCAATTTAATTCTGGCATATTTCCATATCTGTTTTTCTTTTTTATTGCTTCAATTTCAATTATATTATGCAGGTGTGTTGTTACTTTGGGTTGGTGTCCCATCTGTAATCATCAGGTAGAGCCTAAACTTGGTTCATTGTGATTAGTGCTCTACTCCAGGAAATAAATACAAATAAATACCAAATAATTAAATAAAGATGTACCTGCTTTCAGAAGGATATAAATAATAACTTATGGGTGACATGCAGTTGTAATATTTAATCTAGAGCTTTGGTCTTATCTAGTCAGGTTTTTACTTTTGCTTTGTCATACTTTATGATAAGCAGTTATTAGCAGTGGATTTGCGTCATAATTTAGTAGGAAAATTACAAATAGAATAAGTAAATAATATAACTAATGCACTACAAATTATGTACTTTATTTTACAAAACAGTTGATGCAGTTCCATGTATTCCACTGTTTCAGATAACAAAAAAAGCAGTCTTGTAGATGTGTGTCTTTTACCAGGGTCTGACCCCCTAAATTTTATGATCAGTTTTCTATTAACTGACACTTGATAAATACTACTTTGTAGTTTTTAGTTGTATTTTAATGCTAATTTGACTACTATTTATGGCTTACTATAATCATTTTGGAATCTAAGTGTATTACATCTTGGACTATGGTAATACCAGAACACAGTGGAGTTAAATGCTTGAGCCGGTAGTAGCTCAGGCAGCTGTAAAAGATCCCACTGCACTTATTAGAAATAAAAGGAGACATTCCCAATGGCCTGGCTAAAAATTTCCTACTCAGTATTAATACCAACTTGGGTCTACCCTGAAAAGACACCATTAGCTTAGCGCAACTAACCCAATAAACAAAATGTAAGTAACTGAAGAAAATAAATAAATAAATAGTAAATACAGCTCATTACAACAATTTTTCTCAGGAAATCATGTGATTGAATGATATGATATGCATTTAAAACATATCTTAAAATAGGAAAACTAAGTAATTTGTACAGTAACCATGAAAACCATCACTGTATAGTAGAAGAGCATGAATGGCTACTGAAGGCAAGCAAAGTACAGATGCTAACTACAAGTTTGCCTCTTTTAAGTGAAATAGTAATATTGATGAATGTTTAAAAGGGTGGTATTCTATGCACAAAATACAGGGGAGTTTCATCATCTGGTTCTCATAAATACTTACTATTGAAGGGTGGCCACAGAGTTTCCTAGATAATTTTTCATTCAATGATGTCAATTAACTTACAGTTATTTTACAGAGGGACAACATGATGATGAAAACAATGCTATGCTTAGGAATGGTGTGCATGATCCAACTCTAGATAACTTATAGTATTGTAGCATAGACCATAGGTTCTCCTCTGGTTACGGAGTTCTTTAAATAAAGGACTGTTTTCTTTGGCTGAGGATCCAGTAATACATAAACTGTGCTACTTTACTTATGAAATAAAATTAATCAGATTAAAAAATTCACATTGGTGGATTACAAAATTATTCATTTTACTTTTAGCATTTAATCAAGTGTATCATAATAAATGGATGTTGTAGTATTATTCATTCAATCATGTCATTAGAAACATAACTTCCTTAACAATAATGTGTTAAAGTTATCACACATTATTGTGTTCAAGAGCTATCCACGATACTTTTCTGTCATTCAGTGTGTGTGTGTGTGTGTGTGTGTGTGTGTGTGTGTGTGTGTGTGTGTGTGTGTGGTCTCCCTACTGAAATTTCAAGATATGGACTGCTGAGTCTCAAGATATCAAATTAATGAATAAATGAATAAATAAATCAATAATAATACTGAAAATTCAGGAAAGAGTGTATATTGAATATCGCTCTTCTCCTATAAGCTTGCCTTTTTTGCAGGACTTTTGAAGTACATTATGCCAATAATTTATTTCTATAACTATCCTTTTGAAAGTCTGAGTTATTAAAGTGGTTACAGTACCTCCTTGTATTATGTATACATTTATGATGTGCAACTTTTTTTTTCAAGCATGTTTTGACTTAGTTATACATACATATTTTTATTATTTACAGGATCATAGGGTCAAATTATATATAAGGCTAACCAGACTACTGATCATGTGCCCCTTGCCAACTACTTGCCCTCATGCTTTACCTCCTTTTTTCAAAGGATGGTTAGGTCTGTTAGTTTCCATGTAAATTTAAGGGTACCTATGCAGTCATCCAGGTTATGTATGAAAGAAGACAAAGAGTCCCATTGCTTGATTTGCAAAGGAGGTCTATTCCAGAGCAACAAAACATGCTGGGTGATGAACCTCTCCCTCTTTTGTATTATATTTATCTGTTGATGTAGGTTAAAATCTCTGATTCTAGTGTTAGCTGCACTGTTCAACTGTGGGTAAATGGATCATTAAGTGCATTGTAAAAAAGGCACATATCACTCCTCTAGTGTCTATAAAACGCAGAATACAGGGCTAAACTTTCAGTCTCTTCATGTAACAAAGATTGTTGAAAAAGGTCTGTTTTGTTAGGATCCTCTGGGGTTTTTAGAGCCTTTTTAATGTGTCTAGAGATGTACATACCAAAGAACATGTTATATTCTATAATGGACCTGACCAGAGCTTAATATAGGGGAACAATAACATCCCTGGATTTGAAAAAGATGCTTTTAACTATTTGTTATGAAATACAGAAGTGTTTATTTTTACTACAATAGTCGCATGCTGATCAGATGGCAGGATCTATCTTCCTTGGTGCCAAAATCTCTGTACATGTTTTTCCTTAATAATGGGATGTTGTCAATGTTGTAGGTCACAATGATTTGCTGTTTCCTGAAAGAGATAATACTACATTTCTTTGTGTTTACTTTCACCCCCTTTTCCATGCACTAGGATTTTAATAGTGCTAAATCATTTTGAAATGTATAATTATTTTCAGGTGTTTTAACAATTATCTAATTTGCAATCATCAGGAAATCTGGTCAACAAGAGGTCCTGATTTTCAGTGCTGAGGTCAGAGAAATAAATGCTGACCAGAAGAAGACCACACCTAGATCCCTGTAGGACACCACTGTTCTCCTTCTGTCTGTTATATGAGGCATCTGCCACACAGACACTGAATTTTGTCTTTAAGATAGTTGGCTAAGGACAATAGCTGCTTTACCATTCCTTCATGTGGTATGCTATTAAATGCCTTTGTCATTTCAAGATAAACAGCATGACCACTGTTGACCACTTTTGTGACCTTCTCAAAGCAGTTGACAAGGTTTAACAGGCATGATCCACTTTTTAAGAAACCCAGTTGTTGCAGGTTGCGCCTATTGAAACATTTGATATCATAATTAATGAGGTTGGTAATGATGGACGCCACCGCTTTACAGATTAGGCTGACTGGGATGTAGTTTGCATCTCAACAGCAGTGTGCCCAGATTCATAATAATAGTCTATAGTTAAAGTTAAACAGATTAAGTAGGGTTCAGCAAGTGCAGATTTGACACTATTTATTAGGCATTCTTGTATAGGTTCATAGGTTCATACTAGGCTATCTGCCCTGGGGCAATTATAAGCCTAGCCCGATTCTGTATGGCTTACGCCACCCCTTGATTTGAGTATACTGTGCCCTTTTTAAGGTTTAGTTTACTGTGCCTCTGTCTAATAGTGACACGGGAGTAATCTCTGGGACAAACCTACGATCCCCCATCCACTTATCGAGATTATAGGTTCATAGGTTCATACTAGGCTATCTGTTATCAAGAATCATAGAGGCAGTGTTTTTGGGCTTTGAAAGTACCTTAAAGAAATGTTTTGTTGTAGTGGTAGAGGTGGGAGTAAATCAGCGAAGACTGCAGTTGAGATGGGAGTTTCAAGTTAAAAAATGTTAGTAAACTTGTTGGCCAGTATATTTGCAAAGTCATTTTGGTTGGAGCAGTTTGCCTCATTATGGAAAAGTTCAGAACAATGTCACCATTGCCCCAGATACTAATCACAGTTCATGGTGTATTTTGCTGGCCCTTATGTGCCCTTCAATTTCTTGGTGAAATTTTTATACTGTCTGTGACAATGTGAGGTTTTGCCAGCTATGCCAGCAGAGGTAGGGCAGTGGATGTGTAACATATGCCAGCACAGCTAGCTGGAATTTTGTAAAGAATTATATGTCATTTGTATATCAAACTGATTTGTATAGATGATTGTGTTGAAAAATGTATTTGTAAAGCTGCTTGTGTTAAAAATATACCAACAGTGTGCCCTGCTTGACAGAGAAAGAAATACACATGTATTATTGTAACTGTTTAAATGTATATGTTTTAACACATGATACTGGAAGAGAAGAGGTTAATCTCAATCCACCTAACTTTGAAAACAGTTTGAAATTAAATTACCTGGCTTAGGCCATAAAGATTGTATCTTACAGTTCTCAATGCAGCCACAGACAAAAAGTCTGTACTGGGAAGCTTTCTTTGTTGTCTTTGGGGTAAACTAATTGCTACTCTGGAATGACATTCTTTTATGACTTCAAGGAGCAGCAGCAGATCTTAGCAAGGCTCTCTGTGTTTGTATTATTGACACATATGTGCAAAATCCTGACAGCTTCTAGCCAATGGTGGTAGCATGAGAACCAGAAGTCAGATGACCAGATGTATGTGATATCATTTTGTAACAGATCACTAAAAATTATATTTTAATACTAGGTGAGACTGAAGTCTCATAGCAGTCTGTTCTTGGAACCTGACAAAGAAGGATCTCCTCACCTACTTCATCTTGCCTTGTTCTAGTAAGTGACCAGGGGATAGTAATTCTTTAGATCAGTCAGGAAAATATAGTGAGACTACTTAAGTACTGTTTTTCAGTATCTGTGTGAATCTATTCATCTGTGTTATTTTAATATTTCCTGTGGCTGAAACTCTGGTGTTTATTGTAAATAGATATTTCATATTTTCATGTTCTTTTATTATTTATTATTAAATATATTTAAACTTTTCATTGTGGCTGGCCCTTTAGAGAATATTTTAATCTTTGAGAGTACATATATTTATTTGGTGACACTGCGGCCACTCCTGAAAGCCTTGCTGTTTGGGCAACAGTACCATTTATATTAATATTAATTTCACTCAGTATAACTGGGTACCCATGCAAGAGCCTTAGAGTAGCTGGCTTTGGAGTGTCTGATGCTGGTGTAACTACCTTATATTCTGGACAGAAGGGGGCATAGCTAGTAAATCTGTGCCAGCCTTTCCCAGGTGTGTGTGTATGTGTGTAAATCAAATCTCAAAGAGTGTGTGTGTGTGTGTGTGTGTGTGTGTGTGAGTGTGTGTGTGTGTGTGTGTGTGTGTGTGTGTGTGTGTGTGTGTGTGTGTGTGTGTGTGTGTGTGTGTGTGTGTGTAAGCTGCTTGGAGCAGGGATATGAAGCAGTGGTTTCATAGAGAGGGTGCTGGAGGACTTGGCTTGGACACTCGGCTGAGGTCTCAACTCTATAGCCGTGCCAGTGGGGAATCTTACTGGGAACCTCAAGGGAGACAGCTAGAGAAATCCAGACCCCAGACTGAGTGTGTTTCCTGTGTGCCATTAAGGGAAATTGTGTTTGATGCAGAGAGCTGCATCTGGAAATACTGGGTGTATTCATTTTTGTTCCAAGTGAATGTCCCTCTCCAGTGTCAGTGATGAGGATTCAGGCACCTTGATTACTGGCCCAGAGTGGGGACATCACACTCTCTTCATACTGAGGAGTTCTGGCCTCACATGATGTTTTAAGGAGTTTATTTCTATTTTTATAAAGTTTATCAATACATTTCCCATTCTGTTTCTTTCTAGTAGGGACTGCTACATGATGCATTTGTCTTAATTGGGATGAAAATTCTTAGTGTAACTGGCATCATATTCAGGGTCAGGTCTTCTATTGTGGGTACATTTAGAGATTTTGTCATATAATTGCATAGGATTCATCTTTTTATTGTCCCTAAAGAGGGCAGTGTTGGTTACTGGTGAATGGACGCTCTGGGAGTAAATGTCACAAGTTGTTGGTCTGACTTAATCGGTTAGGCACAGACCAGGGAGACACATAGATGTGTTAGTAAGAACCAGATCAATAATGCCTCTGTTGAGTTTTAGTACAATTTGATCACCCAATCTAAAAATCTTTGAAAATGTTCTACATTACACGTGTAGGTGCTTCTGTCTATGGAGGGGTAGTTGACGTCATCAAGTATTACAGAGCTGTTGCTTGTAGGGATATCTATAGAAATGCCAAAAATTATGTTTGATCGTCTGGGGATATCTCTTGCTGCATTCTTTAGTTTCTGTACTTCTGATAGCCAGGTGATTGCTTCTAGCCATTTACTAAACACTGTTCTCCAAAATGAAGTGCAGTCACCATTGAAAACTCTAGTGCCTTGTCTGAGTATCTATGAATCAACTATGTATTATATATTCTTACCAGTTCATTTACATATCAGCAGTGCAATTTTTGCCTGGTGGTAGGATGATACTATTTCATTTATCTAGATTGCTGTGTTTGATTACATTTGTTTGTTTTTCTATAAGATCTCCTTTGTAGAACCGGGTCTATATTATACGTTCAAAGTATGAAAACTTTGAATCTCATATGGTCGACTCCATATGAGCAAAGTTTTCAAACATCGAACTTAAAACATAAACAAAGTGAAAACAAAAAACCTACCTGAATGTTCTATGCAGGGGGACAAGCCCCCCTGCACCCTCCACACCTCCGCTACTTAAATATACCAACTCAGAGATTGCACTACATTGAAGTAAAGGGAAGAATTCCCTACAGCAATCTCCGTTGAAATGTTCAATGTTTGAAAACTTCGCTCATATGATGTCGATCATATGAGATTCCAAGTTTTCAGATTTTGAACATTTAATATAGACCTGTAGAACCAGGCTGATATTCTATCCTGTTTAATAATCCCATCCCGAATCTATTTTAGACATCAGTATAAAATGTAAACTCTGAAATTCCAACCTATTTCATCATCTTTTAAAATGATTTTACCTAATACTAGGCTATGCATGTAAACATAAAAGTAAAACAGTATGGCCTACAGTGATAGGAAAATACCCTGCATTGTATTGTTAATGCTGTACATTATTTTGAAGTATTCCCTACATTCTACACACATACCACACACACACACACACACACACACACACACACACACACACACACACACACACACACACACACACACACACTCACAATTATGCACACTTGCGAGCACTCATACACATACATATGCATATGCCTTATGCACAGCCTTCATCATTCAGGTCATGAGAGACAGATTCCATCTAAAATGTTTTTCAAATTCTTTATATTTTTTCTTGTAGACTTGCAATATATATATTTTTTCATTTTTAAGTATTCGGGGTAGCACACCACTTTTTCCAATAGCTAGAAGATGGTTGATAAATGGCTAAGCAATGCAGTGTATCCTATGTATCACTTAATCTGCTATGAACTATTTAGCAGCAATCAGAGATAACCTCAAGAGACCATATAAGAGCATGAAGTTTTGTGAAGTAAATTGTTTTTTGAAAATGTGAAGCTCCTTTCAAAATTAAACTATACTTTAAATTTCAGATGGGGCCACTATCTTACCACATACTTTGCCACTCCATTATTGCTTTCTGCTTACCAAATACTAAGAAAGAAATAACTCCATTTTGTTACCCCATTACAGTTTGAAGATGCCTTAGTAGCATCTATTCTGTTGCTGATGATTTTAACCCAGGTATATTTCTCTTGTGGTTTAAGTGTAGAACAATCGACTCTTCAGTATTTTTGTAGCGGTAGAAGCATGGTCCCATTCAGGTACAGCATGTTACAACAGGTCACACACTTAGCTAAGCATGATTCTACATGAAAAAATCTTAAGAAGTTGTTTTACAAAGGAAAAGCCACTGCACTCTCTGATGCTGGGGCTGCATGGTACACACACCCTGATTATTTAGAGGCCATGCCATCTCAAAGGTGAGTGCAAAAATCATTTCCGTATATAAAAATTACTTGTGCACTTTCTCTAAGGCAGTGTAACACTGAAGTCAGAAAACCGCCTCCTAAAGTCTTGTCATCTGTCACATAATGGTTATGGTGTAGTAGACTATGCACATTATATAGTACTTGAGTTACCGATGATGAAGTCCCATTAGAATTTGGAAGGGATGAAAGCACTTAGTGTTTTTTGCATGTGTTGTCATGTTTTGGTTTATTAAAAACTTGAAGTATTTCATCCATCTGGTGTTTTTACCCTTTTCATTTGTGGTTATTTAGCTTAAGTCATTTTCCCTCTGTTTTGTGGTACTTGGGTTACTGTAGGTTTAATGTACTCAGGGAGAGAATTACAGTGTGTGACCTACACTGTATAATTCACTATCACCAACTAAGAATGGTGCCTCATATGGAATAAGACATTTAATTTTTCTAGTGCAAGAACCATACTTCTCAACTGTCCAGATTTTCACAGAATGTCCAGATTTTTACTTTATATGTTTAGTTTTTTCCTCATAAATTTTTGTGGTTGTCTGGCAAATCATTGAAAACTGAAGTCACTAAAAAGTGACATTAAGTTCCAGACTTTATAAACTTCTGAAAATGTGTGCCAACTTTTTTATTCTAGCAACTTCCAATATTCATTAGAACAATACTTAAAAACTAATGTTTTCTGAAAGCATTCAAGTGTTTTCTCATTCTGGGAGAGCAATAAAGATAAGACAAAACCAAACAGCACTTAGTAGAACAGGATGTACCATGCATCTTATCATAGATAACCTTCCTTTTAGGTTAACCCAAGTTTGTGAATGTGGAAGACATTTTGGGACAATTGTTTCTATTAGAAAGTTAAAATGTCAATATTTATATTTGAATATGTATGTAGTTCTGTGTGTTAATATTAACTTAATAGGTTTTGGGTGCATGTTTTGAGGGCTTTCAGTAAAACAAAAAGTTTTGTAAAATGTGACATAGGCTCAAATATATATGACAAGAAACAATTCTATAAAAGATCAAGTTGCCAAACATTAGTGTGTGCATATAACACAAAAGCTGGAACTAGATACTTTACAATAAACTGTTACAAATAAAAGCTGGAAATAACTTTTTAACATAATGAGCATCTTGATATTATCTTTAAATGTTCATGGTCTCATAGATATATATAAAACAGAAAAAGTAGTGAACTATATTAAAAATGTAGAGTGCCAATAGTTATGCTACACAAGACACGTTTGAAAAGAACTGAATGTGAATTTGATAAAGAAAGGTTTTCAGGATGATTATTCAATGGAATATATGGAACCAAGGAAAAGAGGAGTATTTATATTAAGTGGCAGAGGAGCTCCAATAGTGATAGAAGAGGATAAAAACGATAATAATGGTAGATATGTAGTACTAAGGGGCTACTGGCAAGGGAGGAGGAGGATTACACTGGCATGTATTTGTATTCCACCTAAAACTACTATAAAGGAACTTAAAAGTTTTGGGAAAAATAATCAGTTTTCAACAGGAAATATTACTTATAGGTGGAGACTGGAATTTGATTTGCAGTAGGGAAGATGTGTCTGGGGTCCTAGAAGCAAACATATAACAAAGAAGGGTAAATATTTTAAGAAATTTATGAAAATATTTGGCATGGAAGATGTGAATTCAGTAGTAGAAGTGTGGAGTGCATTTACTTATTATTCCCCAAGATACAAAAACTGAGCTAGGTTAGACAGAACTTACATTTCACAGGAACATGTGCATTTAATTGAACGTTTTGATACACATCAAATAATTATTTCAGATCATGCACCAATAATAATTAAAATAAAATGCATGATAATGAAATAAAATGAGATACAGGCTTTCCTGCCTATCTGTTAAAAGAGAGAAATTTAAGGAATGGGTAGTGGAAATTATTCAGGAGTTATTAGAGAAGACAGAAATTTTCTACATTACACGTGTAGGTGCTTCTGTCTATGGAGGGGTAGTTGAAGTCATCAAGTATTACAGAGCTGTTGCTTGTAGGGATATCTATAGGAATGCCAAAAATTATGTTTGATCGTCTGGGGATATCTCTTGCTGTATTCTTTAGTTTCTGTACTTCTGATAGCCAGGTGATTACTTCTAGCCATTTACTAAACACTGTTCTCCAAAATGAAGTGCAGTCACCATTGAAAACTCTAGTGCCTTGTCTGAGTATCTATGAATCAACTATGTATTATATATTCTTACCAGTTCATTTACATATCAGCAGTGCAATTTTTGCCTGGTGGTAGGATGATACTATTTCATTTATCTAGATTGCTGTGTTTGATTACATTTGTTTGTTTTTCTATAAGATCTCCTTTGTAGAACCGGGTCTATATTATACGTTCAAAGTATGAAAACTTTGAATCTCATATGGTCGACTCCATATGAGCAAAGTTTTCAAACATCGAACTTAAAACATAAACAAAGTGAAAACAAAAAACCTACCTGAATGCACTATGCAGGGGGACAAGCCCCCATGCACCCCCCACACCTCCGCTACTTAAATATACCAACTCAGAGATTGCACTACATTGAAGTAAAGGGAAGAATTCCCTACAGCAATCTCTGTTGAAATGTTCAATGTTTGAAAACTTCGCTCATATGATGTCGATCATATGAGATTCCAAGTTTTCAGATTTTGAACATTTAATATAGACCTGTAGAACCAGGCTGATATTCTATCCTGTTTAATAATCCCATCCTGAATCTATTTTAGACATCAGTATAAAATGTAAACTCTGAAATTCCAACCTATTTCATCATCTTTTAAAATGATTTTACCTAATACTAGGCTATGCATGTAAACATAAAAGTAAAACAGTACGGCCTACAGTGATAGGAAAATACCCTGCATTGTATTGTTAATGCTGTACATTATTTTGAAGTATTCCCTACATTCTACACACATACCACACACACACACACACACACACACACACACACACACACTCACAATTATGCACACTTGCGAGCACTCATACACATACATATGCATATGCCTTATGCACAGCCTTCATCATTCAGGTCATGAGAGACAGATTCCATCTAAAATGTTTTTCAAATTCTTTATATTTTTTCTTGTAGACTTGCAATATATATATTTTTTCATTTTTAAGTATTCGGGGTAGCACACCACTTTTTCCAATAGCTAGAAGATGGTTGATAAATGGCTAAGCAATGCAGTGTATCCTATGTATCACTTAATCTGCTATGAACTATTTAGCAGCAATCAGAGATAACCTCAAGAGATCATATAAGAGCATGAAGTTTTGTGAAGTAAATTGTTTTTTGAAAATGTGAAGCTCCTTTCAAAATTAAACTATACTTTAAATTTCAGATGGGGCCACTATCTTACCACATACTTTGCCACTCCATTATTGCTTTCTGCTTACCAAATACTAAGAAAGAAATAACTCCATTTTGTTACCCCATTACAGTTTGAAGATCCCTTAGTAGCATCTATTCTGTTGCTGATGATTTTAACCCAGGTATATTTCTCTTGTGGTTTAAGTGTAGAACAATCGACTCTTCAGTATTTTTGTAGCGGTAGAAGCATGGTCCCATTCAGGTACAGCATGTTACAACAGGCCACACACTTAGCTAAGCATGATTCTACATGAAAAAATCTTAAGAAGTTGTTTTACAAAGGAAAAGCCACTGCACTCTCTGATGCTGGGGCTGCATGGTACACACACCCTGATTATTTAGAGGCCATGCCATCTCAAAGGTGAGTGCAAAAATAATTTCCGTATATAAAAATAACTTGTGCACTTTCTCTAAGGCAGTGTAACACTGAAGTCAGAAAACCGCCTCCTAAAGTCTTGTCATCTGTCACATAATGGTTATGGTGTAGTAGACTATGCACATTATATAGTACTTGAGTTACCGATGATGAAGTCCCATTAGAATTTGGAAGGGATGAAAGCACTTAGTGCTTTTTGCATGTGTTGTCATGTTTTGGTTTATTAAAAACTTGAAGTATTTCATCCATCTGGTGTTTTTACCCTTTTCATTTGTGGTTATTTAGCTTAAGTCATTTTCCCTCTGTTTTGTGGTACTTGGGTTACTGTAGGTTTAATGTACTCAGGGAGAGAATTACAGTGTGTGACCTACACTGTATAATTCACTATCACCAACTAAGAATGGTGCCTCATATGGAATAAGACATTTCATTTTTCTAGTGCAAGAACCATACTTCTCAACTGTCCAGATTTTCACAGAATGTCCAGATTTTTACTTTATATGTTTAGTTTTTTCCTCATAAATTCTTGTGGTTGTCTGGCAAATCATTGAAAACTGAAGTCACTAAAAAGTGACATTAAGTTCCAGACTTTATAACCTTCTGAAAATGTGTGCCAACTTTTTTATTCTAGCAACTTCCAATATTCATAAGAACAATACTTAAAAACTAATGTTTTCTGAAAGCATTCAAGTGTTTTCTCATTCTGGGAGAGCAATAAAGATAAGACAAAACCAAACAGCACTTAGTAGAACAGGATGTACCATGCATCTTATCATAGATAACCTTCCTTTTAGGTTAACCCAAGTTTGTGAATGTGGAAGACATTTTGGGACAATTGTTTCTATTAGGAAGTTAAAATGTCAATATTTATATTTGAATATGTATGTAGTTCTGTGTGTTAATATTAACTTAATAGGTTTTGGGGTGCATGTTTTGAGGGCTTTCAGTAAAACAAAAAGTTTTGTAAAATGTGACATAGGCTCAAATATATATGACAAGAAACAACTCTATAAAAGATCAAGTTGTCAAACATTAGTGTGTGCATATAACACAAAAGCTGGAACTAGATACTTTACAATAAACTGTTACAAATAAAAGCTGGAAATAACTTTTTAACATAATGAGCATCTTGATATTATCTTTAAATGTTCATGGTCTCATAGATATATATAAAACAGAAAAAGTAGTGAACTATATTAAAAATGTAGAGTGCCAATAGTTATGCTACACAAGACACATTTGAAAAGAACTGAATGTGAATTTGATAAAGAAAGGTTTTCAGGATGATTATTCAATGGAATATATGGAACCAAGGAAAAGAGGAGTATTTATATTAAGTGGCAGAGGAGCTCCAATAGTGATAGAAGAGGATAAAAACGATAATAATGGTAGATATGTAGTACTAAGGGGCTACTGGCAAGGGAGGAGGAGGATTACACTGGCATGTATTTGTATTCCACCTAAAACTACTATAAAGGAACTTAAAAAGTTTTGGGAAAAATAATCAGTTTTCAACAGGAAATATTACTTATAGGTGGAGACTGGAATTTGATTTGCAGTAGGGAAGATGTGTCTGGGGGTCCTAGAAGCAAACATATAACAAAGAAGGGTAAATATTTTAAGAAATTTATGAAAATATTTGGCATGGAAGATGTGAATTCAGTAGTAGAAGTGTGGAGTGCATTTACTTATTATTCCCCAAGATACAAAAACTGAGCTAGGTTAGACAGAACTTACATTTCACAGGAACATGTGCATTTAATTGAAAGTTTTGATACACATCAAATAATTATTTCAGATCATGCACCAATAATAATTAAAATAAAAATGCATGATAATGAAATAAAAATGAGATACAGGCGCTTTCCTGCCTATCTGTTAAAAAGAGAGAAATTTAAGGAATGGGTAGCGGAAATTATTCAGGAGTTATTAGAGAAGACAGAAATTTCTTCTGAAAATATAGCTAGGGAGTGGGACAAAATTAAAGTGGAGTTTAAAAATAGGGTGGAATAAAGAAAAGGGAGATATGGTTAAGAAGCAACAAAAATTATTTAAGTGGACTGACGAAGGTTAAAGTATTGCAGAATAGGGGGCATCTCAAAGAACAAGAAGAGGAGCAATTGCAGAATGCTAAGCAGAAAATAAAGGATTATCTCAATAATATACATGTGTTTAGAAAGATTGCTGTTAAGCAACTGCTTTTGATAATAATGCCAGAGCACACAAACTTTTAGAGCAATCACACAGGCAACAGAAAGTAGAAAGAGTTGTTGCCAAGCTTAGGGAGCCTATTACAATGAAGATAACAATAGATCCCGTAGAGCTACCAGAAATATTTCAGAAATTTTATGAAAGTCTATATAAAACAGAGAAATACATTGATCAAGAAAATGTGCATATGGAAATGTTTATGGAAGAATTAAATATGCCAAGGCTAGAGGTAGATGAGGCTCAATTACTAATAGGATAGGAGGAGATGAGATAATAAATGGTGATGTATAACCAATCAACAGGAACGTCCCCAGGTATAGATGGTATCCCTGTGGAAGTCTGGAAGTTGGGAGGGAAAAAACTGATAAAGATCTGGAAGATTTTGTTTAACAGCATTTTAAGAGGAGGAGAAGCACCAATGTCCTGGAAGAAAGTGGTGGTAGCTGCAATATCTAAAGAGGGTAGAGACTCATGAGATCCAGCATCATACAGGTCCATTTCAATCTTAAACCATGATTATAAAGTGTTTATGTCTATAATGGCTAAGAAAATGGCAAATGTGATGTCAAAATTGATATAGATGGATCAATGTGGTTTTCTGGAGGACAGGGAAGCATTTGACAACATTAACAGAACATTGATTATCCAGAGAGAAGCTGAATATAAGAAAAATTCAGACTTATTTTGACTATTGCTAACGATCTTATCCAAACCTTTGAAGGTGAAGTGTTCAGATTTACTGCCTGACTGTGGTTAACTAAAGCACTTCCATCTCTCTTGCATCTCAAGTCATTTAATTGGACTTAGGTGCATTGCTTCCAAGGAAGTGATGTCTGACCTTTATAAAATGCACTCAAAGTGCAAATTGTAATGCCTATGGCACACTCTGATTTACACATGATCTATTCTCATATTTCGTAAGTTCTATATGTGCTTGCTGAAGTGATTTTTTTTTTCATTTTTGTACATACTGGCAACTGCAAGAAGTCCTTATGGAATAACAACCATGTAACTTTACATTCCAGAATTGTCTGAACATTTCTGGCTTTATAACAATTTTTTAAATTTAGCTGGATATTGAATAAATATATTTGCATAATTTCCTTTATAATAAATGTTTTGGTAGCATATGTCATCACAGACCTAAGTTCACTGCATATTCTTACTGCATCAGTACAGTCTGGTATTCTGGTAAAGTATCTCTAGATAGTATCATGCCCCAAGTTTGATTGTGGCAGGTAGTGTTTTCCTTAAGAAAACATATTTAAAATGGTGGGTTAAATTCTGTACGTCCCTATGCAAATCCTGTAGATAATTATATATTCTTTGAACAACAGAAAAGGGGAACATTCTCAACAATGTGTCCAGGATGACCTTTTGGCTGCTAGGAGAGTTTGTTTGTTTGTGTCTTTCGGCTTTTCCCGGTTAGGGGTCGCCACAGCGGAACTCCGGTCCGCTAATGATTGGCAGTAGAGTTTTACGTGCTGGCTTGCCAGGCCTAACGCACAACCTTCAATGAAGGAACGCCCGTTCACGCATGTCGCCACACAGAAGACACGTTAACTGAGAATCGAACGGGCAACGTCTAACTGTGAGGCGACAACGCTACCGCAGCACTACCACCGCAGAAATACTTGGCTGCTAGGAGAGTACATCTTATAAAATATTTATGATAATATGATGTCTGAAAAAACATCTAATAGTTTGTCAATGGTAACATCACAAAAATCACTGTTAAAAGATTATACTTATCTATAAAAATTATACCAGATTTGCTGAATTCAAGTATGTAACAAATTTCTTTAAACTATCTATATTTCCCTTCGATAGCAGCTAGCAGTCAGCCATATATAACTTACATATCACTATCTTATGCATACATCTGTATATTTATATATGGAAGCATAGCATGGCAGCTTTTTGTAGTAAAGTTGGTGTAAATGAACACTGCTGCTTTACGCTGGAATGTTTCTTTTCCTTATTTGAACCTTGTTCTTTAAGAGCAGGGAGAGAATTTGCTGTATTAGCCAATCTTAATGAAGCAATTAATGCTTAAAGGAAAACAGAGGAAAGCCCATGAAGAGCTTTGTTGCCCTTTGTGTAGGAGGGATTTGATGCAGTGACCCTGGAAGTAAGAAACTAAAGTGAACTGGAACTTTGTGCCTAAGAACAACCTGTACTCTTTTAAAATCTTTTAAAAGTTTTTTTTTTTTTTGTATAACAAACAACACTGTCCTCTAAGACTGGTGCCTTTGCTGTCTTTAATGTTTCACAGTATATATGAACAATGAGACTAGACTAAGTGCAACTACACATTTGTATTTATTTATTTTTTGCATTCCCAAACATTTTCTTTTCCACAGCTAAGGCACACAGTGGAGTACATCCATAATTAATTGCAGCAACACCTTCCTCCCCACTCAATACAATAAAGTGAAAAAGGGGTTTATTTGATGTTTTTTATTAGAACAGGCCATAATCAAAGTCTAATAGTACAGCACAAAACAAGTGTGTGTTTTGTATGTACATATATATATATATATATATATATATATATATATATATATATATATATATATGGGTCTACTTCTTTTGACTTAACTTTCATTTGCCTGACACTCATTTGCCTGACCCCATTTGACTGAAATTTCATTTGCCTGACACTTCATTTGCCTGACACTTCATTTGACTGACAAGTATTATTAGCAAGAAAATGGAATATGCCCCCTTCCCCACTGCAGTGCGACCCTGGAGTTAGAATATATTGTTAGGGGGGGTGTGGGGGGCACATGATATTGTTAACTTTTGATGTAATATTGCTTAGTAACAGAAAAGTAAGTGGGGGGCTTCGCCTCCCACACCCCCCATTGTGGGGGGCTGTGCCCCCCACCCCCCCTAACTATATATTCTAACTCCAGGGTCTCACAGCAGTGGGGAAGGGGGCATATTCCATTTTCTTGCTAATAATACTTGTCAGGCAAATGAAGTGTCAGGCAAATTAAATTTCAGTTATTTGGTCTCAGGCAAATGAGTGTCAGGCAAATGAAAGTTAGGTCAAAAGAAGTAGACCTATATATATATATATATATATATACACACACACACACACACACACACACACACACACACACACACACACACACACACACACACACACACACACATATAGCGTTTATATTACCCTATCGTATGATTTAAATAGCAAATGCTAATTCATCATACCCAAAATATCTAAACCACAAAATATCAAACATACAGAACAGCAAATTTTTTCCCAGGGAAAAAATTTGCTGTTCCGAAACACAAACACACAACACAGGCACACCAAAATAAATAAACCACACACATACACATAACAAAACCATAATTCTAACCCTACACTACTACCTATCCATTCACCTTAACCCAACCCTAACCCTAAAGTCCCTAACTACCACACACTCACCTTACCCGCTCCCTAACCCTAAAGTCCCTAACTACTGCACACTCACCTTACCCGCTCCCTAACCCTAAAGTCCCTAACTACCGCACACTCAACTTACCCGCTCCCTAACCCTAAAGTCCCTAACTATCGCACACTCACCTTACCCGCTCCCTAACCCTAAACCCCCTAACTACTGCACACTCACCTTACCCGCTCCCTAAGCCTAAAGTCTCTAACTATCCGACACTCACCTTACCCGCTCCCTAACCTTAATGTCCCTAACTATCGCACACTCACCTTAACCCAATCCATTCCCACACTTACCTTAACCCGGTCCGTAACCTCCGTTCACATACTTACCTTACCCCGGCCCATAACCTTCCCAGCACAGTACAGTAAATAGCAAAGCCATGGAACGGACAACCAAAATCTTACCCCAGGTAAGATTTTGAAGTTCTGTGGCTTCGCTATTTTCAGTTTTCGACAAAAACAGGTTGATATTATAGCATTCAAAGTTTTAAAACTTCGATACTATGATATATATATATATATATATATATATATATATATATATATATATATATATATATATATATATATCAGTGATGGCAAACCTATGACGTGCGTGTCAAAGGTGACATGACACAACACAACATTTCGGGTGACACACCAGCATTCACCAGCACCCGAGTTACCAAAGAAACTGAATGAACAAAAATACAAGAAATATGTGACCCTGCACTTATCTATTAAAACTCAGCAACAAAAAAGTAATTAATTGATGTTAATCACGTCAAACACAATGTGTTTCTTATATTTTTCAAGCTAATTGGCTTAGTCAAACACTCTGCTTGTGCTGTGCAGATGAGGTCATAACAAGGCCGAAATATGCATATCCACAGCTAGTGGGGTTTGGCTTTATTGGCCTGAAATTGCCCATTAAAATGACGAAACAAGTCATGGGCATTCAGTATCATCAATTAGCTGAAACACCTGATGTTCATAAGGATCATTTGCATATATCCCATGTGCCTCTGATACAAGAGCTTTGGAAGGTCACTCAGTGGATGTTCCAGCTTTGTTGGGGTTTTCATTTTGTTTTTACTAATTGGACTTTGTCAGTACAAATACTCTGGAGCAGATAGTCTGCACCCCCACAAGGGGCTCAAATATCCTAGACATATTGCCCACCAACATGGGGATCACTGCACGCTGGCCTGCATGATGCCCTCCCTGGTAAGGTCAGACCATAAATCAGTTTCATTTAAAGTAACAATTGAAACTGTCACCACCACAGGAGCAAAAAAACTAAAAACATTTCCAAAGCAAACTACAGCCTACTAAGTGATGGTATTTTTATACCTCCCACAATCACAGACAGCAATGACTTCTATGCAGAGGTGTACACAAATGCCCTGTATAAACACTTAAGCAACTGTATAGACTTGGCTGTACCTGACCGGATTAAAACCAGGTCCTCATGAAAAAACAAGCTACCTTGGTGGACCTGGAGTAGAAACAGATTATATAACAAATGGAACAAGCTGATGTCTAAGAACAAGAGGGAATTGACTCAGCAGAGGAAGTAAATTCCCTCCACAGCTTGAACAAGGAAATCAGAAATCTTGTGAAATCCTCTAAAGCTGATTACAAAGCTAAAATAGCATCCCTAGTTAACAATAATCATAAGGCATTCTTTAAATATTTTTGAAATCTAAAAAAGAATGCCCAGCTATGTGCCAAACTGGTAGTAGATGGTACCAGTCATATTATACCAGATGAAATTGCCAACCTGCTAGTTGACAGACTTGGAGCAATCTTTATCTCCCTGTTTGCACCAGCCATACCCCAAAACATACCTGACACCAGACCTCTTTCTAGTATCTCTAGAGATCAGGTCATATCTGCACTCTCCAAGGCCAAAAATATGGCCTCAGTGGGACCAGATAACATACCAGGTTGCCTATTAAGCAATCTAAAACAGGACCTAGTGGACCCTCTTGACATTCTCATTAACCATAGCCTGAGAACTGTCTTTGTTCCGGTAAAGCGGAGAACAACAACAGTAATCCCCTTGCACAACAGGGGCCATCAATTGACCCTGGGAACTATAGACCCATAAGTCTGACCATCCTCATCTGCAAGGCCATGGAAAGAATCATCATGGACCTTATCAACAAGGACATAGTCAACCTTCAGACTCTAGGCCCAACCCAGTTTGGCTTTGTTAAGGGTAGATCATGCTTAATAAACCTAGTAGACTGCTTCAAGAAAGTCACCAAAACCCTGGATGAAGGTAAGACAGTACATAATGCCTATCTTGACATAGTCAAAGCTATTCACACAATCCCCTACTCAGGTATCATTGAGAAACTCTCCCAACTGGGAATTAGCCCTTATGTCATTAGATGGGTAGTCAGTTGGCTTACCAACAGAACACATACTGTCAACTGGTGACTCCACTTCTACCAGTAGACCTGTCACCAGTGGTATTCCACAAGGATCTGTGCTGAGCCCTTTACTGTTTGTACTCTATCTCTCGGACATCCAGGCTAAAGTAGATGGTCTTTGGCTCACCAAGTTTGCTGATGTTGCAAATCAGGTACAATCATTGAGTTCCACAATGATGTGTTAACATATTACAGGCGGGGCTAACACAGGCAAATGACTGGTGCCAAAAGCAATAGTCTAAAACTAAATGCAAAAAAAGTGCATTATTACCCCCTTTGGCAAAGTGGAATTCCCTGCTAATGACAATATTGACAGCATGCCCCCAAATTCAAACCCAGTGGTGTGAGATCTGGGAACACAGGTAGATAGCAATCTGACCTTCAATCATCAAGTTTCCAAAGTGGTAGAGAAGAATTTCTTTGTTCCACATCTCATAAGTAAGGGTATCGCATCCAGGTCTAATTTATTTATTTATTTTACATTTGTTTACTGGGAAAGTCCACTGGACAAAATGTCCTTTTTCAGCAGAAGCCCGAGGAGAAAAGCTCCACATTTATAAATAAGAGTACAATACATATACAAGATACAGATAAAAAAGTGTGGATTCAATCTCAGATACAAGCAGAAAATGAAAAATATATGTTATACATTTCATTAATACAATTATATAGTCTAATTAGGAATACAAAGAATAGCAGCACTATGAAGGTAAAAAAACAAGTAAGTTAAGTATACATATGCTTAGCAGTATATTCAAATACAAAGATAGCAGGTTGTGTTCTTTTAGCTGCCTTAGCTGCCTAAGGATGTTATAACTCCACTGTACTTGACCCTCATCAGGCCATTAATAGAGTACAATGCTCCCTTTTGAATGCACATCACCAGACACCTGCAGTAGCTGGACAGATCACAAAGGTTTCTCACCAAGAAAATACATGGACTCCAAACCATGACTTACATGGATAGACTGAAAGCCCTATCACTGTACTCTGTATTATATAAGCTGCTGAGAGGCGACTTGTGCCTGGCCTACAGGGCAGTCTCTGACCTTGCCCTGATGGAAATATTGCATGTCTGCAAGTCAAATGGCACAAGAGTCACTTCTTCTAAAGATCTTAAGCTAACCTGTGACATTAACAGAACATACTGGGGAGACAGAGATATCTCCTAGAGACTGCCTCTACTCTGGAATAAACTTCTAATTCACATGAAACAGAGCTCCTCACTGAGCCTATTCAAGTACAACCTGGACAAATTGATAGGAGACTGCAAATTCACCATGGGGGTAGCACACTGTCCCTCAGGGACAGGGGTAGTCAATGTTTATCACAGACTCGCTTGCAAATTATGTCCATCTAACCAAGAACAATTGAGTCAACTTGGGATTAACATGGCTAGGCTTGTAAGGGCTCTAGGACCGCTAGCCTAGTAATCTCCTATAAACTTATGAACCTATAAGGCAAGCATATCTTTACATAACACTCTTGCCACTGGAGATTCCATTGTGAGACACACAGATGCCTGTCTCACCAGGTGAGGTAAGGAGAAGGTAATGGTTAGTTGCCTATCTGGAGCAAGGATATGCAATATCATGCTCCCACTCAAATTACTGCACCCCAGGTGCCAATATGATTCTATCATAGTCCATGCGGGTGTAAATAATCTGATGTATACCTCACTGGACTATATGAAAAGTGACATAATGGAGCTCTCAGAATAAATGTCACAGAGAGGTATGAGCTTTACATTGAGCCTAATATGTAGTGTCATGAATGAAACTATCATGAAGACGATAAACAATTACATTGGCAATGTACAGACACTGGACCCATCCCAATTTGTCTTTGTTAAGGCAAGGTCATGCCTACTTAACCTGATAGACTTCTTTGAGGGGGTCATCAAGTAAATGGACGAGGGTAAAACAGTGCATATTGCATATCTTGACCTGGCCAAGGCATTCAGTATAATGCCCCACTCAGGCATTGTTGACAAGCCATCTGAGCTAGGTATAAATCACTACCTAACTCAGTGGATTGCCATCAGGCTCACAGACAGGACCAAAGAAGGATTAGTGAAACTACCTCCACCAAGAAACAGGTCACCAATGGAGTACCCCAGAGTTCCATGCTGGGCCCACTCCTGTTTTGCATCTACTTCTTGGAAGTCAAGGCTAATGTTCAAGGCCTCTGGCTCACCAAGTTCAAAACTGACTGTAAATTGGGAGCTATTATAGATTCCTCCAAGAGACCAATATCTTGCATGAATGTTTAACACCAACAAATGACTGGTGCCAAAGCCATGGCCTAAAGCTCAGTGCCAAAAAATGCATTGTAATGCCTTTTGGGAACTGTCAACCCAAGTTAATTACTTTATTGATAAAAAGTCCCTACGAGTCAACCCAGTAGTATTGGATATGGAAACATATGTAGACAACAATCTGACCTTTGACAAATACATAGCTATGATGGTGTGGAAATCATTTTCTGTCACCCAACTTATAGGTAAGGGTATGACATCTGGATCCAAGGAAGTATTAGTACCACTCTACTCAGCCCTTATAGGACTTCTCATCAAGTACGGTATCCCTTTTGGCAATTACCTAAGCAAATACTTCCAACAGTTGGAACATCCACAAAGGTTTCTCACCAGAGGAATTCAGGACATGAATACCCTGTCCTACTTAGATTAACTAAAGGCTCTGTCTGTTTAGTCAGTCTCCTACATCACTGATGGGGATCTCTGCCTGGCTCACAATGCTTCCTTAAACCCAGCCATGATGAATCTGTTGCACATGCACAAAACAAACAGCACCAGAAAAACTAGTTCCAGGGATCTGAATTTAATTTGTGACATAAACAGAAAACTCTGGAGAGACAGATATCTATCCACAAACATCCCTACCCTATGCAATAAGCTCCCCATCCATATGAAACAGACTTCATCTCTGGCCCTATTTAAATTGGATGGGAAATCATGCATATATCCCTGGTCTGACCCCCCCCCCCAACTTTCTTTGTGGTTAGAGGCTGTCAATAAGAAAAGTATCATCTTAGCTAATCCCCCACACAGCTCCCTTGCTTACCTCTCTTTCAACATGAACCTCCTCATGTAGGCACCCATGATTCTCGGGACCCAAATGGTTTGGGATGCATGGCTAGGTCTGTAAGGGCCCTTGTGGTTGTTAGCCAAGTAACATCCTATGAACCTTTGAACTAATGTAAATATCCTTCAAATATGTATTTGTAATTTGTAAATACATTTCTCTCGATTATCTTTGTTCTTGTGTGTACATATATTCCTTTCTTTGCTAACCATTCTTTGTGGTCTCTCAGCTCTGACACTGTCAATGTATTAGTAATCCTTTTCTCAACTATCCACTGTCTCTTTTTATCAAATTTGAATTAATGTATTTCCCTACTTACCTCACCTTTGTTTTTTCTCTCTCTCCTGCTCTGTCTCTCTCTCTCTCTCTCTCTCTCTTTCTCTCTCTTCTCATCTCTTCTAATTTAAACAAATTAGGCTTAGTTATCTCATTAAGCAATCTTATTATTTCTTTGGTTACTCTGAATTATATTGCATTGTATTGTATTATACTTGTAAAACTGACAACCTTTACAATTCTGCTACATTATATTATCTTCAGGATTCAGCAAGCTCTGCACAGCGTGCAGGAATAGTGCAGGAGCTGCTGGAGGCAATATGGCCACTGTGTGATCCAGGAATAAGGTCCCAGGACAAGGCAGGAGTGCTCCTGCACTATTCCTGCACGGACACAGCTCCTGTATGTAAATTACTCCATTTGCAGGTGAAAACCATGCAAATGAGGTGAATTTGTGATCCAGGAAGCTGGCAGCCGGCTGTGCAGGACTAGTGTAGCCTGCAGAAATGTAATTGGTTAGTAACCGAGTACATTTCTCAAACTACAAAACGGAGCCATGACAGCTCCAAATAAAAGGTGTATCTAATGTGGAAAGCATGCCAATGGCCAAATATATGGCCATTGGCATGGAAAACAGTTGCAAAAAAAAATAAATAAATAACTTTTATTTTTTTTAGCCGATTTCGGCTGTTTAAGCATAGGGCAGCAGCGTGCAAATGAGATCGGACCGAAAAAAAAAAAAACTTGAAATAAGCATTCTATCCAAAATCACAATTTTACCATTATACTCAATGGCAGGCAGAAGACAACATGGCCAGTGAATAGTGGTTGCTAAGAGGGAAGGCTCAGTGTCAGACTTGTAACTAGGCATTAGCAGGCAATCCTATGCAAATGAGGGGAATAATACTGAATCCCAGATCCCCCTCATGGCTAGCATGCACCCAACCGTGTCGGTGCAGGAAGACCATGTTACAAACCTAAGAGCTAGTTGACATCATAGAGGGGTGTGTCAGGCATACTGTAAGCTTATTGGACCCCTGTGGCTCGGATTTGCCCTTAGCTTAGCAGAGCTAAGCAAGGGGGTGTGTCTGAAGCTGCCTAGCACTCCTTACATAGCCTAAACAGGTGTGTGCATCGTGCACCGTATTTTAAAGGGAAAAAAAGTAAACCAGGAAATAGCAGCTTGGTGCACATCTGAGCAATGTGTTTGCACGGCATGCCCCTGGGCTTAAACAGGAAGGCAATGAGAAGGGAAAACAGCAGTAGGAAGGTAATCAAGGAGAGCTAGCATAGCTGGCAGGTGAAATGCATCAGAATCAGACAATTACACAGGCAGCAGCTCAGCTCAGCCCAGCACACCACTATAAACTATGCAAACACCTGTCCTTCTGGTTTTTCCCACAAACTCTACACCACCGGTGTACACAAGCGGAGAAATTTTACCAAACAAAAGCAACAAAATGATTGGGGCTGCAACAGCTATCATAAATCAATATGTGGAAGAGGCTGAGGGTGGTGAGGATGAGAATGCTGATGAACAACCCACAGTGAGGAGAAGGAGAAGAGTGTACAGGCCCAGGGTAACTTACCAGTGACTACATGAGCTGGAGATAGTGGAGCGCTATAGGGTGGACCGGGACCTCCTACAGCAAATTATTGAGCTGTGCTGGCCACACCTCACACACAGAACCAACAGAGGGGAATCCATCCCAGTGGATACTAAGGTATGTGTAGGCCTAAGAATACTAGCCACAGGTACATTGCAAAGGCCAACTGGGGATATCATGGGGATCTCACAGGCATCAGCATCCAGGGTATTTCACCAGTTCCTGGATGCCATGTCAGCACATGCCAGTGAGCATGTATATTTCCACAACAGCTGTGAGGTGTCGACCAGCAATATACGTCTCTTCCACCAAATAGCAGAATACCCTGAGGTAGTGGGTGCTATTGATTGCACGCAGATACACATCAAAGCACCACCCGGTGAGTGGGGAAGGGTCCACATCAACTGCAAGGGCTTCCCTTCCATCAACTGCCAGGTCATGTGTGATGCCCTGGGCATTATAATGAATATGCGTGCTGGCTTCCCTGGAAGCTATCACAACTCCAACATCTGGCATATGAAGCAGCTGTACCAGAGATTTGCCAATGGGGACATCCCTTATGGCCACCTAGTGGGGGATGCTGGTTATGCACTGGAGCTGTGGCTGATGACACTCATCAGAAATGCACACACCTGAACAAGAACTCCATAATGAGGCACACACACAAACCAGAATCATAATAGAGCATGTGTTTGGGATGCTCAAGTCACATTTCTGGTGCCTGGACATATCTGGTGGAGCCTTGCAGTACTCACCAACTACATGTACCCAAATTGTCATCATATGTGCCATGCTACACAATATAATCCTGTGGAAAAAGCTGCAGCAGAAACAGCATGGGGCAGGGCCACACAGCCCCTCACCATTGCCAAGGCCTGAACAGGCACAGAATGACTCAGAGGAGGAACAACCTGAACCTGCCCAGTAGGCAGAAGGAGGCATGCCCAGTATGCCCAGGCCATGGCAAAGAGGCAACGCATAGCACATACACTGACATGTTAGAAACCCAGGGAATGACACCTCTTTCTGACTCGCACATACAGTAAAAGGGATGCCAGATATGACACTACCTGTGCTTAACCATGTATAGGGACTGTACTATATGCATCCAACATAGTCAGCCCTCCAGCACCATCCTCATTACTGGCACAGCCACAAGGTAAGTCACTCTCCCTATCAATTGTCGAATGGAGTAGTATATTTTGTTACTTGTATCTATGGTATGGATGTTAGCATGTAAGGGAATCGGGTGGCTGAATGTAATGCCAGCAGATAGTAGACATCTATAGTGGCATCATGAGATCTGTAACAAACACTGGTGTCACCATAGTAGCCAGTACTAAACAAGGTGACAAAACTCACCACAGGAAATGTAGTGGGCCACATGTATGTCCACAGGACACACACATGCCAGTCAGGGAGGCTCACATGCCCAACAACAGTCTCAGCCAGAAGGACAGGCATAGACAAACACAAACAAAGGCTGTGCTAAGGCTTCTGATTGATTGCTATGGAGAACATCCTCCATCCAGACCTACACAGACTGCAACAGGTCAGGTAGTAGGATGTTAGATCTGAAGGGTAAGAAGTCTCAAACTGAAATGTAGGTCAATCAAACCTAAGAACTGTAGTACATTGATATGCCTCTAGTCAGCATAATAGGTCAGAATACAGAATGAAATGAAGTACCTGAAATACCAGTACAGTCAGACCAATTGTGTACAAGTGTCAGGTGTGCCCCCCAATCCTATGTACAAATATAGTAACATGTATGTGTAGGTATAATAACAGTGGACCACAGATTACCTGAGCTCGCCAAAATAGCAGGATAGATTGTAGCATGTGTACAATATGCAGGGCTGCATTTGCTAGGTTGGTGTGTGTTGTGTATAGCGTGAGAGTGGTCAGTATGTAGGCATGGTGAGGTTTGTCCTGGTGGCCACTGGCCAGTACTGCTGATGACAGGGCCAAGTTCTCACAACTGCAGTACCAAAACAATGCTTCCCAGCAAAACACATTCCAGCAGTAAGCCATAGTAAATGTTTGGAAGTAATATGTGTCACCATCTAAAAGATGGACATGGCATGAATGTGGGCCCAGACATACAAACAGTACACAGGGGGAAGTACCCCAGACAGACAGTGTATAATATGTTACTGTCAAATGGACACACCTTTGGAATTGTACATACAGGTTAGCAGCACATTAGTTGGGCTTGTAGTAGGAAATTCTGATATCATCTGGCCAAACACTGGCAGACCACAAAGGTCACAGGTATGAAGTATTGAGAAACAGCTGATGGCCCTGCACAAGCCAGCATAAGTGGAATGCCCCATGCATATCTGTGAGACAGATGCAAGTAGTGTTCATATCACACATGCACCCAGCTCACACCACCATCACCCACAGGTACCTCTCCGGTCTTATCCCTGCTGTTGGGAATGAGTACAATATGACCCCCCACCTCTGTATGGCAAGAGTCAAAGAATGCAGCATGCAGAACAGGTGTCCCATTCAGGTGTGTCCCTAGCTGTAAGCACCACCCTGCCAGCATCTACACCACAGGATCAATAATGACAGAAAGTATTGGCATTAACACTTTGCACACTTACCTTGTCACTCCAGGGGAATATAGTGTACTGCAGTCTGGGACTGTAGGAGTGACACAATGTAACAGCCTGCTACAGCTGGCCTGCATCACTACTAAATGGCCTACAGTCATCTGCTAAAGGCCTGTGTCTCACCTGTACTGCCAATGTATGTTATGTCATGGACTCCCAAATAGCAACATAACACAGTCCACAGAACCCAAATGCAAGGCCATGTGGACAAATCCCAGTAACATGTCCACCATGTCCTACTGCATGAACTGTGGACCAAAACTAAATTATTGCTGGGATGAGGTCATAACTATAGGGAACTTATCAGATAATGTTTGCACAATGTTTGGAAGAGGATGGAATAATAGAGGGGGCTAGTAGGAGCATGGGCGGCATGGAGTGTGTGAAGTCCGAAACTGAGCCATGTGTGCATACTATCCCCTGCCTGCAAACACAGGAATGAGTGACTACAAACCTGTTTATAAACCACAATGTGAAGGGGTAATGTCCAGAATTATGACCCTGCCTCTGGGTAACCTGTGTGAATCTGTACAGCTGTAGGGTATGGCCACAGGAGGATATAGCCATACTGTCACATCGATGGATGTACAAGCATGGGATCCTCAGCCACCAGTGTACTAAGGTGCTGAACCATTTACACAGACCCAGCAGCAAGTGTCTGCAGCTTCCCCTCCAGAATGGCATGATTGTGCAAGAATATGTAGGCTGTAGACCACAATAATGAACGCAGCTGCATTCACCCTGTGTTCCCCGGGACATTACTGCAAGCAAATATGTATACCTGACAGTACATTATGACATAAAACATCACAGTGTAAAACAGTACATATGTCTGAATATCTCTGCTAACATCAAGACCATGTAGTAGAAGTAGCACAGACACAATTACCTACAGTAACCCACTATCCTGTGCCCATTTTGACCCCATATTGTCAACAGATCTACAGATATTTGGCAGTAACAGGTTGCTAGCTGTAGATGTAGAACACAAAAGCCTGCGCTGGAGTACAACCTACCTGGAATGGGTTCACACATTCAATACAGAAGGTCATACTGGGTATGCTCCGACACTTGAAATGAAGCCCATGTCTGGCAACAATAGTGGACTATACATATCTGACAGTCACAGATGTTTGTGCACACACACTCCTCAGTACACACCAGTTATGCTTTGCACACACATTGAATAGGAATACACACATATATCCAAGGACAACACACTATAATAGGCCAAAATTGCACATATGTAGATGTGTGGAAGAGCGTGACAGACAGTGACAAAGAGCCTTCCATCTTTAGGCCTGTCCCACCCAGCACAAATCCAATTGGCAAAAACTACATGATGTCCAAATGTCAATCACTGTAGACATTTGCCTCTGGTATCCCTCAGCACTATAGTGTCTGTGGTGCTTGTACTAACTGTGTAACATGACTGTACAAGTCAGCAGTCATCTACCAGTTGTATACACGTACCTGTGGAATATAAACCTGTGCGTGCCTGAGTGTTGTGTGTCTGCTTCTAGATGAATGGGTTATGGCCCATTCACACACACTGCACTGACCATTGCCCCACTATGGGTAGCCTGCTGATGTCTTCACCTTGAAATACGACTTTGGGAAAAGCATAGCCCTATAACCTCCATGGTGTGTGCTATAACTGTGTAATGCTATAGTGTGACGTACTAGTTAGGTAGGAGTTTTAATCCCAGACATGGCAACTGTGTGTGTGTGTGTGTGTGTGTGTGTGTGTGTGTGTGTGTGTGTGTGTGTGTGTGTGTTTGTCTGTGTAGGGATCAATGCTTTTGAGGCCATTCACACGCACTACAATTTCAAATGTCCTACTTTGGCAGGTCTGCTGATGTCATTCACTTTGAAATACACCTTTGGGGGAAAAATAGCAAAGTTAACTCCATGGTGCATCCTGTAACTGTGTAATGCTGTAGTGTGGTGTACTAGTTAGGTAGGAGCTCTAATCCCAGACATAGTAACTGTGTGTATGTGTGTGTTTGTCTTTGTATGGATCAATGCTTTTGAGGCCATTCACACTCACTACAATTTCAAATGCCCTACTTTGGCAGGGCTGCCAATGTCATTCACGTTGAAATACACCTTTGGGAAAGATGTAGCCCAGTAATCTCCGTGGTGCATCCTATAACTGCGTAATGCTGTAGTGTGATGTACTAGTTTGGTAGGTGTTCTAATCCCAGACATGGCAACTGTAGAACTTTGTGTGTGTTTATCTCTGTGGGGATCAGTGCTTTTGAGGCCTTTCACAGTCACTACAACTTCCATTGCCCTACTTTGGCAAGCCTGCTGATGTCATTCACTTTGAAATACACCTTTGGGAAAAGAGTAGCCCAGTAATCACAATGGTGTGTGCTATAACTGCGTAATGCTTTAGGGTGATATACTAGTTCTAGTCGCAGATATGGCAAATGTGAAATGCTGTGTGTGTGTGTGGGGATCAATGTTTTTGTGGCAATTCACAGTCACTAGGCACTCCTAAAAATGGATAACGCTGATATCTGTGCAGTGACAGAGACCTGGTTCAAAGCTCCAGAGAGCACCCCTGCAATACCAGGTAGAGCTCTCACCACACCTGTTGGCCACCAAACCAGGACCAAAACAATAAAGGTGGAGGAGTGTCCATATTCACCAAGGATATTCACAACCCCAGGCTACTTGCCCAACAGAATGTGTCTGAAATGCCCCCGGTGCAATCAACACTAGGTCAGACTGCAATCCAAATTGTATAGCTTGCTACAAATCCCCACCATGCCCCATGATTCCCACTACAGTTTTGAAACATACTGGGAAATATTATGATACAACCAAACACCCTAATACTGGGTGACTTACACTACCCTGCCATTAAATGGGAAAAATGCTTGTGTGCCAACACGTGTGCCCAACAGTTTTTGGAAGTCATAATTCCCAATGCCCAGGATCAAGTAACCCACATTCCCACCAAAGGCTCAAATATCCTACACCTGGTCATTACCAATATGGGAAATCAATGCTCCACACCTATGTTCACCCCCATCGGTGGTCAGGTCTGCCCATGAGCTAATCACCCTTAACATCAACATCCCTCCCCCACACCCCAGTAAGGAAACCTTCGTAACACACATCTCCAAAGCCAACGCCATGCTACACATGTCAGACGTGACTAACGTCATGACACCCATGCAGATGGGAGCTGAAAGGATGACTGCTGAATCCTACATGAAGGCACCGTATGAGCACATCTACTCGTGCATGAATATATAGAACCAAGTCACTCCCCACCAAGAAAAGGAAGTCAATGTGGTGGCCTCCTGCCATAAACATACTGTACAACAAAAGGAGGAAACTGTTGCAGAAACGGGGGAGTTTCCAGGATACAAAATACTCTCTTACCAGCCACAATAAAAAGTTGGAATCCCTCATAACATCCACCAAAGCTAGTTACAAACATAATATAGCCAAAGATGCCAAAGACAACTGCAAGCCGTTCCATAGCTATGTCAGGAATCTAAATGGCAATGCTCAGAACTGGTCTGAACTAGAACAGGATGGTATTAAATATACTGCTCCCAAGGATATTGCCAACATCCTAGCAGATCAATTCAGTGCCAACTGCACCCCCTCCCACCCCCAAAAGGGCCCATCTCAACAGGGAAAGATTGACAGATTCCAGTAATAATGGCCACATAGGTAAAAACCACACTCTCCAGACCTAAGACAACAGCAGCCATGGGACCAGTCAACACCCCGGGCTGTGTACTACATGAGATACAAAATGAACTGGCACCTCACCTACGTGCCATGTCTAATCATAGCCACACCTCAGGCTTCATGCCCACTGTGTGGCTCACAGCTACAGTTATCCCAGTCCACAAGGGGGATCCAGCTTGGATCCTGGGAACTACAGTCCCTGCAGTGTGATGTGCCTGATCTGCAAAGCCATGGAATGTATCATCATGGAAATTAAAACAAAGATATTGGCAACCTGCAAACACTGGACCCCAACCAGGCTGGGTTTGTGAAGGGGCGATCATATCACCTCAACCTGACTGACAACTGTGAATCTGTCTCCAGAGCTGTGGATGAGGGTAAGGTGGTTCACATAGCTTATCCAAACCTCTCCAAGGCCTTTGACACCATCCCCCCAGTCTGGAATTATAGATAAATGGATCAAGCTGGCCATTAATCCCTATGTCACCCAATGGGCTGCCAACTGCTGTACTGACTGAACCCACACTGTAAATGTAGGTGACACCAATCCCAGCCCCAGACAAGTGATGGTTGGAGTACCTTAGGGTTCAGTTTGGCACTGCCCTTGTTTGCCATCTACTGCTCTGAAGTACAGTCCAGCAGTAAGGGACTCTGGCAAACAAAGATTGCAGATGACTGCACACTGGGAGCCAATATTGAATCTCCACATGATGTGGATATTCTACAGAAGGACCTTACAGAAAGACATGCTTGGTGCCTGAGCCATGGCCTCAAGATCAATGCCAAGAAATTTATAGTTACCCCCTTTAGGAAGGGGCATGTACCTGTGAAGTACCACATAGGTGGCAGTACACTAAACACCTAAAGTGTGATAAGACACTTAGGGACACAAGTGGACAGTGGTCTCACCTTTGATAACCACATTTCCACAGCAGTCAGGAAATCCCCCTATGTGGCACACCTCAACACTAAGGGCTTTACATCCAAGAAAAGGAGGCCATTGTCCTCCAGTAGTCATCTCTCAGTAGACCCAGTACAGACTACAATGGCCCATTACGTATGTACCTCACAAGACATCTGCAACAACTAGAAAAGCTGCAGACATACCTCACTAAAAAAATCACAGGCCTAAACAGATGCCCTATGCTGAACATCTGAAAATTATCCAGCTATACTGTCACATATTGTGTTTTCAGAGGCGGTCTCTGCTTAACATACCATGCCATGCCAAACACACAGCTGTTGGACATGCTACACTTAACGAATTCGAAACCCTCACAGCCACATGCTCCAGGGATCCAAATCTTGTCATTACAATGAACAATACATGCTGGAGGAATGTGTTCCTGATCCAGAGATTCCCCAGACTCTGGAATAGACTGCCCATACATGTCAAGCAGAGTGCCTCTTTAGCCCTCTTCAAAAGGAACCTGGACGATTGGATGGGAGATAGGAAACTGACCCAGTGGATCATGTCAGCTACCCTGCTAGACAGGGGTCGAGGGAAGTAAATATTGTGGAAAGACATAGCCAGGGAATTGTCATGTCTAGGCATGTATAGGTTCTAGGGCTGATAGCCTAGTACCAACATATCAACCTATGAACCAATGACCTTCACTTTCTATTGCCCAACCTTGGTAAGGTTGCTGATGTCATTCACTTTGAAATACACCTTTGGAGAACAACTAGCCCAATAAGCTTCGTGGCACGTGCTATAACTGCTTAATGCTGTAGTGTGATGTACTAGTTAAGTAGGAGTTCTAATCTCAATGTAAAGGTTTGTGTGTATGTTTGTCTGTGTAGGGTCCAATGCTTTGAGTTCATTCACATTCACTGCAACTTCCATTGCCCTACTTTGGCAATCCTGCTGATGTCATTCACTTTGAAATTCACCTTTGGGGAAGGAATAGCCCAGTAATCTCTGAGGCATGTGCTATAACTGCATAATGCTGTAGTGTGATGTATTAGTTAGATAGGAGTTCTAATCCCAGACATGGCAACTGTGAGACTTGGTGTTTGTGTGTGTGTTTTTCGTACGTATCCTGTGTGGAGGTAGCTGTGAGTTTGTAACAACAGGACTCACTGTGGAGTGGGTTTTGCAAATTTCTTATTTACTGGGCCTGTTATATGTCACAATGTCCACCTTACAAGGATAAAAGATGTCAAACAGCAGAGAGGCTGGGGTAGATAATCCAAACCTCTACATGTGACATCATGGCTTGGAGAACAATATAGGCAACCCCTGTATTACCCAGAGAGCACTCTCCACCCATGTCTCATACACAAACACTGTGTTGGTAGTTCCCTGAATATTGCCCACAGATAGTAACCATGGTGTGATTGCAGTGGACTACAGAGGACATGGCACCCTGTCCCATCCCCACAATAGGCAAATAATTTCATACAGTGCTCCTTCACTATGTTCCCCACTGGATGACTGCAACAACTGTAGAGCCAGCAAATGTAACCCACAAAGGACATACTATGCCTTACACACATGCCCTGTATAGACAGATGCCACTGACACCAGGGAATACATATATCATGCTGTCAATGAGGTGCAGGGTCAACCTGGTATCCATTGCCACTTCTCACCACATGAGGTCAGGAATGGCAAATCTGATGATAACAAACTGTCTACACAACATGCCCCAGACACCCCTGGTACACTTCTACATGTCAGAGAACATGCATGTAGGATGTGTGCACATCCCAGACACTGTCCATATCATGGAATATATAACACATACATGGCAAGCATTGCACAGCACTGGCAACCCACAATAGTAACCCAGATGACTGGATGGTGAATACAATACTCACCTTTGTGGGCCAATCCAGACACTACACCCTTGAGCCACACTGCAAACCATTGTCATGTGGCCTGATGCTAAGCTATACCCTTTACCTAGCCTTGTACAGCCTTCTGGCACAGTCAACCATTACACACCTGTGAAGCAAAGCACCCATGCATGTCAGTACTCATTATAATAATTTGGACACCATTCACACTCACTACACCTCCCATTGGCCTACTGAAGCATGCCTTCTGATGTCAGACACCTTGACATACATACCCTTTACCCATATATCATCCTGATAACCCCTGTGGTGCATGTAATACCTGCATATTACTGTATTGTGGCAAACTAGCTAGTTAGGAAGTCTAGTCCTGACCCTGCCAACTGTGATAAACTGTGTGAGTCCCTGAGAGAGTGTGGCTGTGTCAACCTTGACACCTGTTCATGTGGACAGGCACGTGTACTACACCTACCTTATCCCTCCTTTATCACTGTTGCTGATGTCACTCACTAACAAATATACCTTTGTACAGCTACCCAACATGTAAGCTCTGTGGTGCATGCAATAACTGCATATATATGTGATAGCAATACATAGTCAAGCAGGGGTTTGAAATCCTGTACTGGTAAGTGTGTGATACAAACATGCTTAGGTGTTCCTCTCCCACCCCCTCTCTGTCTTACTTTCTCTCGGTCTGTCTCTCTCACTCCCTATCTGGTGGATGTGGAGAAGTACACCTGCTTTGCTTAGGCAGCAGCTTGTGTTTTGTAAGTGATGCTCCTGATCAGCTGATGGACTCTGCACTAATTGCAGTCCCCCACTAGCTGATTGCATGTGCAAAAGCTGTGGTAACATTCCCATAGTCAATTTCAAGGAAACATACTCCTATAACTAGGAACATCATGTGGGTGTTGGCCCTTTTAATTCACTGTGAGAAGGACTTTATGTCAGTGTTTGGCAAACAGCATCACAGACGGTAGTGAGACATACCGCTAACAACATACACTGTGGAGACAGACCAACAAACAGGAGGGGGATATGCCAGACATGACTACAGAATGTAAGTGTTGCTCTTCTGCATTTGGAGTAATGTTGGTTTATCAGGGTTTGTGTGGATATGGCTGGTGTACATGATTTAATACCTGTCATGACAGTGTTACATGTCTGAGGAAACTCCCACCTGTAGGGTTTTCTGCAGACTTGCCAGTGTTTGGAGTCTTATGTTTCTTGTGTTACTCACAGATCACATATCTTAGAACTGCAGAAGCATAGTCTGAGGATTGCAGTCAGTACATGGTGACAGTCATGAGAGTTACTGACTTCATATCCCTCATAAGACATATGTCACAACAAACCCTGTTACAACAGTAAATGTATGAGGTTATCACAGCACCATGCCAATATTGGCCCAGTGTTTGTGCCTCCAGCCACAAGTCTGTCAACCTTTGTACAAATGTCATGCAGTATGAAGTGCATATGTTCTGTACACCATTATTTATTGACATCATACCTGATAACCAGACAGTCAGATATCAGACTGCTAGACATGTTATGTATAGTAGGGGTTATATTTGAGGACATAACCTGGGCATTCTGTGGTTGTGTGTACAGTACTGAGCTCTGTGTACTTATGGTGATTGTTGACAGTATGTGTGTTGCAAATACATACATTGGCCTGTGTACAGACTGTGGTAGATGTCATTTTTCTTGGTCCTGTTCTATCTGATGTTACATGCTGCTCCAGTGTATAGTACCCTATCGGCTCAAATGTTTGTAGGGCCAAACACACACATGTCCCATACCACAGACAGGCATTGGACCACACTGTGTCATGGCCCAGTATATGTAGGGTTAGTGTGTGAATGGCACATATGAGGATGATGTTGATCAGACAGTCCATACAGTGTAATATTAAGCTTGCTTACCATATGTGGCTGTGTTCACATTAGTTGTGGGTATGCACTTTCACACAGGTGTTTGTTACTCTGTGTTGTGACATGCCTGTAGAGCCTACTATATTTGCAGGTACATGTGTATTCCTCCATAAAAAATGTAGGCCAGTATTGTGGCAGTCTGCCTGTAGTATGCACAGTGCTTTGTTACATGCCTAGCAGCTTAGTGTAATTACCCAGTGTGATATTATGTCCAGATATTTTCCAGATGTACAGCTGCCAGGCCACCATAACTGTTGTGTATTTCTGACAAAGCAGTGAGATGCTGTACAAATGTATGCCACTAACTAGTGGGTAGGATGTGGCCATGTGACCTCTGCACCACCAGTTATTATGTGTCAGGATAGACAGGAGTGTGTGAATGCATAAACTGTGTGGGCATATGTAGTCCAGTATTTATGTGATATACCCATTTAAATGGCTGTTAAAATCCACATTGTCAGGCCGGGTCCACATGTCTCACACTAAGGGGATCTGTGACTGACCAGAGTGTGCCAGACTGTCCACATATATTGGTCATATCTCTGTTGTTGTCCACAACATCATTACTGTGATATCAGTGGTACTGTACTATGATGACCTTAGGATGTCTGTCAGTAACTGATGGTGTACATGTCAATAGCAGATGTGACCTCCCACACACAACATGTCTGTTAAGACAACCTCTGTTACAGTAGCAACAGTCTACATATATACCTGCAATACATACATCACATCTCCTTGCACTAAGAGGTTGAGACTAATGGTGCTGAGGTATGACTCCACTCCATGTTCTGGACATATGGTAAACATATATATATATATATATATATATATATATATATATATATATATATATATATATATATATATATATATATATATATATATATATATATATATGGGTCTACTTCATATGATCGACAGCGGCACAGTGGTGCAGCGGTTAATGTTGTCACCTCACAGCAAGAGGTTCTCCGGTTTGATTCAAGGCTGGGGTGCCTTCTGTGTGGAGTTTGCATGTTCTCCCTGTGTTCGTGTGGGTTTCCTCCGGGTACTCCGGTTTCCTCCCACATTCCAAAGACATGCATCTGGAGCATTTCTCCCCAGGCCTCTGCTGAAAACAGGCTCTGTGGAACCTAGTCGGACATTCCCGGTCAACAAATGTTAAATAAATAAAATAAATAAAAATATGATAGACAACCATTTGACTGACACCAAAACACCTAAAGCTCAAAACACCTAAAGCGTATATGATCAAAACTCATAACGTCGACACATGTAATCTAAAGCATTATGACCTTTCCCCACTGTAGCGTGACCCTGGAGTAGGAATAAATAGTTAAGGGGGGTTGTGGGGGGTGGAGCCCCCACATTATTTAGATAACTATAGTAATTTCTGTTATAAGTATCCATGTATATGTTTAAAATGTATGGCATACGTGGGGGGCTGTGCCCCCACACCACCAATGTGGGGGACTGTGCTTTGGATTTCATGTGTCAATGCTCAAATCTGCATCTGTGTGCTGTCATTACAGTAGCAAGGGGTGTGAGTCTCTTGTCTGGGACATGAGTATATATGGCTTGTACAACACTCTTATCCATGTGAATGTGTTACATACAAGGGTAGTATCCCAGGTTATATGCAGTCACACTGGTATTTAGTGTATCATTACGTTACTACTGTTGACAGTGCTTTCCCAAGCAAGAGTAGATTGCTAATTGTAGTACTGGAAACAACCACCCCTGCATGCATAGATGGACTCTGGGTCCTCACCGTCATGTTCCTGGTGTGTGAACTGTGTCACATTATATATTTCCTACTGGATAATGATCTGACATGTGGAAAATAACTGTAGACTACTGTCTGTATAGCACATGTCAGTGAGGGCTGCTATAATATAATAATGGCATACCTATCGGTGTCAGACGTCTGTCTGTCAACACATTCATCCTACTGCATAGCTAGTTGGTGAGCTGATGTCTGTCAGTCCCTGTACAGATGTGCAGATGTCAGGTATCCATCTTGGATACGCACATGCAATCTATGCTTGACTGATACTGACATGTCTGCCCAGCTGTGTTATAACTGGCACAGATAGGACTCAACACCCTGTATGCACCACATGCCACAGATACCTCAACTACACTACCACAGTCAACTGAACATTCTTGGGTACAGGTCACTAAGACAGACACTAACCATGTTATGTAATACACATTGCATACATGTCAAATGGAGCACCTCACCGGCCCTTTGCAGAAGGCACCCAGAGGATTGGCTGATGCATGTCACTCTCACCCTGAGGGTCAGCACAGTGGTGTCTGTAGATAGATGGCCTGCTGGCACATGGCAGGTGGCATGATACCACTGTACACACATTCCCTACACTTCCCATCTCTCCATGGACAATAGCCTGGTACACACCTATGAACAACTGCACCGATGCACATCAGTATTGACAAATGTGTACGTGTGCATTACTGAGAATATCAGTGTCTGTGTGTTAATAGTCCTGTGGTTGGGAATACCCAGAGGCCCTTCACACCCACCACACCACCCATTGCCATAGTTAGCATGTGGTTGCTGCTGTACCGGACATTACATGTACCTTGTTATGCTCCTCTCCCCAAGGGCTACCTGGGCCTTGAAGTATCAGCACAACACTGTTGTACAAATTGGTTGATAGGCATTGGATACCCACTGAGTTCTGGCAAGTGTGTGTGTGTGTGTGTGTGTGTATATATATATATATATATATATATATATATATATATATAATGTGTGTGTATAGGGTACAGCATTCCGAGGCCACATAATCCTATTACAATACACATTGCCACACAGTATTAGGGATAGTGATGTTGCTGCCCATAGGAGAGGCATGACAATGCATCACCCTACTATGCCTATGGCATGTGCATTAGATGCATATCCCTGTAGTAGCACTGTTGGGATGGACAAGGAGTTGTATTGCATTCCTGGTCAATGTGTGATGGTGGGTATGTCAGAGTGTCATCATGGGCTCCAGTGCATACAATATCCACAGTGGGGAGTGGGTGCTGGGTATACTGTCATTACACCATGGTACCTTGGTATATGTCCCATGTACCACTGTATGGTGACAACTGTCACCATTAACCATACAGGTAACTGATAACACTATCCAGCCCAGTTATGCATGTGCTGTGTGCAACCTTCCTGTAACACATTGGGCACACTGACAAGGTAGTTAGCACTGATAGGTCCAGGTCTCTCAGATGTGTGTCTGACTGTTATGTGTTTGTCAACGTATATATGACGGTATGTCACAGTATTGTCAATATACAACCATTACATCCCCCATTACCATACTGTACATGCCTGGGGATGTTTTGCATGTAACATGTAACCTGGAACACACCTCATTCTAAAAGCTGTGTGGTGATTGCAATTAAAGCCACACACATCAGTAGCACTACATACCTAGGCAAGGATCTAGTCCCAGTGTTGATAAGTAAAAGTGTGCATGTATGTAGAGAGATCTACTTCAGGTTGCAGAATATACATGTCCCAGGAGTCATCTGTCCAAGAACTGTGTGGCATATACTAACATGTCACAGGTATCATCCTGTGGACATTTATTCTATCACAACTATTGTTAGCTGTGTAAATGTCCTTTTCCACACTGTATAGGTGTGCAGCGATACTGAAGTTAGTATATATAGCTGGTTGTGGCTGTTGTGGATACAGCCAACATCACTGCTGTTACTGTTGAGTGTACCCTCCCCCATGTAGCTGGCCATAATACTGTACAGTTCATGTTAACAGGTTATGTATTTGTCTATCACACTATCTGTGGATCTACAGCACCTCTCACCCTCCAAAGGGTAGGGGGGTGCCACCCACACCAGCACACATATGTTTACCGTGTTGAGAATTGCACTATATTGGGGAAGGGGACATATACCCTGTCAGTACCATCGTCAATGACATTAAACTAGCAGACTGCTTATTCCACAATGTCATGTTCTGCATAGTCAGGCTTGGTGGAATTACATAGGCTACAATGGGTTCCTTGCACAGGTACATACATCCATGTGTACAGTATTCTCTGTGTAGTGCATCAACACCAAAGCCTCTGTGTGTGTTATACACAAACATGCAGTGTGTACCACCTACTACAACTACCATTGTCCACTGTAGAAGGGCTGCTAACAGGAGCCACCATGCACTCACCTGTATACAACACCCCCAGACCTATCGGCCATGTGGCACAGGCAGTAACTGTTATACAGACCTGCGACATGTGTTCACCTGTATCCAGGATATGGCACAGCCAAGGTGTCACCACAGTGCCATACACCTTGTGAGATATGACAGCAGACCATCCTCCTGCTGACACATGGACACCTACAACACAAATGGATAAGATTATGGACACCACAATCACTCAGTCTTACTAACACTATAATGCATCATGGCTGGACAGCTACACTAGCTGTCATGTAAGCATTAAACATTACTGCTGACAACATGTTACATAGCAGTACATTGGTACTCTGTAGTACAGTGACCATGTGCATCAGATCCAAATTAGTCTGTCCCTGCATTGATGTTATGGATGACAGGGATGTGGTACAGGTATCATCATATGTGTGACGACCATGCCCTGGCCCAGCAATCAAGGAGCCTCAATCCTCACTACTAACACCAGGGAGGTCATCTCATAGAAGAGAAAAGGATAACTAATACACACAGTAAAGTACAATTTCCCTTAAGTGCACACAGACATCACAGTCAGTCTGGGGCTGGTTGCTCCCTTGCTCACCAGGTCCCCAATAAGACTCCCCACTAGCAGAGCTATAGGGTCCAGATCTCAGCCTAACTGGGCAAGCTAAAATTTCCAGTACCCTTTCTGTCCAACCAGTGCTTCGTGTCCCTGCCAAGTAGCTGACACAACACACACACACTTTGAGATAAGTATTTATACAACTTCATAGACACTCCTGGGAAAGGCTGACACAAATTCTCCAACTGTGCCCATTTACCCAGACTATACAGTAGTAATTACTGCCACCACCCAGTTAATAATATCAGTTACTAAAAGACCCTTAAAAGGGTGTCCAATTATTATTGTGCAATATTAATATCCAATGGTAGTATGACTAACAGTCAAGGCTTACTTTAGAGTGGCCTATTACAATAACCTCTATAAATATGCAATGTACTCTAGCACTTATCTCTACACAAATCAGTCACAGGTAGAAGTTTTTAAAATATTTAATAATAAATAATTAAAACACAAGACAAAACTACTACACCACAGAGATATCTAAGAGTTCAGAGAAGACACAGAAACTTAAAATAATACAGCAGGACAGGTCTGATTTCAAAGAAAAATACCTAATTAATCTTTACTAGCATTAACTATTCCTACAAGAAATCACAGTGCTAAAGCTTACATGTGAGCATAAGGCAGAGTGCTGATAAGTTAGATGTCCAAAGTCAAAATGCTTCCAGTCTCTTGTGAGATATAGTATTTAAAACATTACTAACAAACATGTCTCTAAGGCCCTCCTCAAATTACATAATCTTTGACACTTAGGTCTTCCCAGGCAAACAAACTGCATTATTTAGCAATATAACTCCTGCACATAAACTTACAACAATAGAAGAAATTTCACATGTATACTCTAACAGAAACTAGAGCAATAAAGCACCTTCCACATCTAAATTCTGGTCATAAACTTTAGCCTTAAAACAATGGGCATGAAACCTTCATCCAGCCGCACTGGAGTTAAATTCAAATATGAAAGCATCACAACATGCTTCACTGGACCAGTAGAGTGCAATGTTGTCACATATTTTGCAGTTCCACATTTCACAGTAATCTTTTACACTCAAGAAAACATGCCTGTATTTTACATTTATTTATACAATTGATAGAAGTATGTATCAAATTCTATTTAACTAGGCTGGCAGCCTTCACCCATCTCTCCCCAATTGTCACAATATGCACAGGTGTCTTGTTGTTTTGCCAGAGACCTAGGTTGGGCCATACATTTGACACCATGTGTGTGAGTGAGGGGTTTTAATTACTGATATGGCTGTGGTGATGTGGTGTGTGTAGGTATGGGGTTTCCCTAGGTGTGTTTGTATTGTGTGTGAATTTGCATGCACACAGTTCTGCCATATGGTTGCCCTATACAGGTGTTTGTTGGACAGCTGCAGACCATACTGGCAGGGTGTGCAGTTCACCGCCTCCGGCCACGGACACAAGAATTGTGCCTGCCAGGGGTTTCACAGGTATGTCCAGGTACAAGCCTCAATATGCTACTCTCCTCTGATGATGACATATGTCCACTGGAACCAGGTCCCTCCTGGGACTGGCCAGGGCCACATGCACATGGCCTGCTGTGGTGTGGTGTGGACAACACCCCCTCTGCATTGCTGGGGTTGGTACTGCCACTACAGGAGCAGCTTGGTGTCCTTGCATGTCCACGTCAACCTCCAGATGTTGGCGTTGCTCACCTACGTCCATGTGGCCATTGCACCACTCCCACCACATGCTCTAGCATGGACAATCTACAGTCGAGGAGGCCCACCATCTCACCCCACCGTCTATCCATGACCTCTGTATAATAATGGAGGGCACTTGCTACATCACAGATGTTATCACTTACAGCTAAAAAAGCAGCCCTCTGCAGCCTCAGACCCTGTCTGGTGTACTGCTCCATACATGCCTGCACCTCCATGACAGCCTGAAATGTAAGTCTGGTGGTACCAGATGTGGCAATTCTGCCAGGGGCACAATGACCAGTGGCACTCCCATGAGTACCCCTGTAAATCTGCCTATGTGGTACCCTGCCAGACATCTGGCTATGGCTGCTGTGTCCAGACACAGCAGCCATAGATACCACACTGTCCTATGCACTACCACCAACTGTCTCTCTGCTACGGCCACTGGTGATGCAGTATTTATGGGCACTGTGACTGTGTGCGGGGATGGGGTGGATAACAGCGGGATGTCAAACAATGGTGCAATTTCAGCCACTGACAACCCTGCCTGTGCCTCAACACACCTATCATCATTTTCAGTGTCTGTATGGAAACCAACATCAGATTGCATGCAAGAGGGACCCTGACCCACCTCACCACCTGTGAAGGGAAAACAAGAAATGCACTTTAAGACCTGTATACAATTGCTTAACAGTACACACACACACACACACACACACACACACACACACACACACACACACACACACACACACACACACACACCCTGACATTCCACCATAATACCTACCTGTCCCTGAGTTTACAGACTGTCCCAAGTTTATTCACTTAAGTTCCCCATGCTGCAACACACTTGGAAACTTACACTCATTAATACCAATCATTAACATATCATTCTTCTAATTGCCTAGACAAGTGATCACAAAACATGACCTGTTACTCCATTATCTCTTTGACTTGATTGGAGATGGTTTTACAAAGACTCACTGCTGTCATCCAGTTTTCACCCTGGGTATGTCCAGACATCGTGAGCATGGTCCCCATATGTTAGGGGCTACTAGAGTCACTCAATAATGTCACGCACTGGAGTGTCATACATAACTACTGCTCAGTAGATGAAAGATCTGTTGCATGTACACTTTAAACTTAATCTAATATGGGGGCAAACACACCCCCCACTTAAATATACCAACTACGAGATCGCACCACAGTGGAGGAAATAGCAAAGCCGCGAAAATGGGCCACCGATTTTTTTCCATGGGAAAAAAATTGGTGTTCCGTGGCTTTACTATTTCCGTGTTTCAAACATTTGGTTTCGATATTACAATGCTCCAACTCATGTGAGTTTAACATTGTAATATAGACCTGCTATAGTCAATCCATGCTACCAATAGTATACATGTGTGTGATGCATGGGCTGTGTTCGTAGGTGATGCCCTTTCCCCTTAGAAAACACTGCACCTATGTACGCAGTATTGATGTGCACCTGTTCAGCACCCTGCCATGTACTGTGCACCATATCTCACAGGTGTACTCACCATTGCTGAATGTGTATTAAGGTGTCAGTTATGTCTGCTCTGCTACACACAGCCCCTATGTGTTTGTCCGACACATACCTGGGATGATATGTGGACAGATGTCATTTATGAATGACTGATGTCTGATTTACAGATGTCATCATCAGTGGTGCATGCATGACCAATATGATACAATTACACTGACAACTGTCAAACCTTACAATGGCAATGAGGAGTGTACACACCCTTATTGATACGATGCCCTCTTCCTTGATATGCCATGGGACCACATTACTACATATGTTAACATCACATGAGCCTGATATGTGACATATGTCCTGTACAATTAAATGCAGTGTCAAACAAATGTGTTAGTTGTGCTGATGTTGATTGAGATGCATACACTTCCTGGGTGCATATGTGTGCATGCCTTTATCATGATGGTTTGTTGCACCTACTGTTATGTGTAGTACAGCAGTCACTATTGCTGGCAGGGGTATACTAGCAAGTGCCATCTGCATTTGCCAGTATATGGTCAGTCTGCCCTACACATGTCCCCCAACTGCATGATTGCAAGGTCAACTCATGTGCACATCCCTTGGAATTCACACACTGCCATCACTATTGCTGTGGAGTCAGGGTTATGTCTCCCACAGTTCCTGACTCTGACTGTGTGCATATGCAGCCATTTGTAGCATCCTTTGGATCCCCACTGCAGTGCACTGCTGTGTCATGATGACACCCTCTCCCCACCTTCAGCCTTTTTGCAGATACTTGACAAATATGGCCTACACATGTGTGTCAGTTTACAGTGTCCCAAACACTGAACACCATGTGTAACAGCTAAGTCTCAGCTAATGAATGGCAAACATACAGGTGTACACTGGCACTGACACGGTACAGATGGGGATGGTGGGCCTGAGGTGGGGTGAGGTGTTGGTTGTGCAGCACATGTATCTTATGTGATACTGTCTGTAGGTTTCCAATGTGGTCTTGGTACACCAGTACACATTGCAATGCATGCCTTTTGGGAACCTCTTCTGTTATGCATATGCTACCTGTAGAGAGGCCTGGCTGATGTTTCCTGTGGTACAACTGTCACATCTGATTACCCTGACCCATGGACCCCATGTTTGTAGAGTCCAGGCAATTGCTGACATGGGTACTGCCCAGCTAGTACTTGCTAGACATTCTTGCAACCCCCTCAGTGCTGTGGCATGTTGCTAGGCAGCCTGCATGACTGGTTTGATACATGTGACATCATCTGTCTTAGATGGCAATCTGTTTATTTCCTACATTATTCCTGTCCCATAAATCCTCGCCACATACATGACTGTCTGCACTGTTTGCCATGGTATATGCCATGGTGAGGTATGGCTACATGTACAACTCCTGGGTGCTACATTTTGGGTATGGGGCCCATGCCATGGCATGTAAGATATGTGCAAGCCACAGCTGCATCTCTTGCAGGTGAATGGGCACATTTAATGGCCAAACATCTTGGACAGCAGACCATTTCTTGATGTGATATTGCGGACGTGTTCTTGCTGGAAGGTGCATTTCCATGACAAATGCATGCAGTCAGTACCTCAACAGCTGCTTCCACTACATTTTTTTCTGGAGTGTGTGCACACATATGCTTCCAGTGTTTGTGAAGATATGCATTCTCCATATTTGCTGTCCTAACATGCAACTCCATATTACACACTCATTGCTCATGTTAGGACCACATTGCAGGTTGTAAGGGTTGTGGACTGCAGTATTGTTATATGCCATAGTGTAGATCTGTAATAGTTGCCATTGTAATACTGGTATATACACTGTTGTAGCACTGTATAAGGGTGACCTTTCACACATGTCCCTACTGTAGGTCATTTGTCCCACCATTATGTTCATCTCTGTGCACACATTTTGCAATGACAAGATGTTAGTTATATTGCAGGAGTCTGACATACCCTTCAGATACACCATCATGGTGATCACTGTGATGCAGTGCAGTTAACAGCAACAATACATGAACATGTACAGCATGCACTATGGGTAGGTGTGTTAAATGTGTGTATGGAATATACCATAGCCTAACATGACCTGTGTATTGGAAACCTGCACAAACACCATACCCACCAGCTACAGGCTGCTGCCTTGGAGGTATACCAGAGGGACCTACATAAGTGTGTGAGAGATGTGATGTCAGTAGCCACAGCTGTGGCATTGGTACAGGGTGGGTGCAGCATTACAGTACATCAACAGTACAAGCCCACAATACTACAGATTATGCACATCTGTTTATTACTACTATGCAACAACAGACTATATATATGTCATCGCACATATGCATGATCTAACTGCACAGATGTGGATGGATACGCAACAGTGGTCTACTGATGTACCCTGTGGCCTTACCTGCACACTCCTCTGCCATTGTGTCGGTAGCACCCACCTCCACTATGCTCTCCACCAGGTATTGTGTGTGCAGGTGGACAGGTGCCCCAAGGCTGGCGAGGAGCTCCTCAACATGTGTCAGGGGGGGCTGGATGGCATGACCCCCCCACCTGTTGCAAGTTGATGCCCCCTGACTGCACTACCATGCAGACGGGCATTGCGAAGTAGGTCTATACAACGATTCCGGACTTGCTCAGAATTGTGGTTATGCAGGCTGACATAATTTACCCTGTGGACAACATCGTCCCACAGGGTGGTCTGCTCCTGCTGCTCATGGGCTGTTCGGCCAAACACCACCTGGTACTGCTGCACCGTGTATGTGATAATTACCTCATTCTCGTTGACTATATAAACGAGAAGCCTCTCATGGGACATCTTGCCTGAAAGACATTAAGATGAAAACAAGTCTGAGCACATCATACAGCAAGGTTATCATAGTTTTTAATACACATCTCTGTCTCCCCCCCACCATATCTGCAACAACAATCTGATCACACAACTCAATAGGTATGTCTACAGAATACATACCATTGAGACATATATTGTATTGTGCCACACTTTATGCTATGTGTTTGTAGCAATGTTCCCTGTGGGGACACAATCATTGCTGGCCTGTTATGGACAATGTCACCTGCAGGCCATTGTAAGGGCCAGTATGGTTCCATATATGCATGTGGTCTGTTTGCTATGTGATTGCTACACATCTGTTGTTTTGTGTTATTGGGGATATCTATGCATGCTGTTGGACATGATCCGTGAATGTGTGGACTATTACTACCCACATATGTTCTATAACAGTGACACAATAGCATGTTTAGGGAACAGTTGCCAGCAGAACCACCTCTCCCACCTCATATGGCCATGTTACCAGGCCACATCATATGTGGGACCCACCCCGGGGCCTCCTCATCTACTGGTCCTACACTACCTTCAGGTGGAACCACCTCAGTGGATGGTGTCCACCCCTGGGAGCACACACAGACATGATCCTGTCACCCGAGGTCAGGTCCAGGGTCTGGTGCATAGGGAGCTCCACAGAGATTTGGGGGATGTGCTACAGCACCTTGAGGCCCTCAGTACACACTCACAGGGTCCACATCCTCCTCCTGCTCAGCCTCCAGCCCAGGCACCTTCAGGGCCATGAAACTGATGTTGTGACTGGCTATGGGTGGGGGCCTTGTTCCCATTGTTTCCATATGGGGGCTCATGGGGCTTCCACATCACAAACAACACTCCCCATCTAGGGTGTTTACCCACTACATGTGTCTATACCACTCCTGTAGGCTGTCTTCTCTGTCTTCCAACCCAACCCACCTCCGCAAATATACCTGCTATCCTTCCCCAAATTCCCAATCCCACCTTCACAAACAAGGGCGATGTGTTTCCAACATGGGGTTATCATCTAACATAACCATCCATTTTGCACACACTTACTGCTGTATACATATATATAATATATATATATATATATATATATATATATATATATATATATATATATGTGTGTGTGTGTGTGTGTGTGTGTGTGTGTGTGTGTATTGATATGTGTGATGTTCCCTCACACATAGCATGCAGCACTGTGATGCAAAACTAGGGGACATGTATTTCTATACATGTGTGTGTTTGTATATATGTAGACATACACCCCCCCCCCACCCCCACACACCCACACACACACACACACACACACACACACACACACACACACACACACACACACACACACACACACACACACACACAGATAGGTGTCTGTATATCTGTAGACATACAGGTATACACACACACACACACACACACACACACACACACACACACATATATATATATATATATATATATATATATATATATATATATATATAGGGTGCATTCAGACATCAGGTCCACTTTCTAACTCTCCTTCCTGCACAGCTGCACTGTTCTGCCTTGCTACAACACAGACAGGTGCCACATGTGGACACAGCCTAATATTAGGGGGTATCAATAGGGATATAGGGACAGATTGCAGGTAAGCCTATTACACACCCATGGCATTTCTGCATGCTACATTACACATTAACATAACTGTCCTGCAATTGGTGGGCTCTGGAATCCACGTGTCCATCATAATGGTATTACTTCCACCACCAGCTATTGGCCACACTAATATACATGTTTTGCATTACACAACACACACTATGAGGGCTTACATCTTGTCAAGTCAGTGCTGATCTGCACAGTTGACAGGTATGGCCCACTGCCCACAGGGACAGACACTACTGTCCATAGCAGTTGTTCAGCTGGACATCATTACAACAACACCTGATAGCACATATAAATCATTCCACATCATCTATCCCATTATTATGGACCAAGCACTACATTCAGTTACATGCATATATACTTCACATACCTGTTGTGGGAATGATGTCTCTTCTGGATAGTTTGCTGGATGGATGTGTTTTTTTTTTTTTTTTTGCTTTCTCTCTCTCTCTCTCTCTCTCTATATATATATATATATATATATATATATATATATATATATCAGTTTCTCTCCAGTAAATGGATTGAGTTGCATCAAATAGATTGCAGCATGGATTTTGTAGGTGATGCACATGCTCAGGTTATGGCCTCTGCACCAACCAGTGTCCTCCACTTGCTACCTGCATGCAGCATGCTGTGTAGTACTTCCAATTACCACTGTCATGGCAACTCACTACTATAAATCCCTACATCGTGTGGGTGTGGTCCCTTTACCTTTCCTGTATGGTGGACATTCTTCCTGTGTGTGGGCAGCAGTGTTACAGACAGCAGGTAGCAATACCTCTTACAAGAGGACTTGTAGACTCAGGTCAACTACATAGTTGTATAAGGTTCCAGACCTACAGACAGTGTGAGTAGTGTTGTTATATGCATTGTATAGCACCAGTGTTACAGGGTTTGTGTGTACATACTAGTTTAACATGGAATGCAGTCTGTCTGCATAGCTCTCAACTGTGGGCCTATCTACATGATGGCCAAAGGTGTGCCTGTTATGTTTTGTCTGTCCACCACTTAGGTCTTGTGTCAGATATATCACTGGCATTGTGTGTGTTGAGTGCTATCAGTACATGGCTACATCCATTTGTGTTTCTGACTTCATATTCCTGACTAAGGGTATGTTACAGACTATCCTGTAACACCAGCAACTTTCTCAGTATATGACAACACTATTTCACATATGAGCCTGTGTTCCGGCCACTGTCCTCCACCTACATACCAGGCTTTGTCCTTATGACATGCAGTAAGGGATTGTTAAACAGTGGCCTGTGATTATGTCATGCTGCCATTCCTGCAATCATTCCAGTGCTGTTGTGGCCCCCACACATATTGTGGGGTAAGGTCCATATATATGTGGGCTACAGCTGCACAAAACATGTGTGCCCTTCTGCAGTCCAGAGGTCAGTGTATGTAACAGTGTTATATGCCCCTGTAAGTCAGTCTATGGGGGAGGGGCATGCCCCATATATAACCTAGGCTGTTACAACATGTGACAGATATCGGTAATAAGCCGCCTTAAGGTATATGGCTGTACATTACCATACATTTCACCTTGGGAGCATTGGTGGCCTAGTGCTTACTGTTATACAGACTGTTCAGTTTGTCAGTGTGATTGTGATGTTTTCAGTTAAGCATTGTTATGTAACAGATACAGCCTCATTGTGTCAACTTAATTATTTTTCCCCTAGGGGTTGAGTACAGAGTATAATTTGAGGCTGCTGAACTATACATCTGCATTACTTACTGCTGATTGATTGTTATTCTCTGGCCCAGTCTTTCTTTACTGTTGCATTACTTGAATGCCTTGGCCTGGACAGCAACATATGTTATGCTTTCGGATTACTGTATAAAATAGGAAATACACACTGGGGATCACTTCTATATCTCTGCTGGACAGTGGTACAGGAAAAAAACTTTCTTGGGTGGCGTAAGCTATGGTACCTTGCTGGCTAGGCTTATGTAGGCCCTTGGGCTGGTAGCCTAGTACCTACCTATGAACCTATGAACCTATGATCTGCTAAGAGTTGCATTACTCAGTTAATATGTATTACAAAGTCTTAACAGCTATATGACATGGCATATACAACTGTAATGGTACACAAATAAACATTTCTTATGTACACAAACCTGTGTGTGGTGTCATATCTTTTGACTTCTCTGTGGGTATATGTTTCAGGCAACAATTGTCTTTTGTATGAGTGAATCATACACTGTCCATTTGAAAAGGTGGTAACAGTAGGAATACTGGCTGTTCAATATGCTGTGCACACTCTAAATATTTATCTTCCTATACATATCTATGTGTGTGTATGTGTAGTTATGTATATATATATATATATATATATATATATATATATATATATATATATATCTGCATATATGTGTGTGTGTGTGTGTGTGCGTGTGTGTGTGTGTGTGTGTGTGTGTGTGTGTGTGTGTGTGTGTATATGTATCTCTGGAATGTTTATTGCTTCCACATTGTACATTCCCTATGGTAACCAGACTGTACTGCATGATATGTTATTGATATCATCCTGACATCATACAGGTGAGATGATTACTGTTAATGTCTTGTGGCCATGTTGTGTAGGGTCCTAGGTATGGGACTTGCAACAGTTGGTATTGTGTTGTAGGCCAGATCTGTTTGGCTGTGGGGAGGGGGTAATATCAATACTTACAAAAGGTATTTAGCTTGGGACCTCTCACCCCATTAATAGTGCCTTTGGTCATATATGTATTTGTTATGTTCTCTTTTATATGTATAGGCTTATCTGTGTATATATATATATTATATATATATATATATATATATATATATATATATATATATATATATATATATATATATATATATATATATATATATATATATAAATGTAGTCCACTAGACGGAAGCCAACCATCTAAGTAATGTTGTATAGTTCAGTGAGTGAACACAACTCGAACAAGGCAAACAAAATGTTTATTTGTTCTAAAAACTACACTCCATAACTCAAAAAACAATCAGGTTAAGCACTTTCATCTGCCTATGCAGACTTCTTCAGAACAATCCAGTCTCATACCATTACTTCATTTAAAAACTTTTTGGCGCCAAAGCACCCATTGATTCAACATTTAAAGTAATAGTGTATCAATTTTCTGAAACTCTCCTTCCTGTTTTTTTAAAAAAAAACATATTACATTGCATTCAATAAAATTATATTATAATATGTTAAAAATGCATTAAAATAACATACAATGAGATAAAATATGATGCATGTTGCATAATAAATGTTATTTAAATACCTTTTATGATGTGCATTTAGCGTTGATTTAAAATGATTAAAACTTTGGATAAAAAACATTGAATAAAGAATCTTTAAATAGTGAAGGAACCTATAAATAGAGAAAGAGCCATCCTATTTACAATAATTGCAAAAAGGGTTTGATGGTAACATATTCATTGATTCCTGGCGCTCTAGTGGCATCTGTCAGTATTTGCCATACACTCTCTCTTTTCCCTAAAAGTGCTTTATGGTTGCCCCCCGAGGTGAGATGTTGACTAAGTCAATGACGGCAAACTTAAATACATGTGTTTCCCCACATCTGTTGTTGTGACGGAACAGTGTGCTGTTCATATCTTTGACCCTAATTTTGTATAGGTGGTCATATATTCACTTCCTAAAATGCCTTTGGTCTTTCCTATGTAAAATGTGGGCATAGCATGCACTTTGCCATATAAATAACATTTTTGCTGTTGCAATTACCTGCTCTAAATTTAACATATGTCCTATTCACATCATTCAGCCTACATCCTTCCATTTCTAATATCACATAACATTGTTTACAAGACCCACATTTCTTTGTTGTTTTACATATATTGTGTACGTCTGTACATTTGGCCATCTGTTCTAACTGTCTCTTTATATTCATACCTGTTTTGTTAACAAAACTTGGACTTTCTCCTATAATTTTCCTAATTTCTTCATCGAAGTATTCCAATGACATCTAATAATGTTTTTGATATAATTAACATGAGGTGAGTACATTAAAACACATACTCTATTGTTAATCATGTCTTCAGACATTTTCGTTCTATTGTTGGTATTCATCATTTCTTTGCCCAATAAAGGTGGGGTTTTTTTGCCCCATTCACTAATGACGTATGCTGAAACGTCTTTCAATATGGAAAATGGATACCCCCCCTGTTTACAAACATGAACCTGATGTTACTTATTTCTTTTTCCGTTATTGTAAAACTCGATGACATAAGCGCTGCTCTTATACATTGTCCTTTGAACACATTATTTACCACATGTCTAGGATGGTTGCTGGTATATTCCAGAAAATCATTGGAAAAGGTGTCCTGCCTATAGATTTCTGATTGAAAACCATCCTTAGAGTGACTAATAAATGTGTCCAAATATGTAATACCCTTCTGGCTTACTTTGTGAGTGAATAATGTACAATGAGATAAAATATGATGTATGTTGCATAATAAATGTTATTTAAATACCTTTTATGATGTGCATTTAGCGTTGATTTAAAATGATTAAAACGTTGGATAAAAAACATTGAATAAAGAATCTTTAAATAGTGAAGGAACCTATAAATAGAGAAAGAGCCATCCTATTTACAATCATTGCAAAAAGGGTTTGATGGTAACATATTCATTGATTACTGGCGCTCTAGTGGCATCTGTCAATATTTGCCATACACTCTCTCTTTTCCCTAAAAGTGCTTTATGGTTGCCCCCCCGAGGTGAGATGTTGACTTGGTCAATGATGGCAAACTTAAATACGTGAGTTTCCCCACATCTGTTGATGTGACGGAACAGTGCGCTGTTCATATCTAGACATATATATGTAGACATGTATATCTATAAAAGTATGCATATGTATATGTGTACACATATATATATATATATATATATATATATATATATATATATACACACACACGCACACACACACATACATCTATGTATAAATACATTTCCTATACTATAAAAGCAAAGACAATCAGGAGGAAACGAACACAGCAGGAGCTATACTGTTCTTCAAAAAATGAAAAAATCCACGTTAAAATCCAATAGCTAGCATAAATCAAGTCACGATCCACTGTAGTAACAAACAAGAAAGTTTATTGCATGACGAGTAAGCGCTTTCACCCAAATGGCTTCTTCAGACTCATACACCATATAACCTTAATTAATTTATTTAAATAGCATTCTAGGCGGGAAATCAATCAATTAAAACACTTATTATCATATAAAGCACTTATTAAAAGCACTAATGTTTAAAATTATATCAATATATGATAAAATATAAGAGTAGATATACATAGTTATATATGAAAATAAAAATATGTATAGAAAAAACAATGATTATAAAAATATATATATAAAAATATAAATGTATATCAACATATCATATATAATACATCTGTAAAAGCAAAATAAATAAATACAGGATTACATGAGAACTATACTAATTCTGATGTATAGAGAGATTAAAGGACATTTCTATTAACATCTTTTAATGGGCTTTCAACCTTCTCATTTTCAGAAATGGTTTAACTGATAACTTAGCATTGAGCCCTGGGGGTACATCAGATCTAAACTTCATAATCCATATATTCTCTCTACTTTCAGTATATGTCCTTATGTCTCCACCTCTAACATTAACGTCCATTTTCTCTACTATCCTAAAACTAAAAATATGGCTCGGACCAGATTCAAGGACATGCCTAGCCAAAGCATTGCTTTTATGCATCATCCTAATGCTATAAAGATGTTCACGTATACGATCTTTTAGACATCTATTTGTTTTTCCTACATAGAAAGATGTGCAAGCAAGGCATGTAGCAAGATAGACGACATTGCTAGATGTGCAGTCTCCATTCACTTTAAAAAAGTATCTATATTCACTAACAGGATGTATAAATACAGCATTCGAATCTATATGTGAACAGAAATTACAATTACCACAACTGGAGGTACTAAAAGATTGAGAAAAAACATTATCATTCTTTGGATGCTTGTCACATAGTAACCTTTTAAGGTTCTTCTTATTCTTATATCTGAAGCGTGGAGCATCACCTAATCTCTCTCTAACTTGTGGGTCCACCATTAAAATATTCCAATGTGCCTTGACCACATCTTTAATGTTCCAAACATCATGGGTATAAAAAATAGAAAATGCCTCCTTATTGTAGGTGGTTTTACTACAACTATTTATATCTGTTAAATCAATAGCCATTCTATTTTCAGAGAAATAAGGTGCTGCCACACCTGATCGCATATCACACAGACCATTCATCCCTTTGCAAATATCATCTTTCTCATATCCTCTCTGTAAGAGCCTTTGATTAAGTTCTGCAAGGTCACATTCAAAGCCAGTAGAACTCGGATTATATCTCGAGACCCTCATCGCCTGTCCCTTAATAATGTTATTAAAAATATATGGTGGATGCATACTGTGGCGATGTAAAAGTGCATTAATGTGACAAGGTTTTCTGAACACACCAGTATTAATTAATCCACTGGGTAGTTTCTCTACAAATACATCCAAAAATGATATCTTTGTAGTAGATACCTCACAGCTAAACTTCAGATAACTAGTAGATGAATTAATTTGTCCAATAAATTCATGTAGCACAATAGTGGAGCCTTTCCATATAAAGAAAAGGTCATCCACGAAACGTCTATAGAATAAGACATGTTCTGTAAAAGCTGGTAATTGACACATAACCTCATATTCCCACTCAGCCATAAACAAATTGGCGTAGCTATTGGCACAAGCTGTGCCCATAGCTACGCCATCTTTTTGCAAAAAACATTTCCCTTCAAAATAAAAAATATTGTTATTCAAAACTAACTGTAAAAGAGAAATCAATAGGTTAACTTGCAACTCTGACATATTAGAAACACGCTTCAAGTGCCTGTTTAACATTTCTAAACCTACCTGATTGGGAATAACAGTAAAGAGAGACTGCACATCCATCATCACAAAAATCAGTTCTGTTGTATCTATTTTATCTTTAAGACAGTCATAAAGATCTAACAAAAATTGTCGAGTGTCTTTCAAAATATACATATTGTTATCTACTATTGGTCTCAAATTACTTTCTATGAATATTGAAGCTGGCTCTGTAATCCACCCCCTTCCAGCTACAATAGGTCTTAGAGGGGGATTCAGCAGATCTTTATGTATTTTTGGACGTCCATTGATCAAAGGAATCAATGGTGAGGGTACATCTAGAAACAAAAACAATTTATTATCAATCATATTGCTATTCAACATTCCCAACAAAAATGAATGTACCTTATGGGAATAAAAAATTACCATGTCAGTTGCTATTGGTAAATAGAACTGATTATTCGCAAGCATAGATAGCATCCTATTGACATAATAATTGGTGTCCATTACCACTATACCTCCACCCTTGTCAGCTGGTCTAATCGATAAAGTAGGATCATTGCATAGATTTTTAAGAGCATTACTCTCTTTAAATGTCAGATTATATTTCTTACGCGTCTGCTTGCAATTACTATCTCTCATTTTATATAGGTCATCCTCAACAAGTTTACTAAATGCTGAAAGTAGTGGGTGTAACTGAGGTGTAAAAACACTAGGGCGTTGAAAATGTGTACTCGGTACATAATCACCATTATCTCCAAAATATAGCTTTAGAGACAAATTACGCACATATAATTTAAAATCTCTAATCGTTTCTTCGAAAATACTACCTGTAGTGGGTATAAAGGATAAGCCTTTAGATAACACTGATAACTCATCTGAAGTCAAAATGAAACGCTTACAGTCTCAGCGACTGCATTTCGACGTCTGCATGCAGAGGAAAATAATTCCAAGAGGGTTACGTGTTTTAAAAATGCCGACAACTGGCACGACCTATCCAGAGCTGCTGTATCAGTGGCAGCAGCTCAACATTGAGGTTAGTCTGAAGTATATGGAACTATTAAATAACTTTTTCTTACCTATCGAGGAATCATTGAGATCGCATGTTGTAGAGCAGCAAAAGCTACTCTATGAGTGGTTTCCTGAGAGACTATTGGATGACAGTTTTGGTAACATTTTAGATAATATCAGCCAATATGAGAGAAAGCTTCTCTCACAGAAAAAACATAAGTTACAACAAGACATCTCAGATTTTAGAATGGGCCATATCTTTACTTGGCCGAGAATCACAAGAACAGTTGCTAATCCTAATAGCTTGAATGTGGTTAGTGATGTGCCATCTAGAACTGATAATACATTACATCCTAAGACTCAGTCTACAGACATTTCACATTGTAAAGCCAACTACATTCAGCGACCTATTGTAGTTGATGGAACTGAGTCTGTTAATGATGTAATGATTGATTCATCTAAAAGTACTTTAAATGTTACATCTGCTGCCAGTAATAGCAGCATTGACTGTACATCAGATGTTATAATAGTCTCACATGGTACTGATAAGCTTATTGAGGTAGCTCCTACCCCTGTACCTGTTGTAAGGAGCAAAATAAATACAACTTTTAGACAAACACCAAACAATAACTGCGTTAATACTTCCAAGACAACTGAGATTCCTATATTTAATCTTTCCCATCCTTTTCCCATCAGGGAAGACCACAAGGAGGGGCGGGGAAGATCTCTGAGCAGGGGAAGACAGAAGAGAAAGCTGTCAATAGAACAACCTCTGAACAAAAATATAAAGAAGATGTGGGAAGGCAAAGGGAGGGGGAAAACCTAGTGTTCAACCTTTCCTCCCATATTTTGACTTCAGATGAGTTATCAGTGTTATCTAAAGGCTTATCCTTTATACCCACTACAGGTAGTATTTTCGAAGAAACGATTAGAGATTTTAAATTATATGTGCGTAATTTGTCTCTAAAGCTATATTTTGGAGATAATGGTGATTATGTACCGAGTACACATTTTCAACGCCCTAGTGTTTTTACACCTCAATTACACCCACTACTTTCAGCATTTAGTAAACTTGTTGAGAATGACCTATATAAAATGAGAGATAGTAATTGCAAGCAGACGCGTAAGAAATATAATCTGACATTTAAAGAGAGTAATGCTCTTAAAAATCTATGCAATGATCCTACTTTATCGATTAGACCAGCTGACAAGGGTGGAGGTATAGTGGTAATGGACACCAATTATTATGTCAATAGGATGCTATCTATGCTTGTGAATAATCAGTTCTATTTACCAATAGCAACTGACATGGTAATTTTTTATTCCCATAAGGTACATTCATTTTTTGTTGGGAATGTTGAATAGCAATATGATTGATAATAAATTGTTTTTGTTTCTAGATGTACCCTCACCATCGATTCCTTTTATTAATGGACGTCCAAAAATACATAAAGATCTGCTGAATCCCCCTCTAAGACCTATTGTAGCTGGAAGGGGGTGGATTACAGAGCCAGCTTCAATATTCATAGAAAGTAATTTGAGACCAATAGTAGATAACAATATGTATATTTTGAAAGACACTCGACAATTTTTGTTAGATCTTTATGACTGTCTTAAAGATAAAATAGATACAACAGAACTGATTTTTGTGACGATGGATGTGCAGTCTCTCTTTACTGTTATTCCCAATCAGGTAGGTTTAGAAATGTTAAACAGGCACTTGAAGCATGTTTCTAATATGTCAGAGTTGCAAGTTAACCTATTGATTTCTCTTTTACAGTTAGTTTTGAATAAAAATATTTTTTATTTTGAAGGGAAATGTTTTTTGCAAAAAGATGGCGTAGCTATGGGCACAGCTTGTGCCAATAGCTACGCCAATTTGTTTATGACTGAGTGGGAATATGAGGTTATGTGTCAATTACCAGCTTTTACAGAACATGTCTTATTCTATAGACGTTTCGTGGATGACCTTTTCTTTATATGGAAAGGCTCCACTATTTTGCTACATGAATTTATTGGACAAATTAATTAATCTACTAGTTATCTGAAGTTTAGCTGTGAGGTATCTACTACAAAGATATCATTTTTGGATGTATTTGTAGAGAAACTACCCAGTGGATTAATTAATACTGGTGTGTTCAGAAAACCTTGTCACATTAATGCACTTTTACATCGCCACAGTATGCATCCACCGTATATTTTTAATAACATTATTAAGGGACAGGCGATGAGGGTCTCGAGATATAATCTGAGTTCTACTGGCTTTGAATGTGACCTTGCAGAACTTAATCAAAGGCTCTTACAGAGAGGATATGAGAAAGATGATATTTGCAAAGGGATGAATGGTCTGTGTGATATGATCAGGTGTGGCAGCACCTTATTTCTCTGAAAATAGAATGGCTATTGATTTAACAGATATAAATAGTTGTAGTAAAACCACCTACAATAAGGAGGCATTTTCTATTTTTTATACCCATGATGTTTGGAACATTAAAGATGTGGTCAAGGCACATTGGAATATTTTAATGGTGGACCCACAAGTTAGAGAGAGATTAGGTGATGCTCCACGCTTCAGATATAAGAATAAGAAGAACCTTAAAAGGTTACTATGTGACAAGCATCCAAAGAATGATAATGTTTTTTCTCAATCTTTTAGTACCTCCAGTTGTGGTAATTGTAATTTCTGTTCACATATAGATTCGAATGCTATATTTATACATCATGTTAGTGAATATAGATACTTTTTTAAAGTGAATGGAGACTGCACATCTAGCAATGTCGTCTATCTTGCTACATGCCTTGCTTGCACATCTTTCTATGTAGGAAAAACAAATAGATGTCTAAAAGATCGTATACGTGAACATCTTTATAGCATTAGGATGATGCATAAAAGCAATGCTTTGGCTAGGCATGTCCTTGAATCTGGTCCGAGCCATATTTTTAGTTTTAGGATAGTAGAGAAAATGGACATTAATGTTAGAGGTGGAGACATAAGGACATATACTGAAAGTAGAGAGAATATATGGATTATGAAGTTTAGATCTGATGTACCCCCAGGGCTCAATGCTAAGTTATCAGTTAAACCATTTCTGAAAATGAGAAGGTTGAAAGCCCATTAAAAGATGTTAATAGAAATGTCCTTTAATCTCTCTATACATCAGAATTAGTATAGTTCTCATGTAATCCTGTATTTATTTATTTTGCTTTTACAGATGTATTATATATGATATGTTGATATACATTTATATTTTTATATATATATTTTTATAATCATTGTTTTTTCTATACATATTTTTATTTTCATATATAACTATGTATATCTACTCTTATATTTTATCATATATTGATATAATTTTAAACATCAGTGCTTTTAGTAAGTGCTTTATATGATAATAAGTGTTTTTAATTGATTGATTTCCCGCCTAGAATGCTATTTAAATAAATTAATTAAGGTTATATGGTGTATGAGTCTGAAGAAGCCATTTGGGTGAAAGCGCTTACTCGTCATGCAATAAACTTTCTTGTTTGTTACTACAGTGGATCGTGACTTGATTTATGCTAGCTATTGGATTTTAACGTGGATTTTTTCATTTTTTGAAGAACAGTATAGCTCCTGCTGTGTTCGTTTCCTCCTGATTGTCTTTGCTTATTTAATAACTTTTGTGTATCTGGAGGAGCGTTTACTCCACAATTCTCATGACTTTATACATTTCCTATACTGTTTGAATGACTGTGCCGGATGGTATGTTTGTAAAAACATCAGAGTTCTGTATATCATTTGATATGGTTTAGTGGTCAATCACTTTGGCTATGGTGAGTAGGGTCCTGGGTTCAAGACTTGCAAAGGCTGTTTATTTTGTTGCTGGGCAGAATAAGGGCCATTGGATACAGAGTGGCACTGTTAAGTAGTTGTAAGCTTGTTTGCATGGGTTTACATGAAGGTAAGCACTGCTAATGTCCAGTTACAGTTTCTTATACTCAGTTAGCTTCTCAATTGCTTAACCTGTGTAGGCATTGCTTATTTAAAAGAAATGAAAAAGGGTTGATAGGAAAGTGGTGAAAAAGAGGCACAAAGAGGGAAAGACAGGGAAAATAGCTAGGGATGTGCAGGACAGGTGTAGGAAAGGTCCATAGCTGCCCATTTCATCTACAGCAACAGCTGTGCATATATACTGATTTGGAGGTAGATTTGGACACTCATACTCCTGAAACAGGGGTGAGGACAACAATAATATGTTGTGAAGTCAATTAGACCAGATTACATGTGTATAGTGGACATGTGTACAAAATGTACAGATATGTATAGGGCGAGATTTTTTTGAGGGAACAGATTGTCCTTTTTTTTAAGGTGAGAATGGGATTTTGGGGAGGGATAGTAGGTATATTTGGAGAGGCAGGTTGGGTAGGATAACAGACAAGACAGACAAGACAGCATACAGGAGTGGTATATGACACATGTGGGGGTAAAAACCTTGGATAGGGAGGGGTGTTTGGAAGTCAGAAGCCCATGAGCCCCCTAGTGGAAACAGTGGGACTGAGGTTCTCACCCATGAGCAGTCATCACTGCACCTTCATGGTCCTGAAGGTGGCTGTGCTGGTGGCTGAGTAGGAGGGGCAGGCTGACCATCTAGTTGCACCATGTGACTCTCAAGCTGGTGTAACAGATCTCCAAACTCCCTATGGAACTCGCGACACACCAGACCCCGGACCTGGTGATGGGTGACAGTATCCTGTCCATGCCCACTCCCAGGGCGGTGGCAAGCCCCATCCCCTGAAGCAGTTCCTCCCAAAGGTGGTGCAAGAACAGCGGATGAGGAGGTCCTGGGGTGGGCCTCAGATGTGCTGGTGCCTGGTGCCACGGCCAGATGAGGTGGGAGAGGTGGGTCCGCTGGGACCGGCCTTCCCAAACATGCTATGGTGTTTCAATTTTACAACATATGTAGGTTAGTAATAGTCAGCACATTCCAGGATTAGGTATAACAGCATGCATAGATATTCCCATTAACCCAAAACACGAGATATTGAACAGTTGCATAGCAAACAGAACATATGCATACATGGAACCACAGTGGCCATTACAATAGCATTCAGGTACATTGATGGCAGCATGCCACCAATGTGGGAGTATTTCAACATGGCACATGCATAGAACAAATTTCAATATTTATCAAACAACAGGACATATGTCCCAACAGTAGATTTAATAGTGCACATACTGATTGAGTTGTGTATTTAGTTTATTGTTGCAAATATGCTGGGGGGAGAGAAAGATGTCAATTAACAACTTGTATATCCCTGTAGTTCTCATTACTTTACTAGTCAGTGCTGTGATCTGTACCTTACAGGTATTATTACACTACCCTATGTCCTTAGTTTGGACAGTGGTATGGATGTAGACAACTATATACATGAACTGAGTTTTACCTGCAGTATACACCTCTTACCTGGTATACCTGTGGAGGTATTGTTTGTTAACACTACCTGACTGTTTCTATGCATATTCCCAGATTCCAGGTTGATGTTATGCACATACCTGGCCATCTCTTATTGTACATACTCTGGGCATGTCTTGATAACATGCACGTGAAACCAGGACATATTTTGACTATTACCCTCATAAACCTTTGGTGAGTTGTACAATGACAGGTTTGTTTTCATAGACATTTTCCAAACATTTATAGGCCTGATAGTCAGTTATATGATATTAAATGTTACCTACATGTCATAGATTAGCATGCTGATATGCCAGGGGAACAGGGCAACAGCTAGCAGATATAGGCCAATTAACTGAACATTCTAGACAAATCTGTACAGTTGAGGGGTATGATTCTGCATACAGCTTACTACCACTCTCAGGATTCAAACCATGGCTGTGTCTGCTAAAAATAAAACAGTGTACATCACAGTTGAGTGTGCTACAATCTGACCTTGTAATTACAACACTCTTATACAGGGTTTCCTAGACAGTTTTATTATGTAGCACAGTGTGGATGACAGTGATGAGTAATACCTTATTATTTAGAGAAACTGCAACACCAACAATGCCATACAATACCAGAGTAAACAGTACTAGTCCAGGAGTTCAATCTTTTATTTCTAGGCACAATTTTTGTATCTGATAGACCTGTGGGGAGAATGTTTGTTAGCACTACCTGAATGTTGCCACACATATTACCAGATTCCACATTATTATTATTATGCACATACGTCTCACTCTGTTACTGCACACACTCTGGTCATAGCTTCACAACATGGGGGTGGAGATGGGAAATACTTTGCTTATTACTCTCATAACATTGTGGTGAGTTGCTAGAGTGACAAGTTTGTTCTTATAGATATATTTCTGTCAGTTATGATGTCTGACAATTAGTTGTATGTCATTATTTGTTGCCTAAACTTCTGGGATCATTCCACTGATTTGCCAGGGGGACAGGGGGACAGGCAGTGGATGTGGGCCAATTAACTGGACATTCTGATCAAATATGTACAGTTGTGAGGTATGATTCTGCATACAGCTTATTACCACTCCCAGGATTCGAGTCATGGCTGTGTGTGCTAAAAACACAACAGTTCAAACCTCAGTTGTGTGTGCTATTTGGATTATGTTATCTATCTTTTCACAGTTTTCTGTCTAAGTCTTTCTCAGTTGTATAATATGACCTTTTGTGATTACAACAGTCATATACAAACATTCCTACACATTTTATTTATGTAGCACAGTGTGGGTAACAGTGTTTAATACAACAGTGCTATTAAGAGACTGCAACACTACATAACCATATGATACCAGAGTAAACACAAGCAGTCCAGCAGTTAGACCTTTAGTGTCAGGCTGTTAAACTTTTATTTACATACAACCTATATGAGACTCTTCCTGCCATATTGTCTGGTGTAGTCAGTACATGCCATACACAATACAGGTTTTATATTGGCAGTTAACTTTCTACTACTTTTAGATTCATTTTTTATGACAGTACATGCAAGAGTATTACTAACCTGCCCCGCGATGCAACCTCTGCAATCTGCAGGCATGGGCTTCCCAGTTTACAGGCCACTCGTCTGCCACTGTCAAAGACATAAGAGGAATATTTAGCCATACCTATCCATAATATACATGAGCTGGCAATTATTAAATGGGTAGTAGACTGATACTTACACACAGCTGGGACATCACCCATCTGCCTAGCCTCTTGGATCCACTGATCCAAGATCTCCCTCTTTCTCCTCTTCAGGTCAGCATAGTGATGCATGACCTGCTCACCAGTTTGAGGTATGCCAGTGGCACTGGTGAGGTTATGGGCAAGATGGTCCCAGGCTTCCACTTTATATTGTTCATAGGTTCATAGGTTCATAGGTTCATAGGTTTATACTAGGCTATCTGCCCGAGGGCATTTTACTAGCTCATCGTCGTTTTGTGCTTACCACACCCTAGTATTTGGGGAACTATACCATTATTTTGCTTTTTTGCTGTGCTGTCGTGAGCAGTGACACTGAGGGGGAGGGTATATCTGCATCCATCCATCCATTCTCTCATTTTCATTTCAAGGCCTCTCCGAGGTGCTCTGCCTCACATGTCTCACATTCTTTTGGATTGTTCCATTTTGAGTCTTTGGGTAATGAATCTATCCCTCTCCAGCACGCCCCTATTAAGCCGTGTCGGTGAGGTTTTCCTCTCCTTTCTAATCTGATGATGATTTTTTTTGAGGTGAAGCAAGCAGGTCCAATTGGGTCTTGAATGACAGGCCTGACATGGCCTTGTGTCACCGGTAGCGCGTGTAAGCTTACTGAATAGAGCTGGGAGAACAGATTTTTGAGACCCTTTATCAGATTTTTGAGACTTTTTATCCTTTTGGTGAGGAACTTGTGTGGCCTCTCCCTGCAGGTGTCAGGTCAGGTACATCAGATACAGGGCATTGTAGGCAATCATTCAATGATTGGTCTCGGTGAGTGAGTGATGAGGTCCCTTTATGATGATCCCTTGATCTAGATGAGAATCCCTTCAAGGATAAGGGCAATGTAGAAAGTCTTCCTAACTACTTTAGCTACATGGGTGTCGATCACAGACTGACTATCGGTCCCTGGGTCCCCAGGTCCCTGATAACTTCTTGTTATTGTTGGATTGCCACACCTATTTGCTTAGTAACCCCCGGTTGACTTTGCATTTTGGGCATTTTGGCATTTTTTTTCATTTTTGGCATTTAACTTCAGGCCGTGGCTCTGGCCCTCTGTGTTAGATGACTGTGAGAGATGTGTTTTCTACTATGGATGTGTTATCTTATTTTTTCCACTCACTCATCTGCAAACTCAGTGCAGCCTGCCTTGTTAGCTGTTGCTAACCCTCCTGTGTTTGAATGCCACTGTGGAGGGATGTCAAACAAGAGCTTTGGTTTTGAGTCTGACATGACACCACCCAAGACATTTTGAGTCTGACCATGTTGTTTGTTCTCTTGTCACTAAAGTTCAACCCATCAGGGTCTTGATGAACCCATCCGAACAGATGGTGATATGTTAGTTTTGTGATGATACCCGAGTGGGGTATGTCATAGGCCTTATAGCCAGATGCCGTTAGGCTGTATGGACTGCCTTTCCTAAAGTTTGGCTTTTCAATAATAAGTTTAAAGACTAAAACAAGGTTAAGAGCAAGATCTGCCTTTTCCCTATGTCTTTATTTATAAGTCTTGGATCCAGCCTCTTGGTGGCCTTTATGATGTCTTTTGTCCATTGGTTGATGAGGTGGTAGGGGGTTGATCGATGGCTTCCAAGTCGGTGGAGCCGGTACTTCTGTGGTGGGACCACAGTGGGCAGGGGTGACAGTTGAGGAGTGTTTGTCAGGGTACAGTGGCCTGCAATGTATCCAGAGGTAGGACAGCTTTTTTTTAACAGCTGTAAAGGTCTGAGGGCACAGCCGGGGACACCATTGAGTTCGGTGGAGCCACTTGCCCTTAAGATTTTTGGTGTCCCTCTCATGGTTTGGAGATCCTTGTTGGAGAGGGCTGGTTTTCACTAGATATCTCTGCTTTTGGGGGAATATGATGGCAGACTCTGCCTGTCAGCCAGTATGGGGAGTTGTAACCACTGAACCTGTCAGATCATTGTGGCATAATTAAGGGGTGAGCAATCTTCACATCATTTTTGATTTTTTCTAAGCATATCTAACAATTCTTAATTGTTCTCTTTTGATTGTCTAGAGCTCCTTTTTTTTACTTTTTGAGACTTTAGCTTAGTTGTTTTTTTAATTTTTCTCTGGAATTTGTTTACCTTTATTTTATTGTAGAGTTTTTTTTGTGCAGGGATCAAGGGTATTGTAGGGTTTTTGTATGGTGTAGGAGTTTGTCTGGGGTTTTTTCTTTGTTTGTTTTATGCTGGAGTTTTGCAGGTGCTGCTTGTCTTGCAGACCTGTCCTTGCTTTTGTGTGTAGAGTGTTTGTTTCCATGCAGCGCTCAGTGCAGTTTCCTGTGTGTGAAGGCGCTAGTAAGTGTAATTGAAGTTCCTTGAATGGTGCTTTTTTCCACCAGCTTGGGGGAATCTTGCTTTGGGATTAGTCTTTAGTTGGAAGTGTGTTTGTGCAGTAGAATGTTCTTTGGTGTGGTCTTTTTGAGGACAGGTGGGGGATGATGAGGGTGATGATATAGATCTGGTGTGATGGTGCTCTCACCAGTGAGGGTGTGTCTTCTGTTGATGACATTGTGCTTTTATGTTATATGATAAGGGTGATAGGGGTGGTTGTTTGGGATGTTTTGGGATGACTGGTAGTAGGGTGTTATTTTTGTTGAGTAGTTATCCTAGTACTATTGTTTGGGTGTTGTGCCGTGTAGTGTGTGGATGGTGTTTGGAGGCCATTTATCCTCTAGAGTTTTGTGAGTATGATGTTGGATCTCCTAACATTTGTCAGTGGGGCTGGCCTAAGGCCATGAGGTTCAGAGTAGTGTCTGGTCTTGTGGCTTAATGCTGTCTGATGGTCTTAATGGCTTCTTGTTACCTGTTAATGAGGGGGTGATGTGTATTCACTTTCATGGTATTTATTACCTTTCTTTGTAAGCGTGTGGGGATTTCTGAGAATATGATCCTCCCTTAGGTAGGTATTGATAGAGCTTCTCAGAAGATTGAACCAGAGGATATGAGCAGCACAGAACAGCAGCTTCTCCTTACTTGAGAAGCCCATTTCTGGCCTTTTTTTTGCATTTTTGACATCTTTTTTCTGAGCAGCATTCTGGGTAGGAATTTTGAGCCTTGATTATGACTCTACTAGAAGGGCAGCATTATCCTTTAGTTTTTTTTGGGCAGCAAGAAGCTGGTGTACAATATGCCAACTTCCCTTACTTCTCCGGAGACACCGCCAAGGGTGGCGCAGCGTGTTGCGAATATCCCCTTTTGTCAGGTTGTCCAGGCAGATAGTGGATCAGCTTCAGCGAAGTGGATTGTCTTACATCCAATCAGAGCCAGTGAGAGGGTGATCCCCTTTGCGTGACACCCAGTGGTGTGAAGGTCTCCTCAAGCTGTCTCAGGGGTCTCTACATATTCTGGCATCACTCAGAGCTTGGGTGGAAACTCTGGTACTGGCTCTGCAGCAGTCTCTTGTCATGGTCTTTAACAAGGAGTCCTGCCATGACTTTGGACTCCTGGATGCCCCAGAGCTGCGGCAGGAAGTACACTCCTTCTCTCACACTGGTCATTGTACCTAAAGGAGGCAGCTGCAACCAGTTATGAGATGTATTCCTGCCTATTGGGTTTAAATAAGGCCGATTTCCTGCACTTTGCCATGATTGGATGGTTTCAAAAATGCTAAGCTATGGGCAAACCTGCTTATCTAAGTCTGGCATTGCTTAAAGGGGTATAATAATGGGAAAATTGATTTAGCTGGCCTACACATTGCTTACACCCAGTAAGCAGGGCTGTGCAATGCTTAGCATTGCTTAATTTTTAATTTACATACTATTTGCTGTTTGGCATTGATTAATTATTCATTACATATTATATATGTGTTTGGTATCTATGATTCATGTGTACGTATAATGTATGGAGTCCTTGTGTTTATTAGGGGATTTCATCACTTTATTACAATGACACCTCACATCAGGACTTAATGCAGTACTCCAGTTCACATATTTATGTTATGTAGTAAGTTATACAACATAAAACTGTATATAGAGTCCTTTCACATGTTAAGTTTGATTTTCCTATAGTGAGGATCTGTTTGGTGATACCTCAGTCTTAGGTACGGCTGTAATGGTTTACCGGTTAACTACTGTGACTATAATGTACAGGGTCCTGGGTTCAAGACCTACCAGGGATGTTTATTTTGTTGCTGGGCAGAACAGCGGCTGTTGCATACAGAGTGATTAAGGCACTTTTAAGCAATTGTAAGCGGGTTTGCATGGGTTTGCGTGATGGTGAGCAATGTTAACTTTTGGTTAAATATGCTTACAGAGGGTTAGCTTCAATATTGCTTAACCTGTGTGTGCAATGCTTACCCCCATGCAAACAGGCTTAAACCCACTTACTGCTGATTAAATATGCTTACTCCCACTTACTACTGCTTAATAGTGCTTACTCCTGCTTACCCCACACTAATTTAGACAGAAATGTAACATGGTTCTTGGGAAGGTGGTGGATTTGGACACTGTATGGATTTATCATTCATTGCACATTATACCTTTGATTTATATCCCTGATTCATGTGTACATATACTGTATGGGGCAATTGTGTTTATCTGTGGATTTTACAACATTATTACAATGACACCTCACATCTGCATTTAATGCAGTACTACAGTTCACAAATATATGTTATTTAATAGGTTATAAAACAAAAAATGTTTTCCATAAAGTGATTTGACATAGAAAATGTAATGTACTGGAGTGAGACTCGAACCAGGAATGACTACTCATAAGACAAATGCTTTGACCACTACACTATTGCAGTACTGCTTCATTTGCATGTATCTTGATATTTATCTTCTTGTGCCGTTTAAGCTACAGTATACGTAGCTAAGCAGTGGCAAACCCGCTCACCTATGGTTAAATTTAATCTGTTTGATAAAAAAAATAAATTGTTTATATTATTATATTTTAAATATTGCTCTTATAAACTTGGGGGGTGTTGCTGCTGGTATGTAACCCCCTATGAGCGGGCTCGCTCATTGTAATAGCTGAACTACAGTTCTTGACTGCTTGGGCATGTATATTGTGTGAGCTCTGCTCTCAGACATGCCCCCTGCACTCATCCATGCTCAATGTCCATTTAGGAGCTTAGGCAGCGCACCTTCATTACTATGAATGGTGCGCTGCCATGCTGCTCCAAAACGGTTGCTTCCATGCAAGAATAAGCTATTCCTGCACGGATGTTTACTGAATCCAGAGGTATATTTGTAAAAATAGCACTCCATATCAAATGTTTACATTTGTTATTCCGCTGTTTCCATGTAATATATTAAAGCTTTTCTCCCTCGCCCCGCCTCCTCTGAAAATGGGTTATTACCCTGCTAGTGTTTCCCAGTAACCAAATCTCAGAAAAATAAAGTACAGTCACACACAACACTATAGTACTTCATTCCACTTACATAAAACCACAATCTATAGTTATTTTTCAAGAAAATGTAAAATCAAATTAATAAGTAAAACATGACCCACATATTCCATTTGTTTCATTGTATAAACAATTAAATTTCATACAGTGCATGAACTGAATCTAAGTACACATTCCTCAAAAAACACTTGCTTTTAAACTGTCTCCCCTAGAAATGGACTTTGTACATATTAAACCAAAATAAATAAATAAAACTATAAGACAAAAAATAAACTAAAACACCTCAGTAAGCCAATTAGAAGATAACATTACAAGAAAAACAGACACAATTTAACTATCTGAAGTAATTAAAAGTAAACTGACTACACATAAAAATAAAAGTAATGAATATTAAGATAAATGATACAAAATACTCTCTTTTTATGAATCAGAAATGTAACTAACACTAATCGTCTTTTTGGTGCATAAGGATAACGCCCTGTTCTCGACCCATGTCTGACTAGCTGCTGAGGAGCTGAAAGAGGCAGTGAGTGGAGTGTGGGAATGAGTGATTAATGGTGACTCACCCATCTTGGCTTGAGGTAGTTGGTCCAGTTGCTGCAGCGTTAGTGTCTAACAGAGCTCAGTTGTGTGGTATGCAACACAATCATGGATGTGTGCTCAGCTCTGCCAAGTCTGTAATAATAGCCTCTACTGCATACCTGTAGTGGAGGAGGTACTGCAAGCCCCTATGGTGAGGCAGGTGCATAGGACAGCTGCCAGAGTAGTGGTAAAAGCTTAACAGAAAATGTTTTTTTTATTTTGGTTCTGCATCATAAACAATTCAGGTTAAGTGAGGTGGGGCTATTTAGTATTTCTGTGGCCCGGGTTTCAATTACTAATTAGGAAGGTTCATTCTGAAACACATGGATGGCCCATCCTGGGGGTTAAACCCAGACCTTAGGCTGCTGTAATAAGGATATGCCTTGTCCTTTAAGTAGAACAGATGGCAGATGCAGATCACAACACACAACACCTCATACCTGCTGAGATAATAACTCCCTGTAGTCATCTCTTGCCTCATCCAGCAATGAACAAGGAACTATTAACCTCACAACCTGTAAGAATGGAGCTGTTGGTGATCAGGCAGAGAAGCAAAAACATAAAAATAGTTGGTAAGACAATAAAAAAAGATTAATAAGTTAATCAGAACTAGAAGTAGGCAACCACCCATGATGTCCTCCATTCATGAATAGCCACAAAATTGCCCAATGCCTTATTCAACAAAAACTTAGGCACTTATTGTTTCTCATTGTGGTCAACTACCCTAACCTAAGAAAACACATTAAAATCAGATAAAACGAATAGGTGTCGGGGGCAGGGTTGTTTGATGCATCAGATATCTTATAGTGTAGAGTAAGAAAATGTATTTATGATACATGGATTCATAATTCATCAAAGATGCATTCACTAGTATTGTAAGACTACTGTTGGTATGTTACTGCACATCTAGTTTTATTTTAAATTCAGTTTTGCCTTAAAGTGTTTTTTCTTGGAGATTTAAAAGTTCTTGGCTTTTTCTATTTCACTGACTGAAAAGGAATTAAATCTAACTAATTATTGGGAGGAGATGAGAAATAGGATTTTTTATTTAGCTCCATTCCTATTTAGCTGCATTCTTATCTAACTGAGACCACTGTTGGTGTGTGATTGCATTGGATGGCTTTTGGGTTGCCCAGCCCTAAATTAAATTTGACTTTGGAAGCATCTCTCAGTCTCTTCTCATCTGCTTATTCTACTGGGCACTGAATGATCAAACTGGAAAGGCCCTCCCCTCAGACTCTTAAAGCTGAAGTTACCCTCTGTTTCATATCAGCCCACTCACGTAGTGCACACTTCAGAGTATTAATCACTTTTTCCATCTTACTTTCAAAATCTGTAACATCTGGGACTAGGCTACAAATCAATGGAAAGCCTATGAACTGCTTCTCAGGAATCAGATTGAGATTAATGCTTCTGTTTTGCTCCTGGTGAGAGAAGGGGCAGAGGGACATTATTTCATAGCCTTCCTAGAGATTACCAATCACTGAAATGCCGGAACATTCCTTCATAGGAGCCAGCTGGAGGTTAATGATACTATTTTGTTTCTGGTGAGACAGGGAGCAGAGGGGCATTGATTCCCGCTAGTCTGTAATTGGGCAGTGTGCATGGAGCTTCACTGAGTGGTCTAATTGCACTTTTGGATATAATCAGTTCAGGGCCTTTGTTCAGCTTGGCTGTTTGTTGCATCTATCTGCTGTAGTTTCTATCCAGGGCATCTACAAAAGAAGACTATAGCAAGTGCACTGAACCTATCAACATCTGGGTTAATACTACCACTCAGGAAGCAGTTGGGATTAATGCTATCTTCTGCTTCTGGTGAGGAAAAGGAGCAAAGTATATCTGATTCTTATCTGCATGAATCTGTGCTGAGACCAGGACTAACTCTACTACCAGAGAGCTAGCACCTCCAGTAATAAACACTGAACCTCATAGGCACTACCCCTCCTTCAGTCCACATTACTAAGCACCTAGAACCATGGATTTGCATTTTATAATCAATCCTGCAGCCATTTTTTTAAAAATGGGCACCCTAAGACAATGCACTAATTGCGTCATGTTTATTGACAACCATCTACTACTTACAAACATGACACAATGTGTGAGAGATGCAGTTATTTAATGCTAATGGAGGCAAAACTCTCACATTAAGACACTGCAATTAACAAGTAAGTTGCCAGTACCAAACAACAGCACACTTAATTTATCACAATCAATTCAAAAGCAAACCTCCACCAAATCCAACATCCTAGTTATAGGTAACTCCTTCCTGAGACACACGCACCACTCGCCAGGCTGTGCAAGGAGAGTGTCATAATCAGTTGCCAGGATTCGTTACATCATGCAAGCACTCAGGTCCTTGTACCACAAGTACACATATGTCACTGTCGTAGTACACTTATAAATAAATGACTTGAAATGTACCTCCCTGCACTATATGAAGAGCGACATAATGGACGTCCTGGAATGGTTCTAGTTTACATAACCGACAGCTGCTTTCACCGACAACGAATTGTGAGCGCCAGAAGATCGACAATCCGGAAGACCGACGCTACGGATCAAAACACCGACGCCGAGGATAGTGACTTGGAAAAAGGCTGTGTAAGTATGCGGTGGTGACGGACGTTAGGGTGCGAGTAAGGTAAGTGTGGATATTGACGGTCTGTGGGGATAGGGGTGGGTTTAGTGATTTAGGGTCAGTGCGCGGGTTAGCTAAATGTGCGGTAGTGATAGTGTTTGGGTTAGGGGCGGGTTAAGTGAGTTAGGGTTAGGGCGCGGGTTAGGTAAATGTGCGGTAGTGATAGTGTTTGAGTTAGGGGCAGGTTAAGTGAGTTAGGGTTAGGGCCTGTGTTAGGTAAGTGTGCAGTAGTAGTATTTTTTGGGTTAGGGGCGGGTTAAGTGAGTTAGGGTTATGGGCGGGTTAGCTGAGTGTGCGATAGTGACGGACCTTAGGGTAAGGGTTTGGGTTAGGGTTGTAGATAGTTGTGTATCTGAGGTTTAGTGTGGGTTTGTGAGGATTTTGATGTGCTTGTGTTGTGTGTGTGGTTTTTGGACAGGGGATGTGTTTTGTTAGTTGATTGTTGTTATTGTGGTGTGTGCAGCGTATGAGGTTTCGTGTTTGTGGACCGTCGGTTATTTGTTTGTCGGGCATGTGAGGTTTCATGTTTATGGTTTGTCGATTATGTGGTGTCGATGTTTGCGTTGTTGGTGTTTTGCAGTGTCGGTTATGCAAACTAGATCCCCTGGAATATGTGTCCAAGACAGGTATAAAACTCTGTTTGTGCAGCATTTTACTACCCAAAGAATGATGCCACAATACGAACAAAAGATTATTGACTTCAACAAGGGGCTTAGCTTTTGGTGTCATTCAAAGGGAGTCCAATATATGTATCAGCTTGGGTGGACATGGTAGACAGTCCTTACTGCTTTGTCAGGGATAGTTTGTACCTGCCCCACTAAGGATTCCCCATCTTTATAGAAAAAATGCTAAAAAGAGAGAAAGTCATACCAGCTGATAAGTTGACTTACTGGGCCCTGTACATTTTTGAAAAGTCATTAATATTTATCGTTAAGGGACTGTGTGTTTTGTAATGCTGCCAATGTTGCCTGTGTTCTGTTTTTATTAAGTCTAGTTTCCAATCAAGTGGTGGTGAGAGACACTAAGATTTGTTGAAAATGTGGAAGACAAACATCTGCTAACTCCTTTTTGGGATCTTCACATATACTGGAGCTCTCTAGTCATATGAATGGTTTTATTCTACTGGACTTGAGTTACATTACATTGAATGCATTAAGACAAAAGGGAACTTAAACCTAATAATACTATAAACTAGATTTCATTGCAAATTATTATGATTTTTTTTACATTAGTAGGCAATAAGAATGTAAAATGCAAAAATTCGAAAGTTGGTATCTACTTGAGGTTCACAAGACTGAAAACAAAATCAAAACACATTTACTTCAAATGTAATATGATTTATGGGGGTTCTCAGGTGAATACTGCTTTATACTGGATCTATATTAAATCAGCAAATGCTTAAAATAGGGAACACCGATTTATTAATGCTTTAAAAGCGAAAGCTTGAAATCCTGAAGACATAGAACAGCAATTCTTTTTCCCAGGGGAAAAAAATCACTGGTCCACAAAACAAAAAAAAACTTCAGAACACTAAATAAAGTGGGGCAGGGGGCTTCACCCCCACACCCCCTACTTAAATATACGAACTCCAAGATCACATCACAGTGGAGGAAATGACAAAGTCCTGAAAACGGCCCAGCAATTTTTTCCCTGGGAAAAAAATCGCTGTTCCGTGTCTTTGAGATTTCAAGCTTTCGCTTTTAAAGGGTCGATAAATCAGCGTTCATTATTTTAAGCATTCACTGATTTAATATAGACCCTTTATACTAGGGTATAGTTTTTTTTTATAAATGATGAGTGTTTCATAGTAACAATTACTATATTCCCCAAACATTTAGTTTTCTAAATGAATGTGTTTCTTTTAAGTAATCTTTTACAAGCAATGCAAACTGTTGGTAGGAAAGACAATAAGAAACATTGACATATACATTAAATGCTATTTATTTGTAAATATTTGGTTGAATAGGAGGTGACTGGATGGGGGTCAATATTTAAATTAATACACTGTAATCAACTGATAAAATTTCAGGCACATTAGTTCAAGCTCATAGGGCAGAACTGTAGGATAATGTCCTACTCAGTGAGAAATAAGAGTAATGGTAATAACAGCAGTTTTTATATAGTTGCTCCGCTATTGGCTGCTACGATATTGGCAGTAGTTCTTATAGTCACTGTTATTTATTGCATGACTGTGTTAACGCAGCATACATTTTCTTTGAAAAGACTATTTTTTTTTTAAAGTTGTAATGGAAATGTATGTTGTATTTAAACATTTTATTTACTCTGACCAGCATAGAATTCATCCTGGTTTTACATATCAAGGGGAAAATTAAATACTAGGAGAAAGATCCATCATTAGAAGTCTTGGTCCATAAGGGTGAGTTTTCTGGAACACTTCAACAATTCAAACAGTGTATGGCTTAGACATATCATTCATAAGCAGGAATGCTAATTGTCTAACTCACCCAACCAAAAGAATAGCTTTTTTTCCATATTTGAAGACGTTTTTGTGTGGTGGTAGAGACACCGCAGGAAATGTATGTAGGTAAGGAAGAGCAATAGAGAGGTGGTTTCTTCCTATCAGGCTGGTATGAGGAATAGAAGACGAGGAGGGTTACTTTACTGGTGCTAAGGTCTGCCCCCTTCAACCAAAGATACCTTACAAGACTCACAAGGATAATTTGCAGGCATAAAATAGAATTACCTAAGTATGAGGTATCTGTGTCATGAGCATCATTGCTTCTGTGTTTATGAGTTTATAGGTAGTCGTAGGCCGGCTGCTCTTGTGGGCCATTTTAAGTCTATCCAATTTCCCTCAAAGGTGAGAATCAAACAGTGCACTTTGTGTCTGTGAGATAATTGTCTTAATCATTATGTCAACCCTCAAACCCTTATCCTGATCCCTAACCATGGTGTTAAGTTAGCAGGAAACTAGAACAAACTTAACATAGCATGTTATCTTTCTAGGATGGCCTTAGATTTTATATGGGGGACTGGAACACTGTCACTAGTAAATTAGATGTCCAATGAGGCCCTGGGGTATGTAAAGTTCATCAGAAGAGGCAATATGTTGCATGCTACTTGGACTCACTGGGATTGGTTCGTGTTTTTCTTTCCTCGATGGACATACCAAATGAGACATTCTATTCTACTAGATTCCATTCAATGCCCAGACTAGACAAGACTTATGTTGTAGTCTAACATCTGTACTTGGTTAAGGGATTACTTACACACCTTGTACTGATCTCAGACCATGCTCTGGTAAAGAAAGAGGGCTCTCCTCTGCCAGTTACAGCACTGGATAGTTATTAAAGATTTCCAATGTACTGCCTAAAACAGGGCATGTTGCAGAACTGCTATAAGACTTTATTACAAGCAAATATTTCAGTATATGTGAGGGAGGGTGTTGAGTTTGCAAAAAACTGGAACAAACATAAGGTACCATTAATTATTAAGATCAAAGGGTATATGAAGACTCTGTGGGGAAAGTCTAAAGGAAAAAAGACTTGCTTTTAAGTTACTGGAAAATAACTTGCTCCACACTTGTTATACCTGTCAGGAAATGCTGCAAAAGATATCTAAGCTTTAAAGGGGAAATAGAAGAATTGCCAGATAGGAAATATGAATTTTTAAAGGAAGGACTGAAGGACATTTTCTTCAGAACTGCCAGTCAAATAATATTAGCTATATGATTACATCAACAAAGGGCACAAAAATAATTAAAACTATGTACTCTGCTGGAAAAGGACAGAAAATGTGTCATCCAGCTGAAATAGCTTCCATGTATATTATGTTAAGCTGTATACCACAGAGAAGGAATGAAAGAATGAGCATATAGACCTGAGAGAATATCTGACTTTGGTAGCTCTTCTAAAGCTTACTAGCTAATAGTTGCTATCAGTGTTCAAGACTTGCTAGAAGTTAATGAGACAAACTTTGGGGAAACCCTAAATTCTTACGACCACCTCAAGATCATTAGGATCTAAATAAGGTAGAGGTGATCCACCCTTGTTTAAGTTAGTCAGTGATATCTTAGTCAATGGTCAGATACTGCATTCATAAAGGAAGGCCGTAGTAGCAATGATACTGAAAGAGGGGCAGGACCCGAGTCTGCCATCCTGAAATCCTATTTTGATGCTTAATCATGATTACAAGATTCTAATGTCTTTTTTGGAAGCATAACTGGTGAAGTATATTTCCGTTAATTTTAGTAGCACAACTGGTGAAGTATATAACACGGTTAATAGAATAAGATTACTATGAATTTGCTGGGGGGTGGCAGATATTTGACAGTATGTTTAAAGCTTCTTTGAATGATGCTTTGTACTTAGAACAGATAGTGGATTTAATTAGGAAAGCATATTTGTTACATTACTTTTTGCAACACCAAGTGTCTTTAGCAAATATTTAGATGAATGTGAGTTTATCGTGACACTTCATTGTGAGCAGAATAATGGGGCAGGGATGTCTCCTGACGCCCATTCTATTTATCATGTTTCTAGAGCAATTGGTGACTACTGTTAGGCAATCCCTTATACAGCAACAACTTCTTCAGAGATTTAGTAAATGTTCAGATTATAAGACTAACCTAGATAAAATTCGAGCTATCAAGATAAATTAGGTTCCTCTTGTAAGTTCAAAATAAAATATCCCTACCACTGGAATTCTCAGTATATTAATTACATAGGGTTGTAGTTTCGATCTTCTTTATAAACACCAACAAAAACAATGTATGATGAATTATTAAAAAGAATCAAGGCAGTTCCAAGCGGCACACTGATCAACATCTTAACTTAAGCTCTCCCAGTGTAAAAAAAAAAAAAGAAAAAAAAAAGAAACTGAAGTACAAAGGACAGGAACTCTCTGTCACTTTTAGTAAACTTAGTTACTGGCTAGTAAGTACTCTGTCTGTATGCCAGCAAAAAAAGAAACTAAGGAAGCCTGAAAGAAAATGAACTAGAAAAGGTAAAGTGAAACACTGAATGGAAGAATCCTGCAGCTGTTCAGCAAAAAAAAAAAAAAAAAAAAAGCTTTGCTTTTGCTTTTACCAATAAATTTGTATACGCTGTTCCAGTTTGTTCTGTTGTTACGTGTCATGTTTAGGACATGACGTCATGAGCAGCTACACAGTTGCTTCAACATCTCTACTCTTCCTGCAATAACTGCAGAATCAGCTTTTAAGATGGAATTGTGCAGACGGACAGATTTTAATATACTGTATACATTAAAGCAAAGTTGGTGAGGTTAATGGCATTTAAGAATCATAGTGATGACTTTCTTGGCTGGAGCGCCTTCTGTGTGGAGTCTGCATGTCCTTCCCGCAGTCAAGTGGCATTCGAAAGACATGAGTGAATGGGTGTGCCTTTGTTGAACGTTGGACATCGGGCTAGCACCTCGGCACCATAAAATTCTACTGCCAATCATTAGTGGACCGGAGTTCCTCTGTGGTGACCCCCTAACCGGGAAAAGCCGACGGAAGAACAACAAGTGATGACTTGTAAACAGTGAGATATTTATTAGCAATATCATATCTTCTCAGAAAACTGAACTGCATACAGAAGCCAACAGGAAGCCATGGCCCAAAGTTAAGAAACCTCCCATGCCAGAAGCTTGCAGTAACTAAAAACTTGAAATGAAAATTTATTGCATAGGTTTTGACAAGCATGCTATACCGATACATGCAAGCATTGCTGACCTTTCTATGACATATACGTATGTTTGCAGTAGTGACATTCACTTGATATTGTAGAGAAACGGTTTGCCCTTTTGAAAAAGTGAATCGTAGCCAACAGTTACCTAATAACTCAGCATAAATAATACATCCACCAACAACATTCCTTTGCAACATTACAAGGATATACTGCAGCACAACAGAATGACTAGACAGTTATATAAAGTACAATTGCATACAATCTGTGAAATGTAGTAAAACCGTGTAATGTAAGACAAAGTCCAAGCACACACTGTTTACAGAAAACTCTTACAAACACAGCAAGTGATATGTCCATGTTTCTTCCACAAAGCATATGTGCTGTGTACCTTTTCTAAAATATTGTGGTACCACAATTAGGCTATGCATAATGTGCCTTAATCAACACAGGACTGGACTATTCATGTTAACAAACTATTTATGAGTTCATAGTTTTGTGAATCACTAAGATTCAATAATATATACTATGCATCAATGTTGTGTGCAAGAAATAAATGGCATACAATTCTAGACATTGCATGTACAAATGTATGATTCCTTTACACATTTATTACCACAAACTGGCAGAAATGTTAAAAATGGCCACCCAGCTAACTGCATTGCATTTATTATCATAATAGAAACCTTAATAACAACTGCCATCTTCCAAATTTAAAAACATGTCACAGGGTTTAGATATAATTCAATTAATAGCTGAGCTCCAGTAGTAGTGTGGCCTGGAAATGTGCCATATATACATGTGAAGATGTATATAAGGTGTATATACATGTATATATGGCATATATATGCAGCAATGTCTCAGCATATTACATAAATCAAATATCTCAATAATATCTTGTCATCTGTAATTGGCATTTTTGTCATGTTTTCACATGGATCTGATATCACAGATCAATTAAAGGGTTAAAGAATTTATTGGAAACTCATCCAACAGCTTCTCTACATGAAAATGTCTTTTTAATGTAATATTCCAATGGCCAAGCACCCACCTATGACTGTAAATCAAGGGAAAACTCATGTTCAAGGAGATGATTCTTTCATTAGAAATCATTGGGTATGGTGGTTCGTGAATGGGTGAGTCTGCATTAGGCAGCTATTTGACTCGGGGCAAGATGTGAGGAAATCCAGGAAGCAGACCTTCATGCATTATGCCTGAAATGAATTATACAGTTTTTCCCAACTGGTCCTTGTGATGTTTTGTTGTCTTCTGTGAGAACAATATGTGATTTAAAAGAACAAATCTATAAGTAACCATTAGGCGACTGACTTAATCAAATACATTTGTTGAATCTGTTGAGGCCTATAACTATTGTTTATATACCTATAAAAAACACATTCATCTATGTAACCAACAGAGAGGCAAGAAAAAAGAAGAACAAGCCACTCGACTAACGATACACCAAATTTATTCAACGAATGTTAAGCGCTTTCAACTGTTGTAAACAGTCTTCATCAGAACACATAGTAAAGCATAAAATCAGTATAAATACACTCATGACATCATTAAAAACAAAAAGCGCGCCAAAAACTAGAGTTTTTGGCGCGCTTTTTGTTTTTAATGATGTCATGAGTGTATTTATACTGATTTTATGCTTTACTATGTGTTCTGATGAAGACTGTTTACAACAGTTGAAAGCGCTTTTACAGTTTAATTTAACACAAATAAACCACAATCGAGACATACCATTATTATTTCATCGGAGATGGAAGGTGTAATTTAAAGTCCAGAATATGTGGACATCATTACTAATATGTTTATTGTGAGTGGTTTTGGGGAATTATTTTCACAATGAGAATTGGCTGCTTATTGTAATTGAGGTTTAATAATTGGTTATATAGTTGTGGTGGTTTTGCTACTTCCATTTTGGACATCTCAAATAGTTAATAATTTTATTTCTGGATATTATCTATTATTGATTACATCTGTTTGGAGGTCTCAGAGATTTACATGTCCAAATTGTGAGGATAGTGGCTGGAACAATTATTTGGTTCTCAGCATACCATTTTACGATGGATTTGAGTGGAATTCTACATGGGCTATCGGCCGATAGAGACAATTTAGAGGTGTTTGGCTTAACCACTAATACTGGACCCAATATATCCAATCATATAGAGGATGACCAACACAAATGTAGATTTATTTTTACAAAACTTGGTAGACAGATGAAAACATTGCGTTCTAATGTGTGGCACATGAAACTGTTTAAAGCTTATAAAACAAAAGACATAACACCAAGGGGGTTGAGAGTGCGCTTGCAACCTTTAGTGGCTCATATAGATAATGAGTTATCCAAGGACTGGGCTGAAGCCCAACATTCATCTTCTATGCAATTTGTAGATTGCCTGTTAAAATATTATGATAGAACTATTACTAGTCATCTTTCAGACATCCAAAATTTATGTGTGCAGGCTGAACAATTTAATAAGCAAGAGTTCTATTCCCAGTATGTTTCGGATTTAGCTAAAGAACTTTCAATTCTAGAAAAGCAACTCATGAAACGTAAGATTAACACATTTAATCGTGATCTTATGGATTACGAGAAAGGGAAACCTTTCATTAGTCAGAAAACAGTAAGATTTAGTGAACATAAGAATATTCATAATGTGAACAAAAAAATGGCCTAGGTCAATTCTTAGACATCAAAATATTTCATCTGATGTCACTTCAGAGGAGGAAACTTCTTCGGCTACTGATGGCGAAGTATCTTCACGCCAGGTGTCCCCAGCAGCCAAAAGAAGACAACTGCCCCCTTTAGATCCAAGGGTAGGAGGAGGGGGGGCAGAAAACATAGATCTAGGCTTAACTACACCAACATTACAAAATCTGTTGCAACAAATGGTGAAATACAAAACAATGTTCACAATATATCTTCTACTGTTCTTTCACCTACACATATAGCACTGCTCAATAAAGGATTGAATTTTGTCCCAAGTTCTATTGTTTCGGAAAATCATTTATTACAGGATGTCAATGATTTCTGTAGATTACTAAACCTTAAAATATTTTTTTGCAGATAGCGATACCTCTCAAAGATCAACTGATTTCAGATTTGGAAAATCCTCATTCATTCCACCAATGAATAAACATGTTTCGATCTTTAGGGAGTGTATAATGAAGGAATTACATTTTGCTAATGTATATCAACCAAAATTTAATAATCTTACTGCAGCAGAAAGACAGGCTTTGTTGGAACTCAAAAATAATCAAGATTTAGTTATTACCATGGCCGATAAAGGGGGTGCTATTGTGGTTATGGACCATCAGGCATACAAAGATGAAGCTTTGCGTCAATTATCCGATTCCAGCTTTTACATGGAATTAAATATTGATCCTACTTTACAATTTAAGGAAGAAATTGATAGGTTCTTAGACGTAGCGGTCAACCAGGGGGTGATTAGTGAACAGGTAGCTAAACAAATGAAGGTGGAGGAACCCATTCCACAATATTTGTATTTGCTACCTAAAATACGTAAAGATGCAATTAATCCACCTGGTAGGCCGATTGTGTCTGGCCGTGGTTCTTTAACAGAACCCTTATCTGCCTTTCTGACACAATATTTAAAACCATTGTTGAGTCAAATTAGGTCACAGATTCAGGATACTACTGAATTCCTCAATATTGTTAAAGACTCACAGCTGGAATCTTCGTGGTGGTTGTGTACTTTAGACGTGGCTTCACTATACACTAGCATCCCCCATGATTTAGGCATTTTAGCTGTATCATATTGGTTGTATAAATCAGAGTTATATTCAACTGAGTTTAACAACTTTTTGACTAAACTTACTGAATTTGTGCTACGTAAGAACATCTTTTATTATCATGGTAAAGCTTATTGGCAAATTAATGGAACAGCAATGGGGGCCTCGTTCGCACCCATATATGCAGACCTTTTTATGGGTTATTACGAGGCCACGTTTATATATGACAGTCAATACAATACATTTTTACCACATCTTGACATCTGGAGGAGATATCTGGATGATTGTTGGATGGTGTGGCGTGGCAATAAGGAAGAACTATCTCAATTTGTAACCTATCTTAATGACAACTCTTTTGGTATTAAATTTACGGTTACTATTGAATGGGCATGTATTGTGTTTTTGGATGTTTTGGTTACTAGACTGGACGATAATACATTAGCTACGTCAGTTCATAGAAAATTTCCTCAGTATAACACTTTGTTACATGCTGAGAGCTGTCACCCACGCCACATCATCCGCAATATTCCTAAATCTCAATTCATGAGGATGAAAAGGATATGCTCCTCCTCTGAAGATTGTTCTTACTTTTGTGGTGATTTATCCAACAGATTTGTCAATCGGGGCTATAAAGCACACAATATTTCTATTTCTAGGAATATAACCAATAAACTATCACGTTCTGAATTGCTGCAATACAAATCACATAATGTGGCCAAGTCTGCTTCACCAGACAATCAAGTTTTAAGGTTGGTAACTACTTACGGGGCAAATACTAATCGTTTCATTGACATCATTAATCAATATTGGGACATATTATTGTCACATGAGGTTTTGAATAGAATACTACCTGATCAATGTTCATTTTCCTACCGTAGGGGACGGAATTTGAATTCTTATTTCACTCATTATAAGAGATACACTCCACACACACCACAACAAATTACTTTATTTGGAGACAAACTGAAAGGCTGCTTTCCATGTGGCCACTGCTCTGTTTGTAAATACATGTTAAAAACCAGTGAATTTTCTAGCAAAAACACTTCTCAGGTTTTTGATATCAGGATATTTGCAAATTGCAGCTCGGATTGGGCAATATATCTGGCCACGTGTACCTGCTCTGCATTCTATATTGGACAGACGTCCAGGTCTGTCAAACTTAGAATAGGTGAACACATGAGTGCGATCAGGAACAGACGTATTACAAATGCATTGTGTAAACATACCTTGGAACATCCTTCTGCCACTTTCAAATTTGTGGTCATTGACAGAATTTTGTTACATAGGAATTTCACAGCAGGATGGCATCAGAAGTTTAATGATATGGAAAACAAATGGATTACTAAATTGGGGGGCCTTTTTAGACCTGGATTGAATATATCAGAACAAACATATTGAGAGCCATGAACATATAATCAAGTGATATAACAAATATTATATACATGTTTTTTTGCTCTTGATTAATAGTGAATCTCTTTAGACCTTATAATTTTTGCATATATTAATCATATTATATAATCATATATTTATATGCATGATATGGTCTTTATATTATATTAAGACTGGTATAATCAAGTGATCATCAGCAGTGATAGAAACATGTATATATTAGAATATTTAAATATACATATGGATTTATTCATTTTTATTATTTTTTATATATCCATATTAGTATAATTTTTGGATATATATATATATTTTTGATGGATATGTTTTTTGATATATATGGTTTTTTGATATATATGTTTTTTGCTTCTCTATCATTGTTATTTGCTCAGTCCATATGTTCAATTCATTCATGCACTTTTTATATATAGAAATTTGGAGGCATGGCCCTTTAAGAGTTGCACTATAAATAGCATTCAAAATGGTGGAGATTTTGATTATTTTCCATTTTTGTGCATTGACAAAGGCTTATATTAGCCGAAACCGGTTTGCTTTAGTAATGGTTATTACCATTACTTTGATGGTTTGATGAAACTATGATGGAATAAATATTTTACATTCAGCAATTCTCTACGTGCTCGTCCGCTTTTGTGTGTTTATCTGGTTTTCTCAGGGACCGTGCACGTCTGTCCTACGTGCGTGTTACTTGGGTTCGTGTGTTGCTGTTGCTGTTCTCCATATAAAAAGATACCTCAAATGGAGAATGTATCATGAACTGTAAGAGAAACACATCATGTCAGACAGAGCATATAAAATGTATATATTGCAAATAACTATTAGCTGTGTAAGAAAAAGGACAAGGCACTATGACAAAGATATGTCAGTAGAATCGGGTAGATCCAGTGTAGAAGTATGCAGTCAATTGTTTAGTATTTAATTGAATTTAGTTGAAAGCGCTTAACATTCGTTGAATAAATTTGGTGTATCGGTCGAGTGGCTTGTTCTTCTTTTTTCTTGCCTCTCTGTTGGTTACATTGTCGTTGTGCGGTTCAGTTGACATTCATCTATGTGATACACCCAGTGTGTGTGTGTGTGTGTGTGTGTGTGTGTGTGTGTGTGTGTGTGTGTCTATCAAATACATTTACGAATAGTAATCTGTGCCACATCCAGATATCACAAACACAGGACAGATATGCTCCCACATGACAAGCTGTCAATAATGCCACTATATTTTAGACACTAAGAGCACATTTGTTAAAAACTACTATAGAAGTTTATGCTACCCTGGAAAATCTGACTGTGATACTAAAGTTGTTTTATATCTAAGTCAATGCATCTGGTGTTACGTGGGCAAGACTGAATGATGTTTAAAGAAATGTATTTATGAACATTGCAAAGATATTAAAAGGGGTAATCCCAGCAGTGCTTTATTTAAGCATTCTTCATTGTGTAATAACTTCAAGAAGTTTGTTTTTTTCATTTTGGAGTAAGTAGATAATTCTGAAAGAGCAGGACTATGGAAGGAATGTTTAAGTAAACAGGAGGTGGTTTAGCAACTACTACTAGATGCTTATACTTTTCCAGGTATCAATGATTATTGTTCAGTTTTACCCATTTACCCATTTTAAAATACAAGAATCAGTTTGCTTCTTAGTTTTATGGAATTTTTACTAACTATTATAATAGAATTACTTTGTTTTTTTTCAAATTTCTGTTATTTTTGTAATGCTATTGGTTGAATTTTAAATTGCTAATTAGCGTCCGCAATATAATGCATTTGGTTTGAACGAAGGGCAGTTTTCAAAAAGTCCAAGTTCAGGAAAAAAACCCTTAACTGCCATTCACATAATTTTTTTTTTTTTTTTTGTAGAGGAATTATTAAATCTGGTTTATTCTTAGTTTCTGTGTGCCCTATTGATTGTTTAAGAGGTAGTTTACAAAACCGTGAAGTTATTTGTCACCTCTTGTTTGTTCTTTAGATTTTTGGTTACTAGTTGGTGTTTCCATGGAATGGCCTTTGACCTCCCTAAGATCACAGGTTCTGATGTTTTAGTCATGATTTTAACTGCCAGTTCTGCCAATCGCTTGATGTAATGCGTTTATTTTGAACTAATCCTGTGTTAGTATTTGCTCACCATTGGGATGAACGGGTGCGTTTTACCTCCTCTTTGGCTTATATTACATTGCAACTGTTTTAATCTCATAATTAATCTTCTGTACCTAGTAGCGACTGTATTTCGTTTCTGTTGGTGCCTAAGGAGTCAGTCTAACAGCGACTGTATTATGCATGTTGTTAGTGCCTAAGGGGTCAGTGTGCTTTGCGAGTTTTGTAGGAGCTTCATATCCTTTGCATGTGAGCCACAGATTCCAACAATCGCCTCTTAAATTACGCCTTCCTAAAGGCATTATCTGTAGCTCATACTGCAGCCTACATTTATTCATTATACTACAAAGACCGCCTTCTAAGGCATTAACAGAAACCAATTCCTAAGCCTGTTGATTTTTTTTCTTTTACTTCTGAACTAGGAACGCCTTCCACCAAAGCATACTTTATTTTATTTTCTTTCTGCTACTAAGAACGCCTCCCCAAGCACATATTTGAAACAATTTTCATAGCCTGATGTTATTTTTATTTTTTAACTAAGCGCACAGTCCAAAAAGGCGTTGTCTGTAATTACACCAGAGCCTGCTTTGATTTCTTTTTTACCAAGAACGCTCCCTCAGACGCTCAGAGTAACGCATTCAAAGCTAGTAGTTCCATTTTCATTATTTGACTTACATTTTAGCATAGAACGTCATCCAAACATTTGCAATTAAATACTAAACAATTGACTGCATACTTCTACACTGGATCTACCCGATTCTACTGACATATCTTTGTCATAGTGCCTGGTCCTTTTTCTTACACAGCTAATAGTTATTTGCAATATATACATTTTATATGCTCTGTCTGACATGATGTGTTTCTCTTACAGTTCATGATACATTCTCCATTTGAGGTATATTTTTATATGGAGCCTAGTCATTTTATTTAGCTAATAATTATATATTGCCTAGTCATTTATTACATAGCTGATAGTTAAATAGTGCCTAGTCATTTTATCTACACGGCTGATAGGTTTTGCTATGAATTTTCTGAATTTGTCTGCCTGAATTAATGATTGTTCATGCTTTCAGTTTATGGTATATCTTTGCTCTGACCAAATTAATTCTGTATACACATACAGTTCATAATATACCTCACAAATAGAATTGCCTAGACATCCTTTTAAATTTGTAGAGGTACAATACATATTTTTCAATATATCTGTCTGCCTGTAATTGATATTGTACAACTGCATTCTCTGCTCCCTTTACCAAACATCTGAATTGTATAACTGCATTTGACTTGGGCTTATACTAGATGATAGTAGTAACATAAGACTTTGTATACTGCATCTTTCCCTGCCTTCTCCTGCATTCTCCTTCAACAGCTGTTTTCTCTATCTTTTCCCTTCAGATTAACTCTCCCTCAAGAATACCCTTCTTCTAGATCTATCCCTACTTCTTTCATACATCCCTCCATATCTACTGCATCTACTGTCTCAAGAATACCCTTCTTCTAGATCTAGCCCTACTTCTTTCATGCATCCCCCCATATCTACTGCATCTACTGTCTCAAGAATACCCTTCTTCTAGATCTATCCCTACTTCTTTCATACATCCCTCCATATCTGCACTAACTCCTGTACTGACTATTACTTTAATACCTCCTCTGCTCTCCTTCCTCTCTTCTGCCTTAATACTTACATTTTGTTTGTTTTTTCACCTCTCTCTTTACAGTACTCCACTCCTGGAGGTCCCTCTCAACCTCCTGAAAATATGGACTTCCTCCTGCAAAACCTCCTTCGGTTTACCTGGACTTTTCCTGCTCACTAGCCTGGGCTTACCAGAAAAGAACCTCAGTGTGGACTCCCTTAACTATTTTCTCAGTAAATGTATGTAGCCTAACAGCAGAATCAATTATCTAAAACATCCTTATTTGTTAGCCTGTCCCTCAGTGTGTGTGACTCAGCAGCCTACAGCAGACCACTATAACTCCCCTCTCATACTGGTACTTGCTGACCTCCAGCCTCTTATCCCTATCTCTTGTAACCCATTGGAGACTTACCCTCTTATTGTTTTTATTTTTTTTATTTCTATCTTTCATTACCTTAAGAGACTTGCCCATTTACTTTATTTTTTCTCCCTATCCTTCTCTGCCTGCCATTTCTCCTTTCTCCACTAGGTGGCAGCACAATTCCATCTTTTGCCTGTTTAATTCTATTAATCTTTTAAAATCCAACTTTACCTCTAAATACTTCTAAAGCCACAACCTTCCCCTAACTCCACTCTACTTTCCCTACACTTGGTAACCTCCCCATCCTTTCTAAATTAACTAAGGCACAAAACTCCCCATATATTTTTCTTTTCCCCAAACACAAATTTGTTTCCACTCAGTCTTACAGCAATTTTACCTACTTACCTCTGCTCTAAACTGCAGTGGCTGATACATTTTCAGCTGGACTCTGCTACCCTGTTGCTCTATCCCGCTCTGTTCGCCCTGCGGGCTCACTCCGCTCCCCTACCCTGCCCTCAATTCCCACCCGCCCCTAGGACTCCTACACTTATTGTCATCCCAAACTCCCTCCCTCTTACACCAACCAATCCTCACACAACATTCCTCCTCCCATTCCCCTAAACTCCCTCCCTCTCCACCAACCAAACCTTATACAGCACTCCTCCTCCCCACCCACCAGCCCTATCTAATTCTCTCTGACCTAAACATCTTTTCACTTCTAATCAGACCACATCTACCATGCTCACTTTTCCTACTACAGTCCTTACTCATACATCACTCCTACTCCTCATTCTACTTTCTCTGTACCATGCCACCTCTTATACCAACCTCCGCCTACACCCACCACCTCTACCTCCACACCCCCACCTTACAAATTACTTCCACAATATCTCTGCCTCTTTATCTCCCCCTCACTCCATCCTTCTATTAAAATTAAAACTCTTCCAAATCCCTACTAAATTCTACAAACCTAAACCCACTCCCTACCATCCATTCCTAACCAAACACAATCCTAACAAACATATTCCCCTTCTCTCTTACCACTGCTTAGCAAGCAACATTCATCCCAACCTAGGACCAAACATTTCTCTAACAAACAACCTTACCTCCAACAACAAACCCATCAGTAAATACCTCAAATTCCTCACCATCAACGCCCAAAGCTTAGCTAATAAGCTTACCCTCTTTCATGCCTGGCTCAACCATAATTTACCTGACATAGTAGCCATCTCTGAAACCTGGCTAAAATCACACATAACCAACTCAGAATTCCTTCCCCCTGGATATCAATCTCTCTGATCTGACCACCTAAGTAAAAGAGGTGGTGGTGTAGCTCTAATCTACCACTTGTCCATCACTCCCTACCCTAATCTTATCCCTTCCTTTAATAATGCTGAACTTGGAACTGGCCTTCTAAAATTAAATGACCATAAAAGTATTTGCATCATCTCCCTCTATATTCCTCCTGGTAACAACACCAATACCTTGGAAGACATCCTCTCCTGGACCTCCTCTAACATTAAACTTGAAACCTACATTATGGGAGATGTAAATATTGACTGGCAAAAAATCATTGACCCTAAACCCACCATGTCAATCAATCTCTTCAACTTCACTCAACTCACTAACTCCATTACTAGGCCCAGCAAAACCAACCACCCAGGCTCCATCCTAGACTGGATCCATGTATCTCACCCTAACAAAATCACAAAATCTGGTGTCACTCCCAAGCCATTAGGAGACTGCCTCCCTGCCTTCACCCATAGAGCTACACCCTCTTCCTCACATTTCCACCAACTCTTACATACTCGTAACCTTACTAACTTTAACCCTTCTACTCTCTCTCTGACTCTCTTAAGTTCACTAACTGGAACCCACTAACAACCCTACCTCTAGATGAAGCTGTTGACTATTTCACCTCAACATTCTTAACTGTCCTAAACTCCCTAGCTCCAGTAAGAACAAAAAGAGTGAAAGCCAAGACTGCCCCATGGATAACCAAAGAAACCAAGAAAATTATGCAACAAAGAGACAAAACCTGGAAAAGCTATCTCCAACATAACAGTCTGTATTTTTACTTGAATACAAATGGCTGCAAAACCTAGCCAAAAAACAAGTAATTAAAGATAAAAAAATCCTACTACATCCATCTTCAAATAAATCACGCAAAAAACCCAAACAATTCTAGAACTCTATTAATTCTCTTCTCAAGCCTGTTACAAAAAACAACCTGTGTCCTGATACTAGCAAATCTGACCAAGAAATTGCCAAACTATTCTACACCTTCTTCACCTCTTTTATTGCTAAACTAACCAAAACCTTCCCCAACAACAACCCCCTACCCCCCTCTGCCCAAGCTTCCTCCTCCTCCTTTCCCACACCCCCTACTTTTGAACTTAAACTTATATCCACCTACCTTATCAAAAAACTTCTCTCCAAACTTAAACCTTGCACCAATGCACCCGACAGCATTCCTTCCTCCTTCTTAAAAATTGCCTCAGACAGTACTGCTCTCCCTAGCAGCATCCTGACAAATAGATCACTACTCGAGTCCTATGTACCCAAACTATGGCATTCTGCATTTATTCTTCTATTCCACAAGGGTGACAAAAACTGTAATGTCACCAATTTCTGCCCTATAGCCATCCTCTCACCAATCTCTAAACTTCTTGAAAAATGCATACACCTGTAGCTCATGCCATTCCTGACCAAGCACCAGCTACTCTCTCCTACCCAATACGGCTTCTGCCCTGGACACAATACCAACACAGCCCTTCTTTCCTTCTTACACTCTGTCAATTTAGCTCGAGACTCTGGTAACATAGTTTCATCTGTTCTACTAGACTTATCCAAAGCCTTCAATACCATCTCCCACACCCATCTACTAAACCATCTATCTAATCTCAACATCTCCCAAAAAACTCTTTCCTGGTTCTCCAGCTATCTTTCAGACAGGTCCCAAGCCGTGAAATGGGGCCAAGCATCCTTCACTTTCCTTCCCACCCCCACAGGAGTACCCCAAGGTTCCATACTTGGCCCTTTGCTATTTAACATATTTATTAATGATTTGCACAAAGCCATTCCTAATACCAAAATTGTCCAATACACAGACGATTCCACTTTGATCTGCTGCACCTCTAACCTAAAAGATCTCCAGTCTCTGACAAACTGCCTTCTCAACCACTGAAAACTGGATGCACCAAAAACCACCTCTCACTAAACGCTAACAAAACAAAGATTCTTCTATTCACTCCCTCAAAATCCACTCCCACTAATAAAAACTCACTTCAAATTACCAGCCTTAATAACTCCATTATCGACTTCGTTTACTCTGCCAAACTCCTGGGGGCCACCATCGATGAACACTTAAAATTCAATACCCACATCCAACTTAACATCAAAAAAACCCACATAAAACTCAGCCTACTGTACAGAAACAACCACTTCCTCTCTCCCTCTACTAGACATATTTTGGCCACTACCTATCTCCTCCCCTCTCTTTTGTATGGCGCTCCTCTGCTTACTAATTTATCTTCCACCCTCACCTCCAAACTGGAAGTATGCTACAATAAAATCTCCAGATTCGCTACCAAGGCAAAATCCTTCACTCATCACTGCACCTCCCTTCACTCTTTAAATTGGCTTGAACTCCCCAATCAACTTGACTTCCTCCAAATTGTCAGAGCCCACAAATTATTATTTCAACCTACTAGCTGCCCTGCACTATCTAATATTCTACAACCATATACCCCCCTCAGACCCCTTAGATCTACTCACCAAAACCTTATAACCATCCAAAAACCCAAGCACCCAGCTGGTCAGCTTCTACTCTCCTTTTCCCTAGCTAAAAAATGGAATGCCCTGCCCTTCACACTGAGGAACTGTGACAACCCAAACACCTTCAAAACACAATTTCATTCTTACCTGTTTCTTCACAGAAAATGTAACTGTACTGTTCATCCCATACCTCCCAAGCTCTCCTCCTCCTTCTCTCCTGGCTAACCTTCATACCTTTCTAACTTCTCTCATAGACCTAGATTATAAATTTAAGTAAATAGTAACACCCAGCCATTATGCTCTATGCCTCCTGTTCTCCTGGACAATTAATTAATATTTTTGTTGTTTTTAATGAATGATACCTGTTTGACTGCAATACTACCTGTTGATTGTAATACTACCTATTGATTGTAATGCAAATATTTTTCTTTGTAATTCATTATGTAATGTAACTTTGTATTGTGGAGCTTTTCTCCTCAGGCCTCCAGTGAAAACGGGCTCTCGAGCCCAGTGGACCTCCCCAGTCATTAAACTGGAATAAATATAATAATATAATATATAAATAAATGTATTTAGTGCAACTGAATGCAGTCCACCTCTGGGAAATTTTATGTTATTAATCCAGCAACTGAGTACTTATGTCCAACCAATCGATTCCTGATCAGGGATCCTAGTACTCGTATAGGTGTGGATAGTTCTGTTAATGACAGTTATTTTCCATCTACTAGTAAGACAAACTTCAGAACAACTGTGAGTACACTTCATTCACTACCACATCATGAGAGATGAATGATACTTTGAATTTCCAGCAATGATTGCAATCTGTGCCTAGTTTGTGCTTTTGTAAAAGTTCTTATCAAATATAAATCTTTGGTGTTGGACAACAGGTTTTTAAATGAATGTTTGAGGTGTAAAAGAGACCCAAAAAGGACTTTGGGTTTGGAATTCCCCTAATGGAATCAGAGCTTCATCCACAGTGTATAATAAGTTAGTTAATCGCTTTGACAGGACTGGTTTTGAAATCATATCCATTCTTTTATAACATAATAATGAGTTGCTTTCTAAGTCAGATGAAGAAGTTATGTTCTTGCATCAGTCCATTACAACCAATTTGGCTTTTTAGATGCACGAGAGTATATATGCATTAGTGCTACATAAAGTACACTTTTTTTCACAAGGACAATATTAATAAGAAATTTAAAAAACTTTACAGAGGCAAATTAATAAGAAGGCATATCCAGTTCCTCATGCTTTAATAAAGGTACTGATTTATAGATTGATGGAACAGTTACTTTTAATATTAATACTGAGAATAGCTGTGACCCTGAAAAGGATATGCAAGGTGATAATAATCCACCTGATGATTTTTTTAGTCTCTCCCCATGTGAGACAGTCAGAGAGATTAGCAGACAACAGGAAACAACAGAAAGTTTTCATCACAGAACCTATCCACAACGGTCCCCATGGTTTTAGAAAAACAGAGGAATTAGATTATGTTATGATGCCTGACAATGATTTTTTGAATTTTGGGACTGGTTCTCAGTTTCATGTTTACACTAATGGTGAATTTCTATTTACAACTATAGTGATTTTCTAGTAGAACAGGTTCACTTTAAGTTATTTCATTGTGGATTTATGTTTGTTCCCATGTGTCATTTAAACATTGCATCATTGCTTATTGATTTAAAATTGTTTTTGAGAAAGATTAACTTCTCTTTGTTATTTGTAAACAATAGAATAGAATCATCTGTTAAATTTAAATGTTCAGGTTGTTTTAATCATCCTCTTATGTCAGCTTTACAGATGTTTGAACACAACTTTGAGCAAGATTTTAGAGAGTTATGTAGTAAACATTCATCAAATAGGTTTAATAAACTTAATTCATGAAGAGAAGATTGTGCTGAACAGAGTGACACATGACCAAACCTAGAGACCGATGAAGCCAGACAAAGGGGAGGGTTAGTTTTATGAACTGTAGTGATTATTCTTCTAGAATGTTTAATTTGCTTTATGATTGACATATGAGAGAGTATCATTGAATTAAATTAACATAGCTTACTCTCACATTAGGTGCCTATTAGAAGATTTGCTATGTCAAAAAAAATAACATTGAATTGTTTAATTTTTTAAGTATAGGCTCTCCTATAGTACCAGCTATTTCTGGCATTCCTAAAATTCATACCAATGTACAGGATCTGCCACTATGACCTATTTTGCCTGTGAGGGTGTCTAATACTAAGCCTCTAGCTGTTTATCTTGATAGAAAGCTGAAATGAGATTTGGACTTATGTACTCATTTAGTGAAAGATTATTGGCACTTTTTGTGCACAATTAGTTTGTTTGCTTATGTTGAAGATATATTTTTGTTATTGATATTTTTGATATCAGGCATTTATACATGGTTATACTTCTGGGAATTAAATGGTTTGTGGAAGTTTAAGCATCCTTGGTTGGATGCTAAGTATTTGCTTACCACTGAGTACTTCATAGACAGTGTTCTAAGAAAATATTTTATGTATTTTGAAGAAGAGTACTTTAAGCAAAAATCTGGGGTGGCAATGAGTACAGCGGTAGCTCCCCTATATGCCATTATGGTACTCATAGAATGCAAAAAGGTGTATGTGTTTGACAAAGAATTTAATTATTGTATCAAATTGCATTTGATATACCAGGATAACATTTTTCTGTTGTGGGCAGGTGATTTGACTCATTTGGAAAAATTCTTTTACAAATTAAATAATTCTACTGATTTTGTTTTTTTTTTAATTTTACCTATGAATGTTCTAAAGAAAGCATTCATTTTTTGGACATGATTATTTTTAAAGATTTTACACTAGGTATATATAAGCCTACCATTTATAGAAAACCTACATTTTCTAATGTCTAGTTCCATTGGTTGAGCTGCCATCCAGCATCTCAAAAGAGACCAAATATCCAAGAGCAAATGATACGGTTGTCAAGAATTATCTCAGATGATTTGTTTAAATTGTAGATTGACAAGCTAAAAGAAATGTTTCTAGCAAGGGTTTATCCATTGAACATTATTAATGAAGCTAAAGGGGTTAGTGCATGCAAGGAGAAAAACTAGGTATATGCCCATTCTTTTCGACAAAACTTTTTCTAGGTCCAAGAAAGCAGGTTAAAATGATTAGACTAATAAAGCTTTCATTTGCACTTTTACCAAAGAAGTGAGTGCTATTAAGAACATACTCAAGAAAAACTGGAAATTTAGTTTCTTTGAGGATCTTCTTCTCCTTTCGGCTACTCCCGTCAAGGGTCGCCACAGCAGATCAACTGTTTCCATTTCTTGCTGTCCTCTGCATCTTGCTCTGTCACACAAACCACCTGCATGTCCTCTCTCACCACATCCATAAACCTTATCTTAGGCCTTCCTCTTTTCCTGTTACCTGGCAGCTTCATACTTAGCATCTTTTTCCCAATATACTCTGCATACCTCCTCAGCACATGTCCAAACCAAAGTAATCTTGCCTCTCTGGCTTTGTCTCCAAACCTTCCAACCTGGGCTGATCCTCTAATATACTTATTCCTAATCCTGTCCATCCTTGTCACACCCAGTGCAAATCTTAACATCTTCAACTGTGCCACGTCAAGCTCTGACTCCTGCCTTTTTGTCAGTGCCACTGTCTCCAACCCATATAACATAGCTGGCCTCACTACCCTCTTGTAGACCTTCCATTTCACTCTTACTGGTACTCGTCTGTCACAAATCACTCCTGACACTCTTCTCCACCTACTCCATCCTGCCTGTATTCTCTTCTTCACCTCTCTTCCACACTCACCATTACTCTGAACTGTTGATCCCAAGTATTTAAACTCATCTACCTTCGCCACCTCTACTCCCTGCATCCTCACCATTCCTCTATCCTCCCTCTCATTCACACACATATATTCTTAGTCCTGCTGACCTTTATTCCTCTTCTCTCTAGAGCATATGTCCACCTCTCCAGGGTCGTCTCCACCTGTTCCTTACTCTCACTACAGATCACAATGTCATCTGCAAACATCATAGTCCACGGGGACTCCTGTCTGATCTTGTCTCTCAACCTGTCCATCACCATTGCAAATAAGAAAGGGCTCAGAGCTTATCCTTGATGTAACCCCACCTCCACCTTAAACGCATCCGTCACTCCCACTGCAGACCTCACCACTGTCACACTACCCTTGTACATATCCTGTACCACTCTTACTTACTTTTCTGGCACTCCTGACTTCCTCATACAATACCACAACTCCTCTCTAGGCACCCTGTCATATGCTTTCTCTAAATCCAAAAAGACACAATGCAAATCCTTCTGACATTCTCTGTACTTCTCCATCAACACTCTCAAAGCAAACATCGCATATGTAGTGCTCTTTCCTGGCATGAAACCATACTGCTAATTACTAATCATCACCTCCCTTCTTAACCTAGCGTCCACTACTCTTTCCCATAACTTCATGCTGTGACTGATCGATTTAATTCCTCTGTAGTTACTACAGCTCTGCACATCACCCTTATTCTTAAAAATCGGTACCAAAACACTTTTTCTCCATTCCTCAGGCATCCTCCCACTTTCCAAGATTTCATTAAACAATCTAGTTAAAAACTCCACTGCCATTTCACCTAAACACCTCCATGCTTCCACAGGTATGTCATCTGGACCAACATCCTTTCCATTCTTCATCCTCTTCATAGCTATCCTTACTTCCTCCTTGCTAATCCACTGCATTTCATGATTCACTATCTGCACATCATCCCACCTTCTCTCCCTCTCATTCTCTTCATTCATCAGCCCCTCAAAGTACTCTTTCCAGCTGCTCAACACACTCTCCTCACTTGTGAGTACGTTTCCCTCATTATCCTTTATCACCCTTACCTGCTGCACATCTTTACTAGCTCGGTCCCTCTGTCTAGCCAATCGGTACAGGTCCTTTTCTCCCTCCTTAGTGTCCAACTTTTTATACAACTCATCATACGCCTTATCCTTAGCCTTCGCCACCTCTCTCTTTGCCATGCACCTCATCTCCTTATACTCTTGTCTACTTTCTTCATCTCGCTGACAATCCCACTTCTTCTTCACCACCCTCTTTCTCTGTATACTCTCCTGTACTTCTTCATTCCACCACCAGGTCTCCTTGTCCTCCTTCCTCTTTCCAGATGTCACACCAAGCACCTTTCTAGCCATCTCTCTTACTAGCTCTGCTGTAGTTATCCAGCTATTCGGTAACTCTTCACTGCTACCCAGTGCCTGTCTTAACTCTTCCCTGAACATCACTTCACAATTACCATTTTTCAATTTCCACCATTTGATCCTTGGTGCTGCCCTCACACTTATCCTCCTCTTCTTGATCACCAATGTCATCCTACAAACCACCATCCTATGCTGCCTAACTACACTTTCCCCTGCCACCACTTTAAAGTCTCCAATCTCCTTCAGACTGGCCCTTCTACATAAGATATAATCCACCTGTGTGCATCTTCCTCCACTCTTGTATGTCACCCTATGCTCCTCCCTCTTGTTAAAATATGTATTCAACACAGCCATGTCCATCCTTTTCACAAAATCCACTACCATCTGACCTTCTGCATTCCTTTGCTTAACACCATACCTACCCATCACTTCCTCGTCCCCTCTGTTCCCTTCACCAGCATGCCCATTGAAATCTGCTCCAATCACCAGTCTCTCACCCTTGGGTACAGTCATCACCACTTCATCCAAAATTGTTCTTTCTCATCCATCGCAAACCCAACTTGTGGAGCATATGCACTAACAACATTCATCATTACACCATCAATTTCCAGCTTCATAAACATCACTATATCCAACACTCTTTTCACCTCCAAACCACTCTTAGCATACTGTTCCTTCAGGATAATGCCTACGCCATTTCTCCCCCCATCCACACCATGATAAATCAATTTGAACCCACCTCCGATACACCTAGCCTTGCTCCCCTTCCATCTGGTCTCTTGCACACACAATATACCAACCTTCCTTCTGTCCATCATATCAGCTAGTTCTCTCCCTATACCAGTCATACTGCCAACATTCAAAGTTCCGACCCTCACTATCACAGTCCTAGCCTTTACCTGCCTTCGGCCATGCCTTCCACCTCTTCTCCTCCTTCAGCCAACAGTAGCCCAATTTCCGCCAGTACCCTGTTGGCCAACAGTACTGGTGGTGGTCATTGTTAACCCGGGCCTCGACCGATCCAGTATATATATGTATACTTTTGTCTGCATGTACGATTTGGCAAAATTTTACGCCGGATGCCCTTCCTGACACAACCCTCCCCATTTATCCGGGCTTGGGACCGGCACAAAGAAATGCACTGGCTTGTGCATCCCCAGTGGCTGGGTTTAGTTTCTTTGAGGATATTTTGGTTAAATTTAGATTAGAGCCTAAGGTTATTTACAGGAGAGGTGTCAATATCAAACATTTGTTAGAGAGTACACCTCGAAAAACAGATAGCAATTGGTACAAAATGAACAAATACAGCAGGTGTCAACAATGCCACTATATTTTAGACACTAAGACCACATTGGTAAGAAGTACTACAGAAGTTTATGCTACCCTGGAAAATTCGACTGCAGTACTAAAGCTGTTTTATATTTAAGTCAATACATCTTATGTGATGTTTTACATGGGCAAAACTGAAGAATGTTTAAAGAAACGTATTTATAAACATCGCAAAGATATTAAAAGGGGTAATCCCAATAGTGCTTTGTTTACACACTCTTCATTGTACAATAGCTTCAAGCAGTTTTTTTTTTTTTTGCAAAAAGTAGATCATTCTGAAAGAGTGGAACCCTGGAAAGAATGTTTAGTAAACAAGAGCTGGTTTGGCAGCTACGACTAGATGTTTATACTTTTCTAGGTGTCATTGATTAGTGTTTAATTTTACCCATTTAAAAATACAAGAATCAGTTTGTTTATTAGTTTTATGGAATTTTTAATTTGTATTTTTAATTATGTGTCAGTAGTTTTTGTAATGCTATTAGATGAATTTTATATTGATAAATAGAGTCCATAATGTACCGCATTTGGCTTGAATGAAGAGCATTTTTGAAAATCCTAGTTGAGGCCGTAAGCGCTTGACTGCTGTTCACATATTGGTATTTTTTTTTTTTTGGGATGGATGGAATTATTAAATTTGGTTTATTCTTACTTCCTGTGTGCCCTATTGATTGTCTAAGAAGTGGTTTTCAAATATTTGAAGTTATTTGGCACATCTTGTTTGTTCTTTGCATTTTTGGTTGACATCTGGAAAGAATCCAAATTCTCATTAAGTATAACAACAGTTCGCAAAAGCATTGTCAGCACAGAAAAAAACTGATAATTAAATCAACACACCGTATCTTCTGGAAAATGATTAACTAGTGGAACATACTTTCCTTACGCAATCACACCTATTTGTTTGTTAAATGAAAGTAAGCATGCAGAAATCAGGACACACCACTACCAAAACTAAGCATACAGCAATGATACTAAATATATTCTAGAACCAGGATTGCGAGTATAGCATTAGATTCACACAAAACTGTGCACAATGATGTATTCATTTTTATGTGACTAGGGCCATCACAGACATCCACATCCTGAACACGCAACCCCCCCCCCCCTTATTTATGTTCTGTAGACTACAAATATACATATGCTGATTCTGTTAAAACCAGGCCATCAGAAGAAGTATGTCAGGCTGTGACATTACTTTGTTTACATATAATGCCTTACATATACATTATAAATATTGTATTGTATAATAACAACAATATAATTATATTGGTATAATTATTTAAACTGTAGTTTTTTTGTATTGTTTATAAAGAGTGCAAGATTATTGTTCTTAAGATGCTTTGTAATACTTTGTAGCTTTTCTCCCCAGGCCTCTGCTGAAAATGGGCCCATACCAAGCCAGACTTTCCCAGTAATCAAATGTCAATAAATAAATAAATAAAATTATATTTACATGCGTATTAATCTCAGCCAAAAGTCAGACAAGTGTAGTACATAGCATCCACATACCTGTACGTCTGTGATCACAACTAGTAATGCAAAATCATAAATATACAATTTTTGTGTAGACTTTGTATATGTGTAAGTCATGTAACATCAATGCCTCATGCATGACAGATTTTTAAAACTTACAATACATGAGATATTACCTCAGCTTATAAGATATCATGCATGGCTCATAAATATAACACACATGTGCACCTGATCATCTACACATTGGTATCAGTGAAGTGAAGGACACCACTGCAATGCTTTTCTCAATGTTACTTGTTATGGCCAACATGGCAAAAACATTTATGTTTTGACAAATAGAAATTAGGTGCATTTGTATAAAGTTCATGAAGCGTACCATCACATACCAATATCTGCATCACTTAGCCTTTCAGTTCAGCTGCATTCAGACTAACCTTACCAACCACTGTCTTTTCTGTGTCTTTTATTTATAGCAATGTTAGATGCTACAGTCTGCTATAAAATATTTGTTCAGTATGCTATTTTCAGACACCAGAGCCAAGAAAACCACTTGCTGTGTATAAGCTTTAAAACTAATTGGTAACATGTTGCATAGAATATTTCAGAGATGTTAAATCAACAAATGCACCTCATAAAACATTAATATTGTTGCTTTACCTACATTGTTCATATTTAAGCCACTCTGTACTCATTTTGCTTGAGTACATCTTTCCAACTTGTGCATGCTAAGTGCACCTTTACCATCAAAAATGGTTTACATTGGCACATGGGAAGTACAGATCACACATTCCCATTACTCGGTGTAACTTGTTTCATAACTTAGCTGCTTGAATATAAAAGGCTTATGCTTTTCAACCTATTTCTGCTGCTACTCACATAAACAATTATTTTGGATCTTCATGCTGTGATGTAAGGTAGTCAAATTGCCATTGGCTCCAGTAATACCCTTATTAAATGCTTCACTTTTTCCCCTGGTACTGCATCCATTAAATTAAGTTAACTAATAACATCACTTTTAGAGTTAGTTTATTTAAAAAGACTTTTTCGCTCTGGAGCACTTATGGCTAGATGCATCTCATAAATAGATTTAATAATGAGAATAGCCTTATTCAGTTTTATTGAGTTATTGTGAAGGCAAAGCTAATTAGCCATATTGGGGATTTTTAAAAAAGTGTGCCAGTGATGCCTTTTATGGTTGGCATTCCACCATGGGTGGGTTGTCATATTACCAATTTGCTACAGAATTATGGGGCATATAACTGTCTGCAAGTTACTTGAATTTATTATATAAAAGAAGAAACCACTGGTTATCACTAAGTGCCAATATGTAAGTCAAAGAAAAATCTGTAAAAAAATCAATTTACACTGGCATAATCCCCTCTGGTAAAAAAATGTGGCTAGTTTCATATACATATATGCCTGGTTGGTGTAGAAATCCTGGTAACCACCACCATATGATCTAAATTCTTTAAGGTGGGACAAGTATGTAATTGCTAGTTGGGTGAACTCTAACTACATATAAGAAGTTCAACCCTTTAGTAAAAATGTCATTTTTCTGAGAATAGGACAATATAGTCATTGCCTCCAAAAAGTATACACCTCTACTTCTAGAAGTACTCAAAGACAAAACTACTTGTGTGGAATTTAAAAGCAATTAAAATATCATATTCCTTAATTGAAGAATTTGCTTAGATGGTCCATAAAAGCATTAGTATCACATAATGGTAAATTCAGGCTTCATAAACACCATTAACATTTAACTTTTCTTTTAGGAACCTAGCAGTCACTACTAATGTTTCAACCAAATCAGGGTTATATCAAATAAATGATTTTAAATAAGTATTTACATAAATAATAATCCTTGCATTTTCTTTAGTACAGCTTGAATTTTGAAGAACCATACCTGCATAAGTCTTACATACTGTAAATATAGAAAAATGAATTTTGTCAAAGCCTACATATTCAGAGTTTGTAAAGCAGTCACTTGGGAAGCGACCTTGTGCTAGCTACTGTCTTTTAACACAGAATACCTGACAAAACTGGAGAAGATATTAAAAATCTGGGACACTGGCAATCATACCTACATCAGATTTTTGTGGTGAAGAACCACCATCTCACAAAAGGGCAAGAGGTACATGGCTATGGGTGAGTCCCATGAGTACCTGCTAGAACCAATCAGGCACCACACCAAGACATAGGCTGAGTGACTCATGTACATCATTATCAGCAACACATTCAGGCTCTCCTGATTCAAAAGGTATGGTTCTACTAGACAACAGAATGGGACAGGCTCTACTCCACCTTGGACAAAATCGATACCAATGGACAGAGAGAGAGACTCAAAAACACAATTTACACATTCATCTGCTGGCCACTACTGTACTAAATAATATTTATAATCTTGCATTTGTAGCAATGCATTGATATTGACCATGTAAAGCAACAAGGTGCCTTAGTCTTCTCCCGACAATACATCCCTTCTCTTCTTTTGGCATCAACTTCTAGGAATAAAAACATTCATAAAAAGCTGTGTATTACATAAAACATGATGTGTTTTCTTGACATTAGAAGCAAGCCACCAATTTACAGAACATATATCTCACACAGCAGCCCAAACATGTTAATGTTACATGGCTTTTGTGCATTTCCTTGTGTAGGTGACTGTAAAATCTGCACTGTTAAACAAATCGTATACTTCAATAGTTTACTAACTCATGTCCAAAGAGGACCATATGGTCACTATTTCTTTTTTCAAGAATTAAATCTATCTTTACATAGTCCACATCGCTATTACTCATCTAATGACCTACTTTTTACCTTACAATGTGCATGTGTGTGTATAGTGATACAAATCTGCAAAACAGATATGTGACTATGGCCACTACAAGGAAAACTCTGGCATGTAGATATGTATCACACAACTTATGATGAACATTGCCATCTGTCTGTAGCTACTGTGTAATCCCACAAAAGGCACTGTCTAGCATTATTCTGCATAGAACTAACAAAATATGGCTGCACATAAACAAACATAAAATAATCAGTATTCCAAGTGGGAGTTGTCAGACCACACAATGCTTGAAATGCAAGTTGAGTTGTATACTTCTGTAGTAACAGTAAACAGATCATGAACCTTGCCTCATCAAATACAAGTACAGTATTACACAGACTTTCTTTACCTACCAGAACATGCTTCCTCCAGTGCTCAGCTTTTGACATCATTTCACTAATTCCAGTATACTATAGAAGTAGCAATGAAACAAGTACTTGTGAGTTAGTGCAGGATTAATGACTATATGCTCTTGCTTGTACTTGACTGCCATAGATGTACAAGTAGAGTTGGTGACTGAAATACTATTTCTGACAATGTGTGTTATTGTCCCCTTTGGTATAAAAAGTATATGATTGTGAGGTAATATCAGTACCAGGTGGGATGTGGGAAAGGTTAATGAATCCAGAGAGAAGCTGTGATTTAACTCAAAGATTCATCTCAATACATCTCAATCACAATCGAGTTTCCATCTAAGAATCTCCCCATCTGAGATGTGTACAAATCCACTCAACGTGTGCGGTACTTATTCTAATGTGTACACATAAAATGGCTTTATAGTGGTTGCGTTACTAGCAAAGAATATTTCTTTGAATGCAGAATGAAATGTTTTGCCTTCATATTTTTCAGCACAAAACCATCAGAAGTGTATAGTATCTAAATGTAAAACTACCAGAGGTTGAAATATAAATATCTACACTGTCATCAAACATCATAAAATGTGAGCAAATAGAAATGATTTGTAGACCAAGGCAAGGAACACAAAGAAAGCAGCAAAGCAAGGGAAAAGCAGCTCTGCCTCACCCCAAAAGAAAACTAAAGTTGTCAACTTGTGTTGTGCACAACACAGAATATATCAGGTACATTGATGACAGGTATAAAGGCATCTGGGCATTTGGTCACTGTCCCTTTAAAAGTAATTAACAACACTGTATAATGAGGACAATATATAAGGCATCCAGACAGGCTAAACAGATTGAAGTACTGTTACAGAAAGGATACTATGGCATGCATGACCAGTACGGAAGATGAAAGGAGCATATCCGTAGACATGTAACCATGCACTGTAGGTGAGGTTTATCAAAATGATTCCAGAAAGGATGGGGTACATATACAATAATGAAAGCATAGACAGTTAATAACATACTGGTGCTGCCCTTGCAATCTCCAATAAAAGTGCAAAAGGAGACGAATAACCACCTTTGTACTTAATTAAGAAGAAATCGTCTGATGCGCTGCATAAGTTGTTTCTGTGTTGGTGTCTTACTGTAAATATCAGGCATTCCACATGTGGAAATGAAACAGATGGTGGGTCTACATTCATGCTGCATTACTGTGTATCAGAAGGTAAAGGACCGTGTATTAAACAAAACTGCAATTAATATTTGAAGGTATTAGCTGTAGATTGTGTAGCCTGCATTGTACCCATAGTTGCCATGGTAGCTGAGCACTGCTTTCTGGGTGTCAGCAGTAACACTAATACTGTCTGTGCCCTCTACTAATGTGGAGTACAATGTTCATGCCATGCAGTGGACAGAACATAGCCAGTGTGATGCAAAGTCTGAGTTAAATGTGCATACATTTTGTTTGCCCACTGTAGTATTATCTGCTGTGACCAGCCCTATGGTTATGGCTATGAAGAAATCCTCTGGTTCTCTATTTCACGTACATCCAGTGGTGATCAAAATATGGTGCTGTCTCTAACAGTGCCACGTGCCCCTTCTGTGTCTGGCACTGGAGATCAGACAGTGAGCAATGACACGTGAGGACCATAATTGACCTGGAGTTTGTCCAAAACCTTTGCATACAAACATGCCTCTGAAGTATAATAGGTGCCTATCTGAGCATATCATGGCTTCCCATGTTGACACTACTGTGCCTTACATGTTGGGTATTGCATGCTTGGAGCTATACTGCAGGACATACAGAAAAAATAATATTCCAAAATCCAAAATAATTAGTGTCCTACACAAATTTTCATGGGCTTTTCAATCATGACAATGTCACATTTTTGGCATGTGCATGCTGTTTGGGGCATGGTTTATGCTCATACTATCTGAATAGTTCCTGGTATGTCATCATCATCATCATCATCATCAGCCCCTTTTTTCCATTTTTCTACATGGGGTCAGGGTATTGTGTTAACTGTCGCCAACTCTCTCGATTCAGTGCCACACTCCTGCCTTCTTCAATACTCATTCCAGACTGTCACAGATCTTCTTTCACACAATCCATCCACCTCTTTGTTGGACATCCTCACTTCCTCTTACCTTCTTCCTGTTTGTCCCAAATCTTCCTCACCATATTGTCTTCTGCTGTTCTACACGTGCCCAAACCACCGTAATCTATTCTCTTTGAACTTTTCTGCAATTGGAGCTAATTTGGCTTCTGCTCTTATGTCACCATTTCTTTATCTGTCCTACAGTGTGCATCCTACCACTTTTCTCAGGCACTTCATTTCCATCACCTCTATCTTCTTCAACTGTTCTGCCTTTACTGCCCAGGTTTCTGTACCATACAGTAGTACTGCTCACACCACTGTCTTGTACACCTTACTTTTCAGTTTCTTTGGCATTCTTCTGTCATAGACTACACTTGATACTCTATGCCAGTTGGCTGCAGCCCCTCTGATTCTAGCTTTGACCTCTTCATTCACACTATCCTTCTCCTCAGCTACCTCTCCCAGATACTTGAAGCTGTTTACCTGTTCTACTATCTTCCCTTCTATCTCTATTCTCAGCTTCTTCTGATTTCTCCAATTTGCTGCCATTACCACCATCATATCTCTGCTTAGTTTCATCCCATGTGCCTTCAGATTTGCATTCCATTCTCCTACCCTATGCTGAAGTTTTAGCTCAGAGTCTGCCTGTATTGCCACATCATCTGTATACAGCAGCTTTGTTGATACTTCCCCTCCAACCTGTTTGCTAATGTAGTCCATCACCAGTATGAGCAGCAGTGGGCTCAGAGCTGAACCTTATGTACACCCACTCCCACTGAGAACCCCTTTGTGAGGCTAAACACTGTTCATACTTGTGTCATTGAGTCCTTGTACATAGCCTGCACTAATTCTACCAATGTTTCTGAGACTTCAAACCATCGTAGCACTGCCCAGATCAGCTTTCTTTGGACCTTGTCATATACTTTCTCCAAGTCTAGGAATGCCCAGTTGGACTCTCTCCTCATCTCTAGCTTCTTCTCAAGTATATGTCTCAATGCAAACATCGGGTTAATTGTGCTGCATCCTGATCTGAGTCCAAAGTGCTCATCTCCCATCTTACTTTCTATTACTCTGCGTATCCGTTTATCAATTCTCCTCGCCAAAACTTTCATGCAGTGTGATAGGAGTTTGATGCGTCTGTACTGTTGTGGATGTCCCCTTTGTTCTTGTACACTGGCATGAGTATGTTTATTCTCCAGTCATCTGGGATACGCCTTTCTCTCCACACTGCTATTAATACCCTCAGGAGCCATTTCTCCCCTATCTTACCCAGTATCTTTATCATATCTGCTGTGACCTCATCTGTGCCTGTTGCTTTCCCTGACTTCATCTTCCTTAGTGCTGTTCTTACTTCTTCTAGGGTGGGCTCCTCTTCTTCTCTCATCGTAGGCTGTTTCTGGGGCAGTACAGCTTCTGTGGGGTTTTCTTCATTCAGAAGCTGCTGGAAATACTCCTTCCATCTGCCTTTGATGAACTCTGGACTGGTGAGCAGGTTGTTGCTGGCATCCCTTATGAAGGGTGTTTGACTATCTTCTTTATCTTTCTGTCTTTGCCTTGCAACCTGATACAGTTTCTTTGTGCGCCTTACTGAGTCACTTTCCAGAAGTTGGTAGAGTGCCTCTGATGCCCTATTCTTTGCTATTGCAACTTCTTTCTTAGTGTCTTCATTAGCCAACTAGTAATCCTTCCTAGCCTGGTCAGTCTTTTCTATCGCCCACTTCTTCCTGTACTCCTTCTTTCTTTTGATGACTTTCTGGACTTCTGCATTCCATCACCAGATTTCCTTATGTACCTTACTTCCATACCTGGCTCGGCCACATATCTTTTCTGTAGTCCTAATATATGCTGTTTTTAGGTGCTGACATTCGTCTTCAGATCCACCTATTTTCTCCTGGGGTGCTAGACCCCTGAGTAATTCCTTGAACTGTTCTACTTTCTCTCCAGTCAAATTCCACGTCTTCAGCCTGAGTCTTCAGCCTGGTCTCTGTTGACCTTAGAGCCTTTTCTGACTACTGCTTACAGTTGATTGTGGCAACTAGTGGTTTATGCTGTGGGCTGACTGTTTCACTGGGGATGACTTTGCAGTCGTGGATTCTACATGAGTGCCTTTTCCTTACTAGGAGGAAGTCTACCTGAGTTGCATGTTGACTACTATTGTATGTGATCTTGTGACTGTCTCTCTTTCTGAACTGTGTGTTGGCTACTATTAAGCCATTTGCCAGATCTAGAATGACTTCTCCTTCTTTATTCCCACCCATGTGAACCCAGGCAGTCCTCATATCCTGTTCTGTCTGTCCGATATGTGCATTCAAGTCACCCATTATCAGCACCAATTAATGTTGTCCTGCTTAACTAGTAGGTCCTGCAACTGCTGTCTGAATGCACTCTTTTCCTCACTATCACAACCCTGCTGTGGGACATAGGCTGAATCTGACTGCCACGAGCCTGTCATTAATTCTGATGATATCTCTTACTGCCTTCTGAAGCCTCTCTCTCACCACAATTCCTACAGCATTTCTAGCCTGCCCTCCACCTGAGTAGTAGACTCTGGATCCCAAGCCAAGTGGCTTTGCTGCATTGCCCTTCCATCTCATCTCTTGGATACATAGGATGTAAACCCTCCTCCTTATCATCATGCCATCCACTTCCAAGCTGTGTTTTGTCAGTGAACCTACATTAAGCGTAGCAATTCTCAGTTCATGTTTGGCTAGTTGGTTGGTTGGTTGGTTGGTTTTACGTCCAGCTTTCACTCAACAGAGCTATCCCAGGTAACCTAGCCTGGGCAACTAGACACCAGCCAGCCAGTACTTATTGACCCAGGGCTGCTGGGCTTTTATGGTGGATATACTCCTCCCACCATTAGCAAGGGTCCCTGGCATGGGTGAGAGAAGGCCGGATCCTCAACCCAGTAACTACCCATGCCCATTTTTGGTGACATTAGTCAACATAACTGAATCACCTAGAGCCATGTTTTACACCATGGAGTGGCTAGCCCTGCCATGGCATGCAGTCTGTGATCCATGTTCTCCTATCTTGAGGATACTGTGCACCTCAGTAAATGCCCAAAGCAGTTGGTCTGTACAACTCTACCCCCTATGGGGCACCATGTAGAGTCTGTGCTGCTGCCCACAGCTCCATTCATTGGTGAGTTTGAGATGGAAACATTCAGCATGTGTTTTGGACATGGGAGAACAACCACGGAGACAGAGGGAGAACATGCAAACTCCAAACAGGCATTGGTTAGAGGTCAGGATCGAACCTTGTACCTTGTGCATGGGAGGGGAAGACCTTAACCACTAAGCCATCTGGTCTCTCAGCATGTATGGTCAATAATATGATTCATGATTGAACTGAATGGTTGTGTGGTTCTTGCCAAGAGCTGTCTGGGACATAGACTGTTCGATTGTGTTATCCTTGCCATGTACTGCCTGGGACATGGTTCATGCTCAGACTGTTTGGGTGTGTGGCCCTTGATAATGGCTGTCTGGGCAGGTGTTCATGCTAGGACTGCTTGATTTGCATGGTGATTGGCATTTTCTGTTTAGGACAAAATTCATGCTTAGATTGTTTGATTAGGTGGTCCTTGACATGCTGTCAGGGACATGTTCCATGCTCTGACTGATTGTGTGGCCTTTCACATGTGCTGTTTAGGATACAGTTTCTGCTCAGAATGATTACAAGGTCCTTGACATGTACTGTCTGGGACACTGTTCATGCCCAGGCTGTTTGACTGCATGGTCCTTGGCATGTGCTGTCTGGGACATGGTTCATGCTCAGACTGTTCAAGTGTGTGCCCCTTGATATGTGCTATCTGGGAAACTGTTCTTGCTCAGACTGTGTTAATTTTGACATGTGCATGGTTTATACTCAGATGATTAGGGTGTGTGCTCCTTGATATGTATTATCTGGGAAATGGTTCATGCTCAGAATGTTTGGATGCCTGGTCCTTGACATGTACTGTCTGGGACACTGTTCATGCCCAGGCTGTTTGATTGCATGGTCATTGGCATGTGCTGTCTGGGACATGGTTCATGCTCAGACTGTTCAAGTGTGTGACCCTTGATATGTGCTGTCTGGGACATTGTTCTTGCTCAGACTGTGTAATTTTTGACATGTACATGGTTTATACTCAGACTATTAGGGTGTGTGCTCCTTGATATGTGTTGTCTGGGAAACGGTTCATGCTCAGAATGTTTGGGTGTCTGGTCCTTGATGTGACCTCTTTCAGACATGATTCATGCTCAGAATGGGTGTTTAGTCCTGGACACTGAACATCGTGGACTGTTTTTATTTTGGGGACAGATACAGATGTTCTGTTTAGTGTGTCTAGTCCATATGCATACTTGATGATTCCATGCATGTTACAAGATTACCTTGAGATGTTGGCCAGGACTGTACATTTCTTCACTCATCTTACGTATCACAAATCCAACCTTCTCCAGTGCTTGTGGTAAAATGCCCCTAGGAAAGAGACATTTGAGTTATATCTTGCATAGGACATGCTGGACTTAGACTTGCTAGTGAAGTATCAAGCTCTATTAAGTGTACTACCAAAGATGTGAACTACACTCAAGTCTGTTTGCTGTTCCTGTTGCAAGCATTTTGCTATCCCTGACTTGTGGATGGATTGTTATTTGTCCAGATGATAATGGTTGTGCTATTCATAATGTGTTTGAGATGGTTTAAACTGAATGCCTCTTGAAATTCTGAGGATCACAACTATGCTCCTTAGAGTTCCAGAACTAAAAGTATAAATTTGGCAGAGCACACACTAAATCTGAGACTGCAGTATCTTGGAGGTACATTGAGGTAGAGCAGACTTGGAATTAGTCCACATAAATAGTGTGGTTGTGTGGGTAACAGCCTCCATTCCTTGTCAAGCAGTACAATGGAAAAGCACCTCAGAAAAAATACTCAGTAGTTCAATAGTTCAATTATACCTGTGTATAGGCCAAAGGCCAATCAAAACGCTGACTCCACGATAAATGTGTATCCTCTAGAACTTAGCAATGCCTCTAGCTGTGTATTAAAGACTTGTAATGAGGAAGATTGACAAATATATAATGGAACTTTATTCCGCAGTCGAACCATAGACTAAGCTATTTGCTCTTAATACAGTCCTTGTCTCAGCTATTCTAAAAGTATGACATACCCCGCTAGTACTATTCAATATTTAATAACGTGTGATATTCTTCACTCCAAAGCTGCCTATATGCTAAACAGAGTTTTCCATGCAAATATCTATAGCTAATTGAAAAGACCCAGGCCTTCCAGTCTAACAATACACCTTGTGGATTTCCTTTGAATTCTTTCCAAAACTAGGTCTCCCTTCTTGTAGGAATAAAACATGTCCTACTAAATAACTGGATGAACATATGTTATCAATATCCTCAGTAGACAATTCTTAACTATCGTAATAAAGTTTGTAAAAATTAATTCAGTTGTTTTTAAAACCTTAGCTTTAACTTTTAAGGTGTTAGACCTACATCTAAAGCATACCTCTCAATTGTACAGATTTTCACAGAATGTCCAGATTTTTACCTCATATTTTTGGTCCATTTTCATAAAATTGTGGTTTTCTGGCAAATTGTTGGTAAGTCATTAAAGAAAGAAGTAAAAAAACATGACAGACATTTGATTTTCAGTCTCCATACCCTTCAGAAAAGTCAAGCCAACATCAAACCTATTATTTAATCAACTTTCTATGTTTGTAAGAACAATATTTAAAAACTGTCCCTAGTTTTGGGCCTTTGCCCCTCCCATTACTTATGTATTTTTTCCAGATTTCTCACTCTTAAGAGGTCAAGAGTTGTGATCTAAAGTTACGACATATAGTAATTCCTGGATATTTATATTCTGTTAAATTATTTAACTCATAAGGGATTAGATTTTAATACAATCTGTTTAAACCATTCATCTACTTGTCACAGGTAATAATTGAAACTTTCAACATCAATAGTGGAGATGACAGCACAACCTGGTGTAATATCATCTGCATTCTTGGACATCCAAACTTTAGATGGCTTAGAAATAGAGGGAAAAAAACAAGTTAAACATTACTGGACCAAATAATGACCCCTAGGGAACACCTTTATTCACTTCAAGCCAACTTGATGTAAAGTTACATATCCTTACTCTATGTAATCTTCAAGAAAGCCAAATAGCCACCCAATAAACAATATATGAGTTCATGTTTAAGCAAGGCTCCTAAAATTAGAAAGTGTGGGATACTATCAAAAGGCTTCGATAAATCTAGATACACTACCACAACAGACATGTCCATATCTAAGGCTTTAGTCACAGGATCATAAAATTCAATTAAATTTGTAAAGATTGACTGTTATATCATGAAACTGTGTTGGGTAGAATCCATTAAGCGTCCCTGAAGATCTTGATTAAGAAGCGATAATAGACATTTTTGAAAACTGTTCCCCACCATTGTAGTCAAACTAATCGGTCTGTATTTTCTAATGGAGTCCATTGGGCCCTTCATATGGATGGGAACCACACTGGCAATTTTCCAATTTAAAGGAGCCATGTCAGGTTGCAACAGATTATTACATAGTTGTGTAATAGTAGCCAGAATATAATTACTACAGCAAACCCAGAAATTTCCTGGAATGTTGTCAGGCCCCATACTACTACTACTCTGGTACAATCCAAGGATGTCAAAGACTGGACACATACAACCATCATTTAATTAGAATTTATATTAGTAGAGATTTTCACTAGTCAGACTTTTTAATAGATGGTGATTTCAGATGGTACATGTAGTCAAGATATGGACTGGTCAGTGTGCCCTGTGTATGTCACATCACTGGAACATCCACTGTTTACACATAGTCTTTGTGCCATTTTCATGTGGGGCATGTCAAGATGGTTAATTGTTTTTTACCAGATTTTGCTGTGTTGCTTGTGCATGGACATTCTGGACATGCTGTCCTCCAACAAACTAATACTGTTTCCCTCAAACTATTCCTGAATGCCATCATAATCATATTATTGATTTTCTTGGTTTGGTGGTCAGCGCTTTCTTGGTAGAATTTTGAAGTCCAAGACTGGGAGGCCACCATACCTAGAAGTTGTCATATTGTGCAACATGGCATAAGTAGCGGCCACAGTTTATGTTTTCTGGGCTGTGATTAGGAAATCATTCTTGAATTTATAAACACACCTAAACAATGACTTCAGTAAACCAAAGCTGAGCTGAATCTTTATTTGTGCCAGATTGTTTCATTGTAGGACTCACTGCAGTGCTCTGTGGATGGCAGAAGGCTGCCAAGAGTCATGTCTTGAATGAGTAGCCATTTTCACTTTATGAGGGAAAATAATAAGTGTGGGTTTCAAATTCTGATTCTATGTATTAAATAATACTTCAAATACAGTTGATCATTTATATGAATGCTAACCCATTATATGGCCATATGGGATCTGTCTTCACTTGAAATCATGCCTCTGGAGATTATATATTTTACACATGTGGAAATCATGCTCACTAAAGTGATATTTTGCTAACAGATTGTCAAAGGAAAAAACTTCAAAGACCAATACACGTAAGGTTCAAGTTAAGGCACATTTAATAACTTGCTGCAAGGAGACAAAAACATGCAAATACAGGATTTTGCCTAACTACTAACAGGAAGTATGCTATTCTTATACTGTTCTACAAGACATTACCTTCTATGGCTGATGTAATCAAACACAACTTTCAGTATTGTTTTACAGCAGATGTTACTCAGATATTCTGCTGACATGACTGGATTTTTGAAAAACATTTTGAGAAAAACAACCTGGCCTTGGTGGGCCCTAGCCCATTACAAGCTTCTATTGTATAGTTCTAATACATGTGTTACATTTCAAGGTACTTTTCTAACTTAAGCACAAGCATATGCTGATTGCAGTTCATATTTTCAAGCAGTCTTTGTTCTGATTCTCTATAGCTTCTGCAGCTGTGTATTTTCTCACAGCACAAGCGGAACTCCTTGACTAAGTCTCATAATGTTAATACAAGTGGTATTGTTCTATTCATTATTTTCCTGACACAAGCAGAAATTATCTGCTTCCTTGTAAGTTTCCAAAGCATAAGCAATAGCTATGCATATTTCATGACAATTCAAGGTTAGAAAGCTTTCTGCAATTCGTACAGATTTATGCAGTGTGAAATAGAATAAACGTGTTAACCCTTTTCAAGCTTTAAATGCACTAAGCATATAACTAATACATACACTAATACATATTTTTTCTGACACAGATGTATAATGATAATTGCACTACAAACAAGCTGTCAGCTCTTGAAATGTATGCCCTAACAATTGATGGACCTTTTGGCATTTCACTGGAGGGAACCTTTACAGCTACAGGGGTGTAATCAGTGGCACTAACTACTCACATTTGGTTTACTATATCAAAGTAGCCTTCTTCTGTGGTGATTGGCTAGACATGGTCGAGAACTTGATACAGTTTCCATCTTTGTGGTATACAACATCCAGAAATTTTCTAAAACTTGAGATGCTGCAAAATGACATATCACAATGATGTAACTCCTATGATACTGGAATTATCCATATGTCAATATTTCCAGCAACAAGTTTTTTTTTTACATTGAAGGGGAACCATTTTTCCACAAAGGTTATGTACTGTCATGTGCATGACACAGATTTCAACAAATCCTGCATGAGGTCTCCCTGTGAGGTGTCTGTCAATGATTTCCTGGTCAGAGGACTACTATTCCTGGAGTCTGACAGCTGCCCAGCTGCTCTCTTCCTCCTGTAAGTTGAACTGCAAGGGATACCCAAGCTTAACCTATCAGTACTGTGAAGATAGGTAAAGGCTGCCAACCTAACCAGATAGAATTTTTTAGATAATTCTGTCATTTGTAAATATTAATGTAAGCCACAGGCTTGTTCTCTTAAATGTGAAAAGACTGTAGTGGATGTTGAACTGGAAAAAATGTGACAACAGTACATTCTGCTGTAAGAAAGCTGATAAGTCAAGGATTGTGAAATTCTTTGATCTAAAACTCGGAGCTGAGATGTCCAAAAGGAGGCATTCAACCTATTGTTTTGAGGCCATAGTTAATGGCTAGAATTTACATGTATAATTTATTTTATTGCTTGAAATACAAAACAGGAACACAAACACTGAACTGTTTGATGAAGTTCTTTAATTCTGGTACCTCGGCCTTCGCCTTCTCCTGGAGGGGTAATTCAAAAGATTTTGAGAAATTCATTTCAGGGATTAAAGAAAATCCTTGGGGGTTAGATTTCACCTACACAATTGGGGGCAGAAGTATCCAGTATCTAGATGTTGAGATATATCTGAGTCCAGACAATAAAATACAATATAAACCATTTCAGAAGAATACAGTGGCTGAGAACTTTTTGCATGCTTCGAGCATGCATAGTGACTGTCTCCTCAAGTCTTTACCATTTGGAGAATTTAAACGAATTGGGATCAATACTTCGGATAAGAAAAGGATTTATAGTGAATTTAATAAGGTTGAAAGAAAACTTAAGGGACGGGGTTATTCTGATGAGAATATCAGAATAGCCAGAGGCAGGGTGGAATGAGAATTAGGTCTTGGGGAGACATCTGGAACAACTAGAAAGTCTTGGAGAGAAGTGAATGAAAATTCGGACTCTCATCTGGTAGATTTGGGGGAAGAGAGGCCTAGGGATAGTGTGTTTTTTGTCACCAAATATTCACAATTTTCTAGTACAGTAAGGGAGTTAGTGATGAGATTTTGGCCTATTATCACTGGAGATGACAAAATAGGAAAACTTTTTCCATCCAAAGTTACCTTTTCGTATAGTAGATATTCCAATTTGAAGGAAATATTGAATGTTAGAAATATCAATACATATAGGAAAAATATTAGAAAAGGAACCTTTAGATGTGGAAGTTGCAAGATATGTAGCAGGGTCAAAAGTTTGGATGGTACAAAAATTAACGATGTAATGTACAGGGCCCTGGAATATTATGATTGCAACTCCACGGGGGTGGTATACATCATAGGATGTGGTTGTGTGAAACAGAGGTGGTATATAGGCCAAACAACTAGAAAGGTTAAGCTTAGAATTCTTGAACATTTGGGTGACATAAGACACAAAAGAATGGAAAGTCCTGTTGCCAAACATTTTTGTGAACAACATAAGGGGGTCCCTGAGGGATTCATATTTTGTGTGTTAGGTAGGCCCAATGCATTTGGTAATGAAGCAGGTTTTCGTGATAAATTATTAGAAATGGAATCCAGGTTTATTCTTAATTATAAAACTTTGTTTCCGAATGGAATGAACATGGAAATCTAGAATGAATATTTCCACATCTATGTTTGATGTATGGATGTAAGAATATATAATAATAGGTGTCATAATAATATTTAGTAATGTGGTTATTCATTAAAAATAGTTTAGGTGGATTTCAAATGTTTATATACAATTGATAGTATATTTAATGAAGTCAGAAATCATTAATTTGAATGAAGTCAGTATTTTTAAAGTGAAACAATATGGTTGAATTAACAAACAAATTAATAAATTGTTTAATTAGGGTGTATTAATTATTTAATTAGATGTATTATAAAAGGGGTGGTGTTTGATGTTTTAAAATGTATTCCAGGAGAAGGCGAAGGCCGAGGTACCAGAATTAAAGAACTTCATCAAACAGTTCAGTGTTTGTGTTCCTGTTTTGTATTTCAAGCCATTTTGGAGTATTGGAGTATTGGAGGTGTTTGTTTTTAATTTATTTTATTGCTCTGGCTTCCTGACCAGCTGCAAGATCAAAAGGGCTACTAACCTCTGAGTTCTGTTAGCCTGGGAACCAGAAAGAAATGATGTAATCTGAAATGAGTCAGTTATACTGTGTTATCAATTTAAGGATAGAAAGAATCAGAGCATTGAGCATTTGTCTTGAGAACAATCAACTCAACACTCTGCCTGTGGCTGTATGTAAGTAGGATCCTAGACTTTAGTGTTTCTCTTATAAATAGCTAAGAATTAGGAAGATTTGACTAAGTGTTTTTCTGTGTTGATGTCAGAACTATTCTACTGTATTATTTTAAGCATTTTTCTGTGATCTCTGAACTCTTGACTAGCACTGTATAGTAAGAAGTATTGTCTTGTGTTTTCATTATTTATTATTAACTATTTTTAAACTTTCAACTGTGGCTGTTTTGTGTAGAGATAATTTAAGCTCAAGAGTTCATTGCATGTATATAGTGATACTGGCCAAACTACTCCAAATAAGCCTTGACTGTTCAGTGGCACTTACCATTTGGATAATAAAATTGAGCAGTATAATTGGACAGCCTTTCATAAGGGCTTTTTGGTAGCTTATAAATATTAGTGGGTGGTGGCAGTGATTGCTACCGTATAGTCTGGATAAAAGGGGCACAGCTAGAGAACCTGTGCCAGCCTTCCCCAGGAGTTGTATATAACTCTTATCTCAAAGTGTGTGTGTGTATCAGCTACTTAGCCAGGGATACAAAGCACTGGTTGGACAGAGAGGGTACTGGAGGTTTTAGCTTGCATACTAGGCTGAGATCTGAACCCTATAGCTGTGCCAGTGGGGAGTCTTATTGGGGACCTGGAGAGAAAGGTAGAAACCAGCCCCAGACTGACTGTGATCTCTGTGTGCTCTTAAGGGAAATTGTACATTACTGTGTATGTATTTATTATCCTTTCCCTACCCCTCATTGGTGTTAGTGGTGAGGATTGAGGCTCCTTGATTGTGGGGCCTGTGCACGGGCATCACATATTAATTGTTTGGCAGTGGTGGGATATCAACACCACATATTAATTGGTTGGCAAATACTAATTGGCATGTAGTGGTGTGGGTAGTGTGAATTCCTGTAGCGTCTGTACAATGATCACAGAAGGTGTTTTTGTACTCTAAATCAGCCATGCAGTGAATACTCAGAGTTCAGATCACAATTGTTTAATTTCTTTTGTTAGCTCAGTTAGTCAGGGAGAGCAGGCAAGCATGTCAGCAGAGGAGTATGAAAAGCTAACAAGGAGCCAGCTGGCTGATGCATGGAAACCTGACTAAGGCAGACATGATTGCAGCTTTGGTCACAGCTGCATCAGAAAATAGCAACCAGGAGGACAATCAGACTGGCAGTGGAGATATAATTCCCTCAGAGAATGGACAGCTCAACCTTTCTGCAGTGGACTTAAAAAATCCATCTGGTCAGGCATTTCGAAATAAAAGCAGCTGAGAGACTGAGACATCTGGAGAGTGAGAACTAGGATAAACTGTGATGTTTGCAGGCTGAGGAGAATGAGAAACTGCTACACCTGAAAGCTGAGGAAAAGCAAAGGCAGAGGCAGCATGAAAAAAAGATGCTGACTCTTTGTCAGAGTCATAGAGGTAATGGGGAAGGGAGTAACCAGAAGCACAAAAGGTCAGTACATTTCTGATGCAGTTTAAAGAGGGGGATCATTTTGATAGTTTCATTCATATGTTTGAGAGGGTATGTAAACAGTATGATGTTGACCAAAGGCTCTGGGTACAGTTCCTGACCCCCTTACTCCATGGTAAAGCTTTAACTGTATTGTCTAAAATTTCTGATTGTGAATGTTTTGATTATACTGCTGTCAAGAATCACTTGTTAGAATGTTTTAAGCTAACACCTGAAACTTATAGGAAAAAGTTTTGTGAGCATAGACGCAAGGCAGATGAAAGTGTGTGTGAATATGTTGCTGAACTGAGCTTTTATTTTCATAGGTGGGTGAGTGGATGTCAGATCACCACTTTGGAAGGGCTGGCAGACATTTTGGTGTGGGAACAAGCCCTTAGCACTTTGCCTGAGGACATGAGGATCTGGTTAGCTGATAGACAATGCACTACTTCAGATGAATTGGGGAAGAAGAGAGACCTATACCTAGCAAGCAGGGAATCCCTGCACAGGAAAGGGAACCCCAGTACTGCTCATTGGTCTAAAGGAACCTATGGTGGGCAGCACAGACTGCCCCAACAGAATCTGCCAGTAGCAGGGGAAGCCACTAGTCCAGGTACATATCCAAGACCTAGGGTTAAATGTTTTGAATGCAACCAGTGTGGCCATGTGGTATACAGATGTCCATGGAGGCAAGGTAGGGATCAAAAGGTGAGGGAGCCAGTAAGGAGGGAAGAAAAAAGGCCAATAGTAGGTTGTCTTGAGACAACAGGGGTACCAAACTACCATCCTGCAGATGTTCTGAGAGGGAAGGATTTGGATGAGGCAGTACCATATGCTTATGCAGTTATACATAGTCAGGCTAGGAGACAAGCATGTGGTCTAGTAGCCTGGGGGAGACCCAGACAGACTGCATAATTGCAGCCAGAACTGGTGAGGTGGTTACTTCAGGGAGGGAGCTACTCTGTAGCAGTGAGACTGAATGTGAGCCACAGCTGCTTGTGGGTACTGATGTTCCCTTGGACAGAGTGACTGCAAAGGTAGAGGTGAGTAATAGTACCCAGGCTGACAGTGAGGCACCACTATCAGAGGATGCCAGACTTCCTGTGGAAGATGAGCTGCTAAGGGTTTCAAAGAGAGAGTTGAGACAGGCTCAGCTATCAGACCCTACATTCCAAGGCCTGAGGCAGGTAGCTAGGGAAGCACCTGATTCTCAAGGGAAGGGGGAATCTGTATACTGGGACAAAGGGTTACTGTGTAGAGAGTGGAGCCCTGAGGGAGGTCAAGAAGGTGAGAGGGTACAGCAGTTGGTAGTGCCTAGAGCCTACTATCTGGTGCTTCTAGCCATAGCCCATGATATTCCCTTCGCAGGTCATATGGGCATAAAACATACAAAGATAAGTATTATGTAGAACTTCTATCAGCCTGGAATTTCCCAGAGATGTAACAGAGTACTGCAGGACCTGTGAGCAGTGCCAAAAGGTAGGCAAGGCAGGATACAAGGTGAGAGCTCTTTTGATGCCTTTGCTTGTGATTGAGGAGCCATTTCAGAGGGTAGCTATGGATATTGTGGGGCCTCTGAGTACCCCAAGTTCCACAGGGAAAAAGTATATCCTAGTGGTAGTAGATTATGCTACAAGATATCCTGAGGCAGTGGTGTTGTCCACCACTGAGGCAGAAAAGGTGGCAAATGCTTTGTTAGAGATTTTCACCAGGGTAGGTTTCCCAAAAGAAATACTGACTGACAGAGGCGCCAATTTCATGTCAGACATGCTGGCATGCCTGTGGAAGTACAGTGGGGTGAAGTACCTGAAGACCACCCCCTACCATCCCCAGACTAATGGTCTGGTTGAGAGGTTAAATTCTACAATCACGTCCATGCTATGGGCATTTGAAGACCATTTTAAGAGGAAGTGGGACAAATATGTGCCTCATATGTTGTTTGCTTTCAGAGGGGTTCCCCAGGAATCCACAGGTTTTTCACCATTTGAGTTGCTGTATGGGCATAGGGTGAGGGTACCTCTAGATTTAATTTGAGATGAGTGGGAAGGTGAGCATGAATCTCACAAGGTGTCTGTTGTGGCATATGTCCTAAACCTCAGGACAAGGCTCAGGGAACTCATGGGCTTGGCCCAGGAGAACCTGGCAGAAGCCCAACAACAGAAAAAGGTATGGTATGACAGGAATGCTCGAGCTAGAGAGTATGCTGTAGGGCAGTAGGTAATGCTTCTCATTCCTGTCACACACAACAAGCTGCATGCAACTTGAGAGTGACCCTACAAGGTGGTATGAAAGGTAAGTGATGTTAACTACATGGTGGTACTGCGAGGCAGAAGGCAGGGGCAAAAATTGTACCATGTTAACATGATGAAACCTTACCAGGATAGAGAGGCCCTTGTGCTGAGCACTTGCAGTGGATTGCAGGAGGAGTCTTAGGGAGATCTGGTGACTAATTTCCTCAGGGTGGCTCGGAATGACACCTCAGTGGAAGGGGTAGCAATGTCCCAGCAGCTATCTCCTACCCAGGTTCGAGAAATCCGAGCAGTGTTACAGGAGTTTGGGGACATGCTCACTGGGAAACCAGGGTGCACCCACTTGGTGCAGCACCAGATGGATACAGGACCCCAAAGGCCTATTAAGCAGGCCCCTTATAGGGTGCCTGAGAGAGTCAAACAGACTCTGGTGGAGGAGATACAGGACATTTTGGAACTAGGGGTAATTCAAGAGTCCAACAGTCCCTGTGCCTCCCCAGTAGTGCTGGTGCCAAAGAAGGATGGCAGCACCAGGTTCTGTGTGGATTACAGGAAATTAAATAGTCACACAGAGTCAGATGCTTACCCCATGCCTAGAACAGATGAGGCCCTAGAGAAGATGGGTGGGACTAAGTATCTTACGACCATTGATCTTACCAAGGGTTACTGGCAGGTGTCCTTGACTCCCAGTGCTAGAGAGAAGTCAGCCTTTTTGACTCTTTTTCACTTGTATGAGTTCACAAAGATGCCCTTTTGGATGAAAAATGCGCCAGCAACTTTCCAGAGACTGGTAGATCATATCCTATCAGGAGTAGGAGGGTTTGCCCTTGCTTACTTAGAAGATATAGCCATCTACAGCCATTCCTGGCAAGAGCACCTTCAACATGTCAGGGAGGTGTTGGGCAGACTACAAAGGGCAGGGTTGACCATTAAGCCCAGCAAATGTCAGGTGGATATGGCAGAGGTCTCCTACCTGGAACATAGATTGGGGAGTGGTAAGATCAGGCCAGAACCCGCCAAAGTGGAAGCCATTCAGGCATGACCTGCACCTGTTACCAAAAAGCAGGTGAAGGTATTCTTAGGAACAACAGGATACTACAGTAAGTTCATCCCAAGTTATGGTACCATAGCAGCTACCCTAACAGACCTGACAAAGAAGAACAGAGCCAGGCAGCAAAATGCCAAGTTGCTAAGATGGCGCCTAGGGTTGCAAGCATATGATATGTCAATGTACCACCAACACTCTTGGTTTGACATAGCTTTATATGATAGGCAGAGATCACCTCGGAGTAGGCAATATGCTACAGAGTAAGGCTGGAGTTTTTTGAGACGGTCAGTGTAGGGAAACTGTTTGAGGCCAGTAATCCTCATTGTGAGGTACTTCTGTGGTCTTTCCAGCTGCTGCAGATATCTTGTGAGGTACATTCCAAAAGGGGCATTGTACTCCATAATGAGTCTAATGAGTGTCAAGTAGAGGGGAACAATGACCTCTTTTTTCCTTAATGATAACCCTTTTGTGATGAGGTGTGCCATGTAGAAGGATTTGCTGACTACTGTGGCAATGTGATTATCAAAGGAGAGACTACTGTCCACCTTATCACACATTCAGCATTAAGTAGACTGCCACCTATGTGGTAGTTCATGGATACAGAGTTTTTACCAAATGGGATGACAATGCACTTTTTGGCATTGAGCTTGAGGCCATGGCTCTGGCACCAGGCATCTGTCTCAGTGAGGCCCTTCTGTAGGATGTCCACATCATTTGGGGACTCAACTATGGCTCCTAGTTTGCAGTCATCTGCAAGCTTCATTAGCCAAAGGCCTTCTGTGTTAGCCTGTACTTCAGAGAAGTAGATACCAAACAGGAGAGGTCCCAAGGCTGAACCCTGTGATACTCCACTTGTCACTGGTTTGAAGTCAGATTTGGAGTCTGCAACTTTTACAGTGTGGGTTCTGTCAGTGAGCCAGTTGGCAACCAGTCTTGTGATGTAGGGATTTATACCTAGTTTAGTGAGTTTAGCTATAATTCCAGAATGGGGGATGGTGTTGAAAGCCTTGGTGAGGTCAAGATAGGCTGTGTGAAACACCTTACCCTCGTCTACGGCTTTGGTGACTGCCTCAAAGAGGTCTATCAGGTTCAGGAGGCATAGTCTGCTTTCACAAACCTGAACTGGGTGGTATCCAGAGTTTGGAGATTACCAATGTCTTTGTTTATGAGTTCCGTGATGATACATTCCATGGCCTTACAGACCAGGCTCATCAGGCTAATAGGGAGATAGTTCCCAAGATCAGTGGTGGCTCCCCCTTTGTGGAGTGGGTTAACTGTTGCTGTGTGCCATTCAGTGGGCACAAAGCCTGTTGTGAGACTATGATTGAACATGGTGCTTAGGTGGGGAGCCAATTCATTCTGAAGTTCATGTTAAATGCAGCCTGGGATGTTGTCCGGTCCCATGGATGTGGTGTTTCTGGCTTTTGAGAGTGCAGCTTTTACCTGCGTAGTTGTGATTACAGGGACTCTGCATTCTTCCTGTATAGATATGGGCTCTTTAGGGGGTGAAAGGGGGGTAAAGTTAGAATTGAACCTATCTGCCAGGATGCTGGCAATATCAGTTGGTTCTGTAATTTTCATGCCTTTACGCTGTAACTCAGAGCAGATGTGGGTATTGCCATTGAGATTCCTGACATAGCTAAAGAATGCTTTGTGGTTGCCACTAGAATCAGTGGTGATTTTGTTTTCCTAGCTAACTTTGGAGGATCTTATAAGGGATTTTAGCTTCTTACTGAGGCTGACCATGGAACTCCTCTACCCATGGGATTTTACTCTCTTTTGCAACAGTTTCTTCCTTCTGTTGTAGAGTTTATTTATGGCAGGGGACCACCAGACAGGCTTCCTTTTTTGGAGGATAGCATCTTGGTTCTGTTTGGGATAGCACAATCCATGCACTTGTCTAAGTCCTTATAGAGTGCATCCATGTAGGATTCAGCAGTCGTAACTGTATTGTCCATCTGCATGGGTGTCATGAAGTTTGCCACTTCTGTCTTAAGAAGCATGAAGTTGGCTTTGAAGGAAGTTTTTACCATGGTTTCCTTAATGGGGGTGGGGGCAGGATGTGGATATCTAGGGTGATTAGCTTATGGTCGGATCTGACCAACGAGGAGCTGACTTCAGGTGTGGAACACCGATCACTCATGTTGATAATGACTAGGTCTAGGATATTGTTGCCCCTGATGGGGGTGTGGATAAGTTGATTCAGAGCATTGGAATTTATGAATTCCAGAAAGTGTTGAGCGAAGGAGTTGGTGCTTGAGTAGTTTTCCCAGGTAATGGTGGGGTAGTTGGAATCGCCCATTATTAGGGCATTTGGTTGAACCCTAATATTTTCCAGTATATCAAGAAAAGAGGAGTGGGAATCCTAGGGCATGGTGGGGGATCTGTAGCAAGCTACAATTTGGATTGCAGTTTTGCCCAGAGTTAGTTGCACTTGGATATCCTCGGATGCATTATGCTGAGCAACTAGCCTAGAGGTGTGGATATCCTTAATGAATATGGACACACCTCTGCCTTTGGTGTTCTGGTCCAGATTAGGTGGCCGAAAAGTGTGATATGAATTATAGTCTGATACTGCAGGGGTGCTCTCTGGAGCCTTGAACCAGGTCTCAGTCACTGCACAGATATCGATGTTCTCCATTTTAAGGAGTGCCTTGAGGGAGTGCATTTTGAGATTTAGACTTCTAGCATTGAGTAGCATTACCCTCAGTTTTTGCTTGCCTGTTACAGTGGTGAATTTGTCATTTGAACCTTGCCTAAAAAAGGCACTATAGAGGCAGCAAGAGGCTTAGCCAGTATCCAGAATCCCAGGTGTGACAGGTGCAGGCCATCTCTGGCAAAGCATTATGGTCTGTCAGCCATGTCATCCCAGGCAGACAGATACTGGGTCCCCTTAGAATGACACCAGAAGCTTAGCCAATTGTTGAAGTCAATCATTTTGTCCTTGTACTGCGGTATCACTCTGGGCAATAGCAGGATGCTACTCAGGGCTAGGGTCATACCTGCCTGGGCTACAATATCGGAGAGCTCTTCCATGTCTCTTTTCATGTAGTCCAGGGAGGTATGCCTCAGGTCATTCACACCAACATGGACAATGACAGAGTCATATTGGTACTTGTTGTGGAGTGACCTGAGTGCATATGTTATGTGGCAGATCTTGGCACCCAACAGGCAGCTGACAGTAACCTTCTCCTTGCTTAGCCTGGTGAGTGGGACATTAGTGTGCCTGACTATAAAGTCACGTATGACTAGTGTGTTGGGTACATTGTTTTACCTTATGGGCTGTGGTTGAGTGGCACACTGAGTCTGTGGGCTATGTGTCATTTGGGTTGTGTTGGGGGGGGGGGGGTTGCTTGCATTTCTGCTTAGGAGGTCTCTGTTGCTTGAGCAGATTATTATTGAGAGCCTCCATTAATGTTTTTGTGCTTCTATGTGTGGATTTTGGTGGTGTAGGTTTAGTGGGACTATGTGATGAGTGTGGAGTGGTGCAAATGTTTACCTTCTCCTCTTGACTGTTACGTTCAGTCTTGGTTGGCGAGAGCCTTACCTCCAGTTTGGCTAGATAAGTGCATCTCTCACAGGTTGTAGTCTTGGGTGGTAAGAGGAGAGGGTTGTCTGTGTACATGAGGCAATTGCTACATTGTCCCAAGATACCCAGATTCATCAGATATACAGGAGAGAACACTGAGAGCTGACCCTTGGACATGCCTGAATAAAAAACTACTTTCCTCTAGTCAAATGAGGAAAGTGAGTACAAGAGCTGTTTTTTCTCTAAGCAAGTGAGGAAAGTAACTACAAAAACTGTTTTCCTCTAGGTAATGAGGAAGGCTGAGTGCTGTAGTAATTTGTAGCTTATTTAGTGCTTACAACACGTTCTGAACAAGTGCTGAGCATGAATAAGCAAATTCAAGTGCTAAAACTAAGAATCTGTATCTGAACTAGACTAGTTACACAAAAGAAACAAGTGCAAATGTGGGCTTTTAAATCAGAAAGTTGAAAGAGATGGAAAAATTGCCCAAACAGCCTATAACTACAATTTCCGGGCCTGAAACCACTCCTTATGTGGTAGATAGGTTACCTAGCAATTACCACTCCCACTGATAAGCGAGCAGGCTTCCCTCCAACACAGAAAGGCTTTGGTGCCTCAGGAACTTACAAACAGTCCTGGATACAGCAAATATGTATCTATACTAGACTAGTTACAGGAAAAGGGGGAAACAAGTGCAAATGCAGGCTTTTAAATCAGAAAGCTGAGAGCGAAGGAAACACTGCCCAAACAGCCAATAACTACAATTTCTGGGCCAGAACCACTCCTTATGTGGTAGATAGGTTACTAGTGCTTACCACTCTCACTGATAAGCTAGAAGGCTTCCCTCCAACACAGAAAGGCTTGGGTAGCTCAGGAGCTTACAAATAGTCCTGAATATAGCAATCTGTATCTGGACTAGACTAGTTACAGGAAGTGTGGGGAAACAAGTACAGATGTGGCTTTTAAATCAGGAAGTTGAGAGACATAGAAAAACTGCCCAAACAGCCAATAACTACAATTTCTGGGCCAGAACCACTCCTTATGTGGTAGATAGGTTACATAGTGCTTACCACTCCCACTGGTAAGCTAGCAGGTTTCCCTCCAACACAGACAGGCTTGGGGGGCTGACAAGCTTGCAAACAGTCCCGGATATAGCAAATCTGTATCTGGACTAGACTAGTTACAGGAAAGGAAGGAAACAAGTGTAAATTATTTTTGTTACAGTTAAGCAGAACACAGGGAGATTCTAGCAAAGTTTTTTTTTTTTTTTTTGTAAAGGCAAGGGAGAGAGGAGAAGCAGAAGATAACTCAAGGTTAGGAGACTAAGTGGCTTGGCCTTCTGAAATGTTCTCTCTGTACAGTGGCGGCTGGTGACTTCAAATCAAAGGGGGGCTGCAGGAGACAGCTGAATGGGTAGGGTCAAGGGGAGGGGTGTGGCCAACTAGAAAGGGGAGGGGCTATGCTCAAAACCACAAAAACTAATTTTAATTAAATACGCTGCCCTGGGTGGCAAGCCATCATTATGAGAGGCCAATCAAGACAAAAATAAGTGTAGAAGAATAAAAATATTTCAATGCATTGGCTGCATGACAGCTTACCTATTATCTAGATGGAAACAAAAGGTTGTGAGGCATGAAAAAATAAATTACTTTTTAAATACATTACTGGAATGGCAGTCAAAATCAAGTATAAGAAAAACCAGAAGCACTCAACTCAAACCACTTCTCCTTGCACTGCAGTTCTAATTATAATTTATATTCAGCTTTATTAAAGTACCAAGTAACATGCTGAAAGTAGAAATCTCTGTGATGCCCCACTTGTAAAAATGTTTCTTATCCAAAAAGACCTGCTGCCTGACAACTATCTACTTGTTTCATGGGAAAACATGATCAAAGTAAAAAATGAAAAGCAAAAAAGAAACAAGCTCAAGATACATTGCTTAAAGGATTACTGTACAGGTTATGGACCACACATGATTGGCATTCTGTTTAATTTATGGGTAAAGTCTGTAGAGATGACTGGAAGTCTCCAACAAGTGTAATGAGCTTTTTAAAATAATGGAATCCTGTCCTTTAATACCCAAGGCTTATACATTATCTAGTCAAGTATTCTCTGCATGGCAACAACAGAAAGGCTTTCAATGTTGGCAATTCTTTAACAGTATGCTTATCAAAGCTTACTTGCATCTTACGATCTCAGACAAGCTTACCTTATGGTCATTAAAGCATTGCTACTTAAACACAAAGCAACAGGCACTTTGAGTAATAAGCATAAATCTGAGTAATATGACAGAAACCAGACTGTTCTGCAAAATCAAGGACAGATGAAAAGCCACTGTAGTACTTGTGTCTACATTGGATGGGGGGGGGGCACAGTGCACATTTACACTGCATAACTACTCCTTGCTTTGCTTGGACACATCCAGAGTCACTACATGGGGGAGTGGGGTGCAACAAGTATGTCACAATTTAAAATGTCTCTGGCTGACTGTGATGGCCCTGACACATTTGTCATACCTCTCAACCTCAGAGCAAGAAATCTGGACAAAGCCATACACAGAAGTGGGACAAAGGCCCAAAAATAAGGACAATTTTTAAATATTGCTCTAATAAACTTAGAAAGATAATAGAATAGGTCTTGCATTAGTATGAATTTTCTGAAGGGTATAAAATCTAAAACTCAAATGTCTGTCATTTTCTAACTTCAGTCTTTAGTGATTTGTCACTAATTTGCCAAAAAACACAATTTTATGAAATATTGACCAAAAATGTGATGCAAAAATATAAAATAGCCACACAATACAGCTGGGAACCTATCAAAGAAGGGACACTTTAATATTAGTACTGCTAACTTGATCAGCTGACAAAATAAAATAATCTACATGCATTTCAAGTAATCTATAACTTTAATTATTACAGTTATTTCTTAATTTTAAACCCTCCATGTTTTCTTCCAAAACTGCTATTTTGCAGAGGGATTATTAGGGGTAAGAGCAACATTTTGAGCCAAAATCGGGGACAGTTGAGAGGGTGGCTATGCCTAATTATATAAAATAATTTATTTGCATGTACCTCTCAACCTGTTAATGCAGTAAATCTGAACAAGGCCAAATATATTGGGGGAACATATAAACAGTACAAAAATTGCTCTTGTATAAATTGAGACAGTTGATAGAACAACTCTTACTTTAACATGCATTTTTCTGAAGGTTATGAAGTCTGAAACTCAGTGTATCATTATTTAGTGACTTAATTCCTAAATGATTTGCCAGAAAACTACAAATTGTATGAAGAACAAACCAAAAATAAGAAGCAAAAATCTATTCATTCTTTGAAAGTCTGGACAGTTGGGAGGTATAGTTCAGCTGGGCCTGTCTGAGTTTGTTGCCCTTCCCCCCTGACAAAATCATGGTTGAATGGAGCTTCTGCAGCCATTCCAATGAACCATTACTTGGCTATATCACTCAAATTACCATAAACACTAATGTGCATACTGCTTTACTTCTATGATAAGTTGGACTTCATTTGAAAGTTTTATTTTGTATTTTACAGCACAAACACTAACTCATCTGCTAAACAAAGCAATGCAGTCTCAAAATGAAAACTTAGCATTAAAACTTTTCTGCCCTTGAAACTCACATTCATTGAAACAGCATTGAAACCCACATTCAAAGAAAATACATTTTGCCAGTGGCAGATAAAGATTAATTTTGGGCTGTTTTCAAATCATAGGCCCCTTGCATATGAAACATACATGTGCTCTTTGATGCACCTTCCTCATTGTACTAAATTATACTCCTTGTACAATACAGTACAGTTGTTACAGGGCATTTTAAATTTGTTTTGAACATTTTTCCAGTAAGCAATGAAACAAAACTCATGCACCCATAATGGCAAAACTGTCCAGTTCAAAACATTTATCATAAAAGTCTACTCAGACTTCCACAGTCCACCATTATTAGTAAATATGCACAGTTCTACAGTCCACCATTATTAGTAAATATGCACAATTCTACAGTCCATTATCAGTAAATATGCACAATTCTACAGTCCATTATCAGCAAATATGCACAATCTCCGAAGTAAAAGTCATCTAAGTAATTCCACATTAAAGAAATCTGTAACTAATGAAGAGGTTGCTGCTAGCAAACACCTTTATATTTCATGGTTTTGTCGAAAAATAAAGTGTCTGTTGCCCCTCAGGAATAAATTGCCTATATTACATTAAAAAATGATAAGCTAGTAATATTGCAAGAGGAAATGGATGGCAAACTGATAACAGACTCATAGTTAGTATCTTCACCAAGGAGAACATTCTCAGTACGGCAGCATCCACCCCTTGTGGGAGTAGAACCCACAGCCTTCTGCATCAAAAGCAAGTACACAACCTGTTTTGCTATTAACAAGGCAAACTAGCTTCCCTTAAGCAGCACTAAACTTCTGTTCCCCTGCAGCTCTCAGCTCCTTGTAAAATCTAGTCAATACTCAACTGCATCTCAACTTTGCAGCACAAGAAAACTGGAAAAAGCCAAAATGTACTGGGGTCAAAAGCCCAAAAACCAGGGACACATTAAACATTGCTTGTATAATCATGGAAAGTTGCTAGAATAAAATGCTGTGTTACCACCATACATTTTACTGCCAAGGTCCCTGAGGAAAACAGTCAGAGCAACATACCACTATGCCAAATCAGCTGCTTTGTAAAAGAGAGGAAGACTGAAACTTAAATGGCTATCATTTAGTGAATTCAGTTCTCACCATAGCTGTCAACCTCTTAGTACAAAACACCTGGACAAACCTAGTAATGAGGGAATACAGCCCTCAAACATATTCAGTGAATTCAGTTCTTGCCATAGCTGTCAACCTTAGCACAAAAAACCTGGACGAAGCCAATAGTGGGGAATACGGTCCCAAAAATAGGGACAAATTTCAAATATTCATCTTATAAACTTAGAAAATTGCTAGAATAAAAGGTTGTGTTACGGTTGTGTTACTATGTATTTTCTGAAGAACACGAAGTCTGAAATTCAAATGCCTGTCAATTTTACTGCTGACAGAACAAAAACAATTTTCAGCAGAGACCCAGGGATTAATACTGCAGACACGTCTTTGTAAAACGACAGGGCTCCAGAGCAAATCCACACAAACACAGGGAGAAGATGCAGACTCCACACAGAAGACACCCCAGCCAAGAATCAAACCAGAAAACCTATAGCGGTGAGGCAACAATACTACCACTGCACCATCAAATATGCAAGGGTTAAACATTCAGAAACCTGAAGTCTGAAATTCAAATGCCTGTCAATTTTATTTAACATTTGTTAATCAGGACAGTCTGACTTGGAACAAAAAAAATTTTCAGCAGAGGCCCAGGAAGAAATAATGCAGACATGTCTTTGTAACATGGGAGGACACAAAAGCAAACCCACACAAACACAGGGAGAAAATACAGACCCCACAAAGAAGGTACCCCAGCCAAGAATCGAACCCAAGAACCCACAACTGTGAGGCAACAATGCTACCACTGCACCATCAAATATCAAGCATTGCAACATTTACAAACCACAGATATTATGAGGAACAGATCAGATCAAATAGGAGGCAAAAATCTGCAATTTTTTTACAAATGGTGGTGGGTAGGGAATTCAGGTCTTTAACACCTGCATACAAAGTACAGGGTTCAAGCCGGATGTATTCCCTACTACACATGCACACACCTGTAGGTCTATATTGACTACAAAAAAACAACTGTTGCAATCCCATTGGTGGATTGCTGTTGAAACACTTGCCATTGCCTCTTTTTTATTCATGGATCTGATGGAAAATGCACTGAACATTTCTGTTTGAGTGCTTCTGATTTGTGGAGAGCAATAGGTGGAACTTGCTGTCAGTCTTTCTCTAAAAAAAGTATCTAAATGACCATCTTTAGAGGGAGTTTCTCTAGCTTGACCTCTAGAGATGTTGCAGTCACATCAGATTTGCTTGAACCATGGTTTTGATTTAAAGATTTTGATAAATAAGAACACTCTTTTTCCACTACAATACCCTCATTATCTCCATCGAAGTTTCTTCACATCCTTTCCATTAATAGTCTGTCCCTTCTTACTGAGCACATCAATGTTAGTGTTATACTGATGAACAGACGCCTTAATTATTTTTCTGTATTTTATCAATTAGAGATTGAATATCTTTATTCAAGTTATAAAGCATTTTGCTTTGTTTCATTAGCAGCTCCTTTAGTTCAAAACTCTTTCTTTCAAATTAAACTACAGATCTAAACCATATTACGGACTTTTATTTAAAGAGCTTTTTCCACAGACCCTTTATCTAGGCATCAAAGTCCAAACAACAGCCAACAGTCTTGCCCAATTTAGTACCTTGGTCCACATAAAGACGAAACAGATCATCCAGTACTTCTAAACATTTTTAAAGTTTACAAAATGAGCCTCCCTTGTTTGTGCTCATAGAAACAGCATGGGAACCAGGCAAACACCTATCAAAATGTTCAAATGAACCTGGTAGAGTAGCAAAAAGCACCGCATCCTCACCCCCTGTGTCAACAATTGAGACAATTCATCCAATGACTTCTCTTCAGAAGAGGTGAAACCAGGTTGCAGCGTTTACACAAAATTGTTCAAATTCTATAGTGGCAGACAGAGCTCATCAGGAATGTCAAACTTTAAAAGTAGCATAAAAAAAAAACTCACTTCACTGCTCTACTGTCTACAGAAATCGGATACATACATCCAGTTTTCTTTACTTACTTCTGAATGAAATTAATGAATCCTTTGCCTCTGCTCTGCTGCAGTTGGTAGGGTAGATTCAGTGTTCACTGTCTGTCACAGAACTCCACTAGCCTCGGATGCCTCCTCCTGAGTGTTATCCTCGCTCTCTGTGTAATTTTTAAATAGTAGTCCAATGTGCCAAAAAACAAAAAAAAATGTTTTCAATCAAACTAAAAAAAAAAAAATGAAAAAAAGGTCATAATGATAATCATGTCCAGTAGCTAGACAAATACTGACTGACTGATTCTCGCTCTTTTCCCAGCACATAAAGCCCAGGAAGAGAGCGACAACCAATCAGCAGCATTTGCCCAGCAAGCACGTCATGACGTGCCTGTGGACGTCGCAGTCCGAGCCCCTTCCATGTCTATGCGGTTTGTGTCTCAACCGCATAGACTTCTGGGAAGTTCTGGGCATCACAATGATGCCTTCTTTGCTCCTCCGGGCTGCAATGTAAACATTGCAGCAAGAATTAAAAACGCTGTTGCGATAGAAGCGCCGCAATGCACATATGTAATTTCAATCCGGACTCGAAATTTAAAGTATAAAAAAACAGATTTCATTTTTTTTTTTTTACATAAAAAAAAAATAAACTAAGTATTCAGCTGTCTAGCTGAGGGGGCTGCAGTCCGACAGCCTGATGCCACGAGCCGCACCTGTCTCTGTATTAGGTAGAATGAGCTAATGATACTAGAATGGGAGGAGTGTCCCAGATCAAATTTACAGTAGAGGCGGGCAACTGCAAAGCCACCAAGTATAACAGCAAGACACCAATAGGGAGGGAGGATGAGGAACAATACTAAATCCACTAACCTACACTCTTTTAGACAGTAAACACTACAGAGATGTTTATCACAGCAGAAGAACATTTATTTTTGTTACTGTACATTTGTTACTCATATAACCATTGCTTGTCCTTGCCCTTGCTGTCTGAAACATGACTAACATGGCCTACAGGCTCTTTCACTTCATCATTAGATAACTAACTACAAAAAACTTGTACAGAAGCCAAAAGTGGTAAAGCTGCATCATGCAAAGATTGTTCTGGCAAAATATTTTATATGGCAAATACAAAAATACTATAAAGCAAAAATAATCAACATGCAGTGTTAAGAAAAATTAATTATGATAAAAGTGCCCCTTTCTTAAACAGTAAATATAAATGAGATCCATTTTTCTTAATGTGTCTCTAACACTATTCCCCTGCCTCTTCTACCTCTTCCCTTCCTCTGTCTCCAACTACTCTTAATTCTTACAGTCTCAAAACAATCTACCTGTCTAGTCTGTCTCCTATACTCTACCTCCCCTACATCTCCTACTAGCCATTCTTACTTTCCTTTCTTGTTTCCAAACTCCTATAGAACTAGATCCTACCCACTTTAAATAAGCATCTGCCAAACTATTAACTCATTTTGCTCTAAGCAACTTAAATAATATTATAACTAGTCACATTTTCTTCTGCTAATTGTTTAAAACCTTGCTTGTGACAACTCACATGCATGTCTGCCAATTGTTAATACTCATACAAATTGAATTGCCTGAGGAGCTTTTTTTCTCTCCAGGTCTCTGCTTGTAAAATCCTATAGCTGATTGTTACTACTATGTTACTAAAATTTAATAAATTGTTTTCAAGTCCTAAGGAGCTTTTCTCCCCGGGTCTCTGCTGAAAATGAGCCAAAAGCTCAGCCAGACTAACCCGGTTAACAAATACAAAATAAATAAAATAAAAAAATAAATAAAATTACAGATCTATGCAGTAAACAATAATTTGCTGTAAAAATATAGTACATGCAAGTAGGGCAAAAAACAAAGCATTCAGTTATATGTTAAATCAAGGACAAATCCACAACTGTTCTTCATTTATGAATTTGAAAAAAGTCCGCACACTATAGTGATGCATATAAAACTGAAGAGTTAAGGTTTTATAATGCTATCTGGATGTCACATTGGTTCAAATAAGAGTAACCTGTTTAGTACATCAACTACTGATAGTAGGATTAAACCTGCATGCACTTCGATGAGACTCCTTGATATTTATTACACCATTATAAAAGTTTAAAATAAAATATCATTTGGCCATACACTTTTTTACATTTTTTTTTTTATCATTTGTATTCAGTTTTTAATATTATACATTTTGATTTAAAACTTTTTTAATACTTTTTTTTTTTAATTTGGAGTGGACTCATATTTATTTTGCTATATCTTGCAAAAAAAACAAGACAAAGGACAGAACGTACAATACTGAACATAATCTCTGCAAATGAAACTCATACAAACAATGTACATAGCAAAGTAAAACATTTAACCTTTTATAGGATTTCTTGTCTAATAATTTACTCTGCCTATCTCTCTTCTTGCGCCTGCAACATTACTATAGCTGATTAACAGTGCATGATATCATTAAACAAGCATATATCAGTGTTAATATGTTACTGTGTAGTTGTTATCTGGATATTTTTACTGCTTAACCAGGAGATACAAATGCATTGTGTCTACAGCACCACAGACTGGAACTGTGTTATACGTACCATATCATCTGTTACTGCTTACACGTTTACTGTTTTGTTTATGATTTTGTTCCTCTAAATGAATTTCTAGTTTGTATCTGATAAGAACACATTTTTTCTACATGGGACAATAAATTCTCCTTATGAAAGTAATGCAGAATGGCCACTTTACCAACATAAATTATATTTCCATTCTGCTGAAGCTTCAGCTGAATTATTTATGTTTCAGGTTTTTGTCACCAGAATCTTAGAAATGCTAAAGCTCCAACACAGTATTGAGTATATTTCACCAGACGACATTTTGAAGGTAACCATTTGAAATGTTGGGAATTGCTGAATATGGAGATTGAATGGCCCAAAAGAAAAATAAAAACTTACATATACCTAATCCCAGATGGCAATTTCTTGGAATGTTCCCTTATGGTGAACTTGGAATTAGTATACATAAGTATGGGGGCTTGTCTGCAAAAACAAGTTTAAAGGAGAACGGTAATGTTTGATATTTACTCTTCTCCTGAGTTGCTGGTGTTTTGCTTTTCTGTGTATCAGCACTCAGCATTACAAGTGCTGACATTTCAATGTTGTTGCATCTTTCGGCTTTTCCCGGTTAGGGGTCGCCACAGTGGAACTCCGGTCCTCTAATGATTGGCAGTAGATTTTTATGTACCGACTTGCCAGGCCTGATGTACAACCTTCAACGAAGGTATGCCCATTCATGCATGTCTCCACACAGAAGACGCTTTAGCTGAGAATCAAACAGGACAACGTCTTACTGTGAGGCGACAACGCTACCGCAGCACCACCACCACAGCGATAAGTGCTGACATTTCAATAAGGAGCCTATTTTGAGATATAGCTAGATTGCCTGTATGAAAAAAAAAAGTTACAGCTCTTGCCATTTGTCCTGAAATGGCCCTCACTACTAGCAGTAAATAATAAATAAATAGTAAATAAGTAATAGCAGTAAAGCCAGGGTGTGAATCATGTGACTAAGGCTAGGACTTCAGTTTGGAGTAAAAGCTGAATATAGAAGCCTCTCTGTGCCTTGTATGTATATTACTTCTATTTGCCGTCTTGAACTGTTACTTAATGAATTAATTTATATTGCTAATCTGACATTACATCAGAAGAAAATTGACTTTAAACATAAAATAATACATTTTGTCATAATTAAAAAAGCTATTCTGCTGCTTCTGTTTTGGGGATACTGATGCTTTATATTTTTGGGGGATCTGGGCTAGTCTTGTACTTTAGCCCTACCAGATACACCTCAAGGGTAGGCTGACAGTAAGCATGAGAAAGATTTGTACAAGCAGTCCTTCTGTTGTGCCAACTCTGCCATTTGCCTCATTTCTCACTTTGACAAAAGTAAAAGTAGTTAATTTGGCCACAGTCATTTCAAATCTCCCATCCAAATGTTTCCAATTGATTTGCACTCAGTTGGGCCACCATACTATCCAGCAGCCTAATTCACTTCCCATTATTTCAGTTTCTGATTCAGCATAATGACCCCATGGTCATCAGCATCTCAGAAGCTGCATGGGAACCTCCCAAAAAACTGGAAGTTCTGGGTTCAGTGCCAGAAATCTGGAAGTCCTGGATTCAATGCCTTAAGCTGTATCTCTCAGCAAATAGCCTTGAGGACAAACCGGAACATAACCAATTTGTCATGCCACTTCATGTCACAGTCAGGAAGGAAGACATTTAGGTATTTAACACATTTTCTTTTAAAGAAGAAGAAGAATACAAAGTGTTTATGCTGTCAATATGAAAAGTGAAGACACTTGTGCAAACATGAATAAGAACAATGCAGCATGCAGTCCACTGTGTGCAATATGTTGTTTCTGGGGATGTTCAGAAGCTGGTTGGGCTATAGTCTGTGACAGGGAGGTCAGAAAATTTATAGTGACAACCTTTGTAAAGGTCTGAACAGTGTTAATACAAAGTCAGTGCAAAGAATTCTACTGCCAAATGGGTCATGGTAACTAAAAAATGTAGAAAACATGTGCCTGTAATTAATACTTCATTACATATATATAGATGTAATTACAGAATACAGGGTCAATGGTAAAGAAAGAAAATAATGTTTTAAAAAGATATGTCTGTTTGTTTGAAGGTATGAGATGCTTACAGACAGAACATCTCCGACAAATTACAATCAGTGAGATGGCACTCTGCACTCTCTCCTCCTTTCCCCTGTAAAAATGGGTTTCCCTCAAGGATCTATCCTTGGGCCTTTACTTTTCAATATCTTTACTAATCAGCTCTATTCTTCTTGCCCTCAGTCATCCTTAGTTCAATATGCAGATGACAATACAGTCATCACCATTGCCAACTCTCCCTCCAAGCTCTCCTCAGCTACTCGGACATCTTTTAACTCAGTTGAAACATGGCTCTCCAATAACTAGCTCATACTTAACCCTAAAAAAACAAAGCTGTTACTCTTCCTCCCTAAAACTTATAACAATATTATAATTTTCTTCTCCCTTCTTTCTCTTAATAACACTCCCATTCAGGTAGAATCTAGCACTAAGCATTTAGGCGTCACCATCAATGACCATCTTAAATTTGACTTACATGTTAATAATTGTATTAAGAAGATGCATCTGAAACTAGAGCTCTTTTACCGAAACAAGTAATTTCTCACCTCTGAAGCCAAGATTACTCTCTCTCTTACTTACCTTCTACCCAGTCTAATGTACAGCTCTCAAATTCTCACAAACCTTAATTCATCACTCCTAACCAAACTCGAATCTACCTACAACAAGGTAGCTAGATTTGCTGCTCAACAAACCTAGAAATCCCATCACTGTCTCTCTCTAAAACACCTAAACTGGCTTGAATTACCCCACCAGCTCCTCTCTCAGCTCCAGATCATTCACTCTATCCTATACCAGCCTTCCTACTGCCCAGCACTATCTCCACTCATAGGTTCATACTAGGCTATCTGCCCTAGAGCATTTATAAGCCTAGCCAGAATCTGTTTGGCTTTCGCCACCCATTTTAAATTAATTTTGCTATGCCCTTTTTCGAGGTTAGTGTACTGTGCCTTTGTCTAACAGTGACACAGAAGTGATACCTGGGGTAAACCTACGATCTCCCATCCACTCATTAAGATTCCTCTTGAAGAGAGTCAATGAGGGACTCTGCCTAACCTGGACTGGGATTTTATTCCAGAGTGAAGGGAGCCTCTGGGATATGAATCTGTCCCTCCAGCATGTCCTATTTATTTCAGTGCTGAGGTTCAAGTCTCTTGAGCGCGTAGCTTGATGGGATTTGGATTTTCTGAGGTGCAGCATGTCCATTAATTCTGGGTTGGACATGGCTTTATACATCAGGCACAGATCGCCTCTGAGCAGGCGGTATGCCACTGAGTAGAGCTGGAGTTTCTTTAACCGGGCAGCATATGGCATCTGTTTGAGCCCTTTGATCCTCTTGGTGAGGTACTTTAATCTCTCATTATTCTCTCACCAGACTTTTCCGAAGCTCTAACCAAGACCTACTACAACTCTACAAACCCAAGTCCAAATTTGGACATCACATATACTGCTATCACCCCACTATTGCTTGGAATAGGCTCCCACTAGAAATCAGGACCCTCACACATCCTAAACAATTTAAGACAGCCACTAAAGAGTACTTTAAAAGTCACTCCCTCCTTAAACTTCCCCTACTTCCCATACTACAGTCTGCTTCCTGCCCTCTATGTTTCTTCTCCCTAGCTCACTCTAGCCTTCTTCGACTACTCTTTCTACTGTCTTCCAAAACCTATGAAGCCACCAGCGCTTCCGATAATCATCCAACAGTAGTTGTCTTGCCTTGATGCAACAAACGTTATGACTATACTGGATTTGTGACCTCACATTCCAATAATTTCATTCATCTTAATGTCATGCTATTGCTTTTTATTTAAATATCTTATAAGATCTTTGGTATATTCCTGATCACTGACACTGTTAAATATTGTTATGTTACTTAATGCATTGTAATAATTCTGTAATACTGCTGTCTAATGTTATTGTATAATGATAATTGTATAATATGATGGTGCTTTTCTCCCTGGGCCTCTGCTGAAAAAGAGCTCTTCAGCTCAATCAGACAAACCCGGTCAACAAATGTAAAATAAATAAATAAAATAAATAAATCATATTATTATATGAAACAGTACCTTTTGATCCAGAATCCACATTTGGTATCTACCGTGCTTAAAGTGAAAACAGAGCAAGAATTAAAATGTAAAGGAGTCAATAAATGTAATATTCAAGCAGACAGATCATGCAAACTGAACTGAGTATGGTGAATGTGGTTAGGCAAGACCTCGGCAAAGCACCTAAGAGGTTTCTAACAAAGAAAATCACAGGCTTAAAGTCCCTAAGCTAGCAGAAAACAGTGGACAGCCACTGTCCCTCTTCTCCGCATCTTACAGTCTCCTCACAGGAGACCTATGCCTTGCCTTCTGCACAATAGGGACCCAGCAGTCCAGGATCTCATGTTACTCAGCGTCTTCCTCATCCCTGGAATACTCACCCACGTGATAAGGCAGTGTGGTTCATTATCTTCCATCAAATGAGACCTGACTAACTGGATAAGTATGTTTTGTATCTTGCCTACTGGTAAATCATCCGTTAGGATAATCAGCCTGATCAGCAGTAAGGTAACTAATATTATTACAAAGTAGGCTGAACCTGTTTCTGCTGTTTTAATGTATTTCAATACTCTAACTTATTTATTTATTTTTTTTGTGATGTATGGTTAAGTCTATTAATGTTTGCAAAAAAAAACTGTATGCAGCTGCCAACCACAGTGTAAACTGTGTGGTCAAATATCTGATGTACAATGGCAATGATGCAAACATAGTTCACTGAAAAGCTCATCAGGGTTGATATACCAACAATTAATATTTGTCTGATCTTTGACCTTTGAAATCATTTGCATATTGCTGATTTGTTGAGTCAAGCCCAGAATGAAGCAAACCATTGCTTCCACATGCTCAGATCAATACAAACATGGTCAAGAGGGGAGGGCAACATTAAATGACTATTCCCTGAGGTAGATTTAGCCTGCCTACAACTTAACATGATTAACAAACACTTCATACAGGCATACAGTCACTCTCCTCTGTACCCCAACGTTATATTCTTGGTACCCAAGGTAGGTGGTGATCAGTGTCTGTGACTGTCTGCTATAAAATAATTTGCTTAAATTTATTAACTATCTGCATCTACTGACATGAGTGCACTGAGGTTGCTGACAGAATATCTCCTATATAAAGTAAATTAAATCATGTTTAAATCAGTACAATAGTGCTTTCAAGTTTCAGGTACATGAGACAAATATTGTTAAAAAATCTAGATTGTTGTGGGTATATAGCCTTAAAAAGCAAATGTAATGCTTCAACTTACCTCACTGTTTTCTGTTTCAATTTCTAGAGCAGCCACTGACTTCTGATCATGAAACATGTAGTTCTTCAGTTTGCTGTTTACAAATAATTATTTTTAGAAGTCCAAAAGCTTTAAAGATATTGCATGAAAAATGAATTATCATGGAAATGACCATCAAAGGCATTGACAACTTTCAGACACTGGACCCAACCCAGTTTGGCTTTCTCAAGGGAAGTTCATGCATACTAAACCTGATGGACTTCTTTGAGAAGGTCACAAAGGCAACTGATGAGGGGAAAACTGTGCATACCACCTACCTGGACCTGGCTAAAGCATTCACTGTAATACCCCACTCAGGTATAGTTGACAAACTCACCAAACTGGGCATAAACCCCTACCTAACTCAGTGGATTGCCAGCTGACTCACAGACAGGACTCAGAAAGTCAGAACTGGTGATACTACCCCCACTAAGAGACCAGACACCAGTGGGGTACCTCAGGGCTCTGTGTTGGGACCGTTCCTATTTGGTATCTACTTCTCGGAAGTAAAGGCTAATGTCAAGGACCTTTGGCTGACCAAGTTGCAGATGACTGCAAATTGGGAGCTATCAAAGGAGATTCCCCCCATGGCACAAACATCTTACAAGCAAGTCTAACACAGAGAAATGACTGGTGCCAAAGTCATGGACTAAAAGTCAATGCCAAGAAATGCATTATAGTGACGTTTGGGAAAACTGCCACCCAGGCTAATTATTCCACTGATATGATACCACTAAGAGTTGACCCAGTAATCAGAGATCCAGGATCATATGCAGATAGTAATCTGGCATTTGACTAATGTGTGGCCGAGGTAGTAAGAAAATAATTCTATGTTGCTCAAATTATAAGTAAAGGTATGGCATTCAGGTCCAAGGAAGTCATAATGCCGCTTTATTCAGCCCTTATCAGACCCATCATTGAGTATAATTACCCCCTTAGCGTGTACCTGACCAAACATATAAAACAGTTGGAACACCCACAAATGGTCTTTAACAGGAGACTCCAGGGTATAAACACATTGTCCTATACAGGTCACCTTAAAGCCCTATCTCTATACTTTGTCCCCTACATGTTACTGAAATGCAGTCTATAGCTGGTATACAAGGCATCCTCAGATCCAGCACTGATGGACCCTTTGAACATCTACAAAATGAACAACATCAGAATCACTTGATTCAAGGATTTAAATTTTGCTTGTGACATAAATAAAACATGTTGGTGAGACAGATATGTGTTTCAGAGGATCCCCATGCCGTGGAACGGGGTCTCCATCCATGTGAAGCACAGTCCATCCATAACCCTATTTGAGTGCAACCTTGACCAATGGATGGGAAATCAGAAATCAACTCAGGTCTGGCCCCCATGTCTCTGATAGACAGAGGCAGATAGCAACCTCTAGAAACTTCCTAACTAACATACCCCCTCCTAATAAACACCAATGATACATAAGGGACACAATTGGGTTGGATTGCATGGCTAGGCTTATAAAGGCCCTAGTGGTCATTAGCCTAATATATAACTGTGAACTATGAACCTATAAGATGTTAGATGATACAAAATAACACTCCAGACCTGTATCAGTATTAAGTGCATTCATCAGTGTATAACAGCTATAATTCTGTTCTGTATTTGCTTCTTAAAAATGCATCAGATAACTTAACTGACCAAATCTACACGTCAGTTTGAATTTTAAAAATACATTTGCTAGTGTGTGTGTGTCATACCTCTCAACCTATTAGAGCAAGAAATCTGTACAACACCATAAATAAAAGTGGGACAAAGTACCAAAAATAGGGACAATTTGTAAATACTGCTCTTACAAACTAAGAAAGTAGATAGAATAACAAGTTTTCCATTAGCATGGATTTTCTGAAGGGTAAGAAGTCTGAAGCGCAAATGTCTGCCATTATTTTCTAACATCAGTCTTTAATGATTTGCCACTAATTTTCCAGAAAATCACAATTTTATGAAAAACAAACAAAAAATATGAAACAAAAATCTGGACATTCTGCAAAAATATGTACAGTTGAGAGGTAGTTTGTGTGTGTGTGTGTGTGTGTGTGTGTGTGTGTGTGTGTGTGTGTGTGTGTGTGTGTGTGTGTGTGTGTGTGTGTGTGTGCGTGTGTGTGTGTTTAGGTATAAAATCAATATCCTATAGAAAATCCAGAGGCAACACCATCCAGAGTGAAGGTGACCTTTATTGAAATAACTTCTTTAAAAACATAAAAACGTAGTAAGCGTTTTTGCATTGCTATGAACGCTTCTTCAGACTTAATCATTTTTACAAGATAAGATCCAGTTTAAATACGTCTAAATTATTATAATGAGTAATTCTTTAGCCAATCTGATATCTGATTCAATAAACTGAATTGGCCATATAATTAATAAAATGTTGAGATTTTTTTATAACTACACAAACAGTATTTAGAACAAAATGTTGTAAACAGTATATATTAACTTCCTAATGAAGCTTCTATGTAATAGTTGATGTGTGCATACGTAATTATAAAATCACATATTAAATAGGAATCATCAGTCTTGGCTGGAACTATACTATATAAAGGTATACTTTAAATCGTCATGAGATGGCAGTATACACATTTAATATAGAATAAAGTGCAAAGTGCTAAAATCATTGCAAGTATATAGAGCAAGTAATCTATTAGATGCTTTGATATTAAAATTACTATGTGTGTTGCTAATCAATATCTATACAGAACTATGAAAAACTATAAACACTATACAGAAAGTACATTATTATAAAAAGTGCATTATTCTAAAAACACATTATAGCAAAACTCCACAATACATGTGCAGACGCTGTAAAAATAAAATATATATGTATAGTATGTGTAGATTTATAAATATGTAGATGTTTCAAGGTCTCTTGATTGCTATGAATATCATTGGAAAATGCTGTAAATTCATCATTCTAAATACAATATATAAAAACAAATAAAATATGCATTGATTGCTTTCAACTAACAATGGCATATAAGTGGATGTCTGTTGCCTTGTTTCCTTTTTAATAAAGATTGATGCATAACTAATGTCTTTCAAAAGTTAATGTTACTGACTTATTAATTGATATTAAGTTCTTTGTCAGAAATATTGTATTAAAATTGATGTATGGTAAATTAGGAGATGCGAATACAAACCATTTTAGAAAGCCCTCCACATTTACACCCCCCATGCGCCCACTACTCGAAACGTTTGAAAAAGCTTGTGAGAAAGATTTGCTAGACACATTTGTGCTTAGTGGCAGTAATGTGAAACAAGAGTTTTATAATCGAAATAAAAATGAAATAGAAGCATTAAATATTCTACAAAGTAGTAGTAATATAGTAATCAGACCTGCTGACAAAGGGGGAGCTATTGTGATCCTAGATAGTGATTTTTATGAAACAAAAATGCAAAACGTGCTAGCTGAAGTAGACATCATCATAATCTTCTTTCGGCTGTTCCCGTTAGGGGTTGCCACAGCAGATCACCTGTTTCCATTTCTTCCTGTCCTCTGCATCTTGTTCTGTCACACCAACCACCTGCATGTCCTCTCTCACCACATCCATAAACTGTATCTTAGGCCTTCCTCTTTTCCTGTTACCTGGTAGCTTCATCCTTAGCATCTTTTTCCCAATATACTCAGCATCCCTCCTCAGCACATGTCCAAACCAATGGAATCTTGCCTCTCTGGCTTTGTCTCCAAACCTTCCAACTTGGGCTGACCCTCTAATATACTTATTCCTAATCCTGTCCACCCTCGTCACACCCAGTGCAAATCTTAGCATCTTTAACTCTGCCACATCCAGCTCAAACTCCTGCCTTTTAGTCAATGCCACTGTCTCCAACCCATATAACATAGCTGGTCTCACTACCCTCTTGTATACCTTCCCTTTCACTCTTACAGGTACTCGTCTGTCACAAATTACTCCTGACACTCTTCTCCACCCATTCCATCCTGTCTGTACTCTCTTCTTCACCTCTCTTGCACACTCACTGTTACTCTGAACTATTGACCCCAAGTATTTAAACTCATCCACCTTCACCACCTCTACTCCTTGCATCCTCACCATTCCTCTATCCTCCCTCTCATTCACACACACATATATTCTGTCTTAGTCCTGCTGATCTTCATTCCTCTTCTCTCTATAGCATATCTCCATCTCTCCAGGGTGTCCTCCACCTGTTCCCTACTCTCACTGCAGATCACAATGTCATCTGCAAACATCATAGTCCATGGGGACTCCTGTCTGATCTCGTCTGTCAACCTGTCCATCACCATTGCAAATAAGAAAGGGCTCAAAGCTGATCCTTGATGTAACCTCACCTCCACCTTAAACACATCCGTCACTCCCACCGCAGACCTCACCGCTGTCACACTACCCTCGTACATATCCTGTACCACTCATACATACTTCTCTGATACTCCTCACTTCCTCATACAATACCACAACTCTCTAGGCACCCTGTCATATGCTTTCTTTAAGTCTACAAAAACACAATGCAACTCCTTCTTACATTCTCTGTACTTCTCCATCAACACTCTCAGAGAAAACATTGTATTTGTAGTGCTCTTTCCCAGCATGAAACCATACTGCTGTTCACTAATCATCACGTCTCTTCTTAACCTAGCTTCCACTACTCTTTCCCATAAGTAGACACCTATTAATTATTAAGTGACTATCAACTGAATAAAATTATCAAAGAAGTTCACAGAGAATTGCATGACTATTTGATGACAGGGATTATTGATAATGAGCTGTATAGATATTTTCTAGTGGAGACACCTACACTTCCCACATTTAGAGGCTTAGCCAAGATTCATAAAGATCTACTGAATCCCCTCATGAGACCCATAGTCTCAAGTAAAGGGTGGCTGACAGAGCCTATTTCTATTTACGTAGAGAAACAGTTAAGATCAATAGTAGAGAAGACAAACTCAGTTATTAGAGACACACAACATTTCCTGGAAACTTTTTCTAATTATGTAGTCATAGAAGAGAATATCTCTGAAAATTTCTTAGTAGCCCTAGATGTAGCCTCTCTCTTCAGAGCAATTCCCAATACAGCAGGCATGGAATATGTGACATTATTTCTAATAGATATAGAGATGCCTAGAGAACCCATTATGAGAATTATGATGCTGATGGAAATTATCTTAAACAAAAATGTTTTTTTTTATGGTGAATGTTATTATCTGCAAACAAAAGGAGTGGTGATGGGTACCCCATGCGCCAACTCATACGCAAATCTAGTAATAGCGTATTGGGAACACACATATGTTATTGATAATTTTCTATATAAAGATCACATCAGATACTATAAACATTCTGTAGATGATATTTTCCTTGTTTGGGGAGGAAGTGAAGAGAAGTTACAAGAATTTATTGAATATATTAATGGCACAACTCATTTTTTACTCTTCACAGCACATTGGTCACTGGATAGGATAGAATTCTTGGATGTTAAAATAAGTAAAGACGGGAATGAGATAATAACAGAAATGTATAGAAAATGCTGCAGGAAGAACAATCTCCTGCATCGTAATAGTATGCACCCCCCACACATATATCAGAATATAATCAAGAGCCATGCATTGAGGGCCTCTAGACTAACAAGTCAAGATTCTGTCTTCCATAAAACATTAACCGCCCTGGAGCAGGAATTCAAGGAGAGAGGCTACAAAACGAATGAATGCAAGAAATGATTTAACAATATGGAAGCCAATAGACTAGGGATAGGAAAACCTTATTTCAATAAAGACAACAATAGACTCAAAGAATTGAGAAACAGCAGATCACCATATGTCAATAGATTGATAATTCCTTTTACAAGCAATAATAATAGAATACAAGAAATAGTGAAAAAACACTGGAATATTTTGACTGTGGATGGGAAAATTCAGGGTTGGTAGGGAGTTCACCAAGATATTCTTTCAAAATACGTCCTTGAAAAGACTGTTATGCTATGAAAAGAAAAAAACAACTAGAATGCAATCTGATAGGAAAGGGACATTTGCATGTAGGAACTGCAACCAGTGCCCCTATATGGCAAATGATAATGCTTTCACACATCCAGATACAGGTAACATCTATACATTTCATCATTATGAAGATTGTAAATCCCATGGTTTAATATATTTGACCAAATGCCAGAAATGCAACTCTTTCTATATAGGTAAGACCAATAGGACCTTACGTGAAAGGGTTAGAACTTCTGTATGCTATCCAAAAAGTAGATGACAGAAATGCCTTAGCAAATCATGTAACTAATAATGACTTGACCCACAGGTTTGTCTTCCTGGCCATAGAATTGATTAGCAAAACTATTAGGCTAGGGAATAATAGGAACTATACAGAAAAGCAAGAAAACAAATGGATTTGGAAGTTACAAGCAGATAAGGCTCACGGCCTTAATGAAAAAATGTCTTTGAAACCATTTCTGGTAGACAGACCTTTAGTCCATTAAGTCATGGTCTATGAAGTTTAGTTTCATTAAGTGACTTCTAGAGATACATCATTTTAATGAATTAGATGTTTAGGTTTAGCTCAGCATAACCATAATTAATATTTATAAATCTACACATACTATACATATATCTTTTATTTTTACAGCATCTGCAGATGTATTGTGTTTTGCTATAACGTGTTTTTAAAATAATGCACTTTTTTATAATAATGTGCTTTCTGTATATTTTTTATAGTTTTTCATAGTGCTGTATAGATATTGATTAGCAACACACAGTAATTTTAACATCAAAGCATCTAATAGATTACTTGCTCTATATACTTGCAATGATTTTAGCACTTTGTACTTTGTTCTATCAGATATCTGACTGGCTAAAGAGTTTCTCATTATAATAATTTAGACGCATTTAAACAGGATCTTATCTTGCAAAAATTATTAAGTCTGAAGAAGCATTTATAGCAACGCAAAAGCGCTTACTACATTTTCATGTTTTTAAAGAAGTTATTTCAATAAAGGTCTCCTTCACTCTGGATGGTGTTGCCTCTGGATTTTCTATAGGATTTAAAGTTTTTATATCGGAGAGGCACTTTACCCCACTGACTGTGTTTGTTTTTGCTTCCTGTGGATAAAATCAATATGATGGTGACATCTAGTGGCCATTAGTATTATTGCATACAACATTGAGAGAGTGAGTGTGTGTGTGTGTGTGTGTGTGTGTGTGTGTGTGTGTGTGTGTGTGTGTGTGTGTGTGTGTGTAACTACACAAACTGTGTGAGAGAGAGAGAGAGAGAGAGAGAGAGAGAGACGGCCTTTAAATGCTCTGTGTAAATTAAGGATTTCATACTTGACATATTTTTAGTGAGGAACTATTGATATTTTTCATGTTAGGTTCAGTGTTTGAACAGGTTCATACAGCATGGCACATCATAGCTCTCAACCTTCCATCTCTGAAATGAGGAACAGTGCCTCTCTTAATGTGGAACAAATGGGCAAAATGTGACACACTTGCTAACAGGTTAACAACAACTTCTACTAGGAAGCTCACAGGATGGTTAAAATGTACCATTTTTTTACTTATAAAAGGTTCTTTTAATGAATTAGTATGAGTCAGTTCTCTTTACCATGGATATCCTTTACAAAAGGTCCTAACACTGAATGTGTGACAGATCTTTTCAATGTGGAACTTCGAAGAACATGAACTTTTTAAGAACCTAAATGAGGAGCATTCCTCGTAATGAGGTACACTTGAGAGTTATGTGGCACATTATATGCTGGTATAGGCCTGATGAGGTATGACTATAAGGAAATAATGGCCTCTTTTGACCTAGATGAGATGTCTTTAGTGATCATTTGTGTGAGATAGAAGGTTTTCCTAAAGACAGCAGATATGTAGCAGGCAAATGCGAGTTCTTTAGCTACAAAGGTGCCTAGGTCTGTAATGACAGTGTCTATTTTAAATGGGGTGTCACCTATATTTTATTTTTTTTATTTTTATTTTTATTTATTTAACATTTGTTAACCGGGAAAGTCTGACTTGGAACAAAGCCAATTTTCAGTGGAGGCCCAGGAAGAAATGCTCCAGATGCATGTCTTTGTAATGTGGGAGGAAACCGGAGCACCTGGAGGAAACTCACACGAACGCAGGGAGGACATGCAGACTCCACACAGAAGGCACCCCAGCCGAAACTCGAACCAGAGAACCTCTTGCTGTGAGGTGACAATGCTAATGCTGCAACACTGCGCCATCCAATACCACTACCTATATGGTAGATGTGTGAGAGTATCTGTTTCCAAAACTGTACAATGCTATTTTTTTGATGTTTAGTTTTAAATTGTGATCCTGTCATCATGAGTCTGTTACACTCAAGCTTTCTTGGAAAATCTGAGTATTTTTAGTAGAAATTATAGCAACTTCAAGCTTATATTAATTTGCAGACATTGCTAGCCAAAGGTCCTTAATGTCAGATTGACATCAGAGAAGCACATGCCACATGTACCGACCCCTGGGATGCATCACTGGTGTCAAACCTCTTACAGGATAGTGTGCCAATCATTTTAATAAAATGGTGTCTATCAGTGAACCTGTTGGAATGTCAATGGATTACATAGGAATTTATACTGAGTTTGACTTATTTGTTGATGATGCCAGAGGAGGGAGTAGTATTACTTGTCATAGCTAAATTGAGGAAAGCTGTGTGCCAAGAGTTACCCTTATGCTGTGCTTCAGTGACTGTTTCAAAGAAATCAGTAGGCATGATCTACCATTTATAATATTTCTGTGATTTTTACATAATTAAAGAATAATTAAAGAATCTAATAATTAAAGAATATTGTGGTTATCATTTCGTGACAGCAATTTTTAATTCATAACGAACTCTGCAATATATGATCTTGCTCCAGAGCTCTATGTTAACCCTTTTCAGGTTGATTTTGACACAATGAGTTTTTATTCCTATTCTTTAGGGCTATGAGCTTTTCCCTATTATTGTAAAGTTTCTTTAAAGTTGAGATACAGGTGAGGGGTTTGTTTCTAAATGATATAATATTTGTGAAACATAGGAATATGAGCCTTTTTTTAATTTCTCCAAATCTTTTCGGTTTCTCATACCATGACAGGAATGGACCCCATTCTTAAGTCAAAGTATGATTAAAGTTCATGAAATTAGCATTGTTTCCTCTTTGATGTTAGCCAAAAGTGCTTTTTGCACCACCTGCAATGTGCCCAGTAATGACTCCTTCTGCAATTCATACGGGGTTACAAGTATTAGTTGTTGTTTGTCTTTCGGCTTTTCCCGGTTAGGGGTCGCCACAGCGGAACTCTGGTCCACTAATGATTGGCAGTAGACTTTCACAAACGCCGAGGTGCCAGCTCGATATTCAACCTTCAACAAAGGCACGCCCATTTACACATGTGTTTCAAACTCCCACCCAACCATGGGGAGGACATGCAGACTCCACACAGAAGGCACTCCCCGCACTCCAGCCAAGAATCGAACGGGAGAACCTCTAGCTGTCAGGCAACAACGCTACCTAGTAACATATCTAAATACAATTGCAAATTATTTTTTATAAGACCTGTTGCTCCCACTACTATTGGAACTGTCTGGGTATCTTTCTTCCACATTGCTCTTATTTCTGCCTGCAAATCCTAATATTTTATGACTTTGTGTCTCTCTGGACACATGACACTGTAATCACTGGGTGTAGCGATTTCAATGATCAGTGCTACTTTTGTCTTTTTTTCATGGACCACTATATCTAATTTTCTCACCTCTATCCTTTGAATTGTTGGTAGTGGGGGATCTCATGTGATGTAGACTTCATCATTTTCAGTGATGCTTTGTGGCTCATTTTTCCAGTGTTTTTCAACTACTTCAATATTATAATGTTTGCACAATCCCCAGTGCAACAGTCTTGCCACATTATTATGCCTTTCAGTATACAATCCTTCTGCCATTAGTATGTCACAACTAGCAACAAGGTGTGCATCTATTTCCAATTCTGTTTTACAAAACCTACATTTGTCTGCTTCTCACACATGTTCAATAGACTTTGTAAACCAACATATACGTAGTCCTCTATCTTGGGCCGCCAATATTAACCTTTCATCCCTTGGTTTGAATTCACCTGTCTTTAACCATTCCTGCATTCGATTCTGATCAAAATTAGGTTGTTTCAGGAGTTTTCTATACTTGCAACTATATTTATGCATTTTACACATTTCTTGCCTTCTCCCCTGATCCTTCACCTTATATTCTTTCTTTTGTTTTTTGGCATATTCAGTTGTTGCCTGATTTTTATCTACTTCTAATATGATTTCCAAATTCTGCTTGATGCAGATATGCTTCTGCTAGACTAAGAAGGGAAGCCGTCTTAGAGTTATTCTCTTCATGTTTCAAAAATTTCACTATGTTTGGGTCTTGTGAGGTCAGCAGATATATATGCAGTCCTACAATTGCAGATCTATACATGTAATCAATTTCAAGGAGGCCCATACCTCCTTCGAAATGGGGAATATACAATCTTGGTCTGCACTGACTTTTATAAATCATTTGATGAGCATGAAGTATCCTTCTTGTTTTCCTGTCTAATCTATCCAACACCATTTGGGGCCAGTCAGTCAGTCACTCCAAGACTGTAAGTTAGGACAGGAAGATTAAACTGGCTTATAACTTGAACTTTGTTCCTAGATGTCAATGCTGTTTTCAGGATTAATTTAAGTATTATAAAATATTCCTTACTGAGTTTTATTCGCATTTGTTCATGTTTTATTGTTCATCCTTCATCAATTCCCAATTATTTATACACTCCCTCTTATTCAAGTTCTTCTATATCATATTCTTGTCCCAAATATATGTTTTCTTGGTGCTGCAACTTTTCTGCTTTCAAGGTTGCTTTCGCACTTTTATCAAGACCAAATGACATTCTTATATCATCTGAAAAAGTTTTTACTACTTGCAGTTGTGCTTTCAGTTCCTCTTCTGATGAGCTATACAGTTTTAAATTATTGACAAAGAGAAGATGAGAAGTCTTTACACCATTTTGCTTTCTGGAAGCCAAATTATAGCCATGACCTAATCTGTTAAGCAGTCAGCTTAATTGGTTAAGGGCAAGGCGAAAGAGATGTGGTGTCAGTCAGCCTGGAATATCCCCCTTTGGATTTTTATCCCTGGAATAATAATTTGTGCTTTATCATGGCTTAACTACAAAGTGGTTTGCCACTGTTTCATGGTCACTATGATGTAGTTTATCAGTGCGGGGTGTATCTTGTACATCTTTAAGCACTCTTTTATCCATGAATGCGGGATACTGTCAAATGCATTTTTGTAGTCTATCCATGCCATACTTAGATTCTTCCCATTTTTACAGTTCTCCACTATGACTTTATTTAAAAACAAATGATTCTTTGTTCCATCTGACTTTCTTTTATTACCCTTTTGTTCTATTGCCATAATTGAGTTTTCTTCTAAATTACTATAAACTTTGTCAGCATCATTTCCAGTGTATCGTCTATATGTTGTCAGAAGGCAAGTTATTGATTTATAGTTTTTAGGGTAACTTTCAGGTTCATTCTTAAGTAGGAGCATTGTTTTTCCTGTTGTTAGCCAGGCTGGTGTCTGTTCAGGGTACGCATATAAATAAGTCTTACTCATGGCTAAATCTTCATGCAGAGATGTTAATACTTTTAGCCAGAAGTTAGGTACTGCATCTGGGCCTAGGGTGTTCTAGTTAGAGGCTTTCTTAACTTTGTTTCAATCTCTTTGGCTGTTACTTCATCCCATTTCATATCATATGCATTTGAACTTCTTATTCTTTCTTTTACTTGAGTCTATATTAGATCAGCAAAACGGCATTACAGTGAATGCCATTTCGCCGACATATATAGACCGAAATCGCATAACAGCAAAAGCTCAGGTCAGCGATTTTTTCCCAGGGAAAAAAATTGCTTAGCCTGAACTATGACATTGCCCTTTACCCCACTGTAGCGCGATCTTGGAGTTGGTATATTTAGTTGTGAGGGGTGGGGGCACAGTCCCCCACATGGGGGGTGTTGGGGCTAATCCCCCCACTTTTTTATGTTTTATGTAGTGTGTTGTGTTGATCTACCACTATTTTTCCATGGGAAAAAAATCAGTGACCTGGGGTTTCTCTGTTATGGGATTTCAGTCTATATGTGCCAGTGAAACAGCATTCGCTGTAATGCTGTTTCACTGAGCTAATATAGACCCCTTTTACTTCTTCTATATCCATTTAGCATCTTTATTATGTTCCACAGGATCTTCAGAAATATTTCTCCAAAATTTATCTATTTCTTCTTTTTTGGGTGGTCTTTCAATTCCTTTTATAGTGTTTCCCAATTCTCTATAAAACTTGTTTATGTCATTAATAAATTGCTTACTTTGTACTTTTCCTTTATATTTATCTGTGTATCTTCTACGTTTTTCTGCCTATGCTGATATTTTTAGTTTATTGTTTGAGTCAGTGCGTGATAAATCCTGATCTGCTATAATACTACACATTGCTTTTATCTCATCTATCTTTCTGAGTATTTTTGTTGATCTGTTTCCTCTTCTATACCCTTCTAACAGTGACACTTCTTGTCTTATTCGCTTTATAGGTTTCACTATTCGATACTTCCATGATGGCATTTGATTTCTCCCCTTCCTTTCTCTTACTACCCTGTGTTCTTGTGGTAGGACTTTAGCTGTTATTAATTTGGCTGCATAGTAATGTTTCCTGTTTACTTCTGTTATATCACATGAATCTCTATGGACAGTCCTAATTACGGTGTTCATTTGTTTCATCAAACTTCTAACTTTTTGGGTTTTATTGACCTTCTGCAGTCTATTTCTTTTACTGATCTTAATATGTCTATCCATCTCTATCAATAATAATTAAGCAATTCTTCTCTTATATCACTTTCTTCTAAACTGAGGGCACATTCTTTGTTTGCCATTTCCTGCAGACAGTCTATGCAATGTTCCAGAACATCTTCCTGTGCCACGTTCTCTTCAGTTTCCCCCTGTGTTATCCGTTCCTCTTTGTTATGAGAACTCGCTGGCCTATTACTCCATGACATTGACTGTGTCAGAGTTGCCACAGTTTCCTGTTCTTTACCTTGCTGTATAGCTCCAACATAACCTTTGCAATGGTTTCCTGTGGGAGGCTCCAAAGTATCTTCATATGTCAACTGATTAGATGCTTCTTGCTCCATGGGTTTCTCCTTAATTTGCGTGTCCATTGCTTTATCCTGTTGTGTTGTTATCTGAGTTAAACTTTCTACACTAAATCCTTCAATTTGCAGTAACCCATAACCTCAGTTCCTATTTCTTTAACTTCTCCATTACCGATCCTCTTTTCTACTTTTCCTCTTTCTTTTCTTATTTTTTGTATTGTAAAATTGTATATATCCAGATGTCTTTACTTGTGTTTCTCTTCAAATACCTTTGGTACTGCTCTTTGAGCAGTGATTAGTTTTGCTTTCTCCTTTGCATAAATATTGCACCATATTAAATCTCTTTTAAGAAGATCTATGTAAGAAAGGAGATGAGAGTATACACTCTGGGTTTATGTGGCGGTATTTGCTGCATGGTCAATGAGTGATGGGGGACTGTTAAATTATCTCAAGACCTCATCAATCACAAGGAGATGAGCTTTATATAACACCACTCAGTGATCTAATTTGGCCAGTGAGGGTTGACAATGAGCAAGGAGCAGGCAAGGATCGTGTTTGAAAGGGCATAATCAAATATATAAAAAAAGCCTTTATCACCCCAATCCCAAAACAGTGCTACCACTGCAAAACTTCCCAATACAAGCCAATCCCAAGAAAGCACAAAGCTGAAAAAGAAAGAGAAACTGAGGAAAAGGCAACACTCCCCTTCCCACTCTTTTCCAAGTCTACACATGACAGGATGCCAGTGGTCTTTTGGGTTCAATGTTCTAGGGATATTTAGGTTACGGAAGATGGTCTCAAGTGTACTAGGATATATCAAATGATTACCAGGTGACATGAACTGGGTTCTGTAGTCAGCCAGGATGTGGAATGTAGTCTAGTTTAGCGAAATTAGGATATGAAGGTGTTCAAGGTCACTGCCCTGGTTGATTCTGTCTCAGAAGACAGTGCTTTAGATAAAGACAGACATGCGATCACCAATATTACAGCTATTTACACTCTTGGGCTTCAGTATGTAGTAGCTGAAAAATCAGGAAAAGAAAAGTCCTCTGCATTTCAGTGACAACACAATTAGACACATTTTTCTACGTTAGGAAGGCCTCAAATGAGGGTATTTTTTTTAGATTCTTCACTTTAAGCAGTTTGATATTAGCCAAATTGATGATATACATGTATCTAACTATTGGCTCTATATTAGAACATCGAAGTTTTAAAACTTCTAATGTTCTAATATCAACTCCAAAACAGCGAATGCTGAAAATAGTGAAGCTGCAGAACACCAAATTTTTTCCTAGGGAAAGAATTTGGTTGGCCGTTTCTGTGGCTTCACTATTTTCAGCACTGTGGTGGAAAGTTACGGGTCAGGTTCAGGTAAGTGTGCGATTGTGCGGACTTTAGGGTTAGGGCGCGGGTTAGGTGAGTTAGGGTTAGGGCACAGGTCAGGTGGGTGTGCAAAAGTGACAGACCTTAGGGTTAGGGTTAGGGTTAAGGTAAGTGGATAGATAGTAGTGTATGTACAGTTTAGTGTAGGGTTAGATGTAGGATTTTAAGTGTATGTGTGGGGATTGCTGCTTTTTTGGTGTGCTTGTGTTGTGTGTGTGTTTCTCGGAACAGCAATTTTTTTCCCAGGGAAAAATTTGCTGTTCTGAGCTTTCAATGATATCATATTTCGAGATTCCAAGTTCGAGCTTATGGTGTTCGATGTTTTGGAATTTCAATAATATGACATAGACCCCTATCTATCAGTAGATATATATGTGTGTGTGTGTGTGTGTGTGTGTGTGTGTGTGTGTGTGTGTGTGTGTGTGTGTGTGTGTGTGTGTGTGTGCACATATATATATATATATATATATATATATATATATATGTGTGTGTGTGTGTGTGTGTGTGTGTGTGTGTGTGTGTGTGTGAGTGTGTGTGGGTCCTGTTCAGATAAGATCGACTTTTCAGAAAGTAAAACTTCATATGTTTCACACTATATCATCAAATTTCCGAAAAGCTGAACGTTTTTTGTGGAGATTGCAGTACAGTGGATATCAGGAATTTACCCTTTTCCCCACTATGGTATGATCTTGAAGTTGGTATATATAATATGCAGGGGGTGTGGGGAGTGCAGACCCCCCACATGTGGAGGTGCAGAGGTGGCTTGCCCCTTGCAAAAATGTAAATTGTTGTTGTTTTGTGTTATTTAGCTTTTCAGAAAGTCAATAATATGGTCTCAACTATATGAAGTTCGACTTTCTGAAAAGTCATTGCTCTGGCATAGATCCATCTGTATATATGTATACACTCACACACATATTATACATATATATATATATATATATATATATATATATATGTATATATATATATATATATATATATATATATATATATATATATATATATATGTATACACATTCCATATGTAATCCAGCATTATAAACTCAATGCAATAAAAAACATTTGATTCAGCATAAATTCACAATGTACCACAATGATCCACGATAATCCATTGTTGTTTATTCCAAAATATACTATATCCACAAAAAATGTTCAAACAGTGACAAAAGACAGCAGAAAGCAGTGCTACTGTCTGAACCAGGCCACTTACTCAGCCATCACCAGCTGGGAACAGGAAACACAGACTGGTTTTGCCCTCTCACATCTTCAGTGTGTCATGTGTATATGCGTATATATATATGCCCCCCCTGCTTATATGTAGATTAGGTGGGTTTGATTTGTATTTGTGTGTGTGTGTGTATTGTGTTGGTTTATTGTAATGTGGGGACGAAGGTGTTGTATGTGTATTTGTGTGGTGGAGGGTGTGTCTTAAATCAGAGCATCACATATTGAAAGTTCGATATTATGAAGTTTCAGTATTGTGATGTTCTGTTTTCTGATGTTTCGAGCTTTTGTGGTTCTGGTACTTTCGTCTCAAGATACTGAAATTTGTGATTTCAGTATTTTGTGATTGTAAAGTGAATCCATGTTTGTATATATATATATATATATAGAGAGAGAGAGAGAGAGAAAGGGAGAGAAAGAGATGTTCCCTAAAATTAAATGAGATCCATCCTATTAGAGCTAACTGTTGCAAGTAGAATATTTTTTCAATGCGCATTAATATGTGTTGAATATTCATAATCATTTATAAAAATTTGTTTAAACCAGAAGAAAAAAATGTCCATAAATTAATTAGCCAAGTATTTCTTTATGTGAAAAGCTATACCACGCTAACGTACTAGGATCATGGAGACTTCCAAGATGGCTGCATATTGAGAAACAGCTTAATTCTGGCTCCCCCAGTGTGAAAACAGAAACTCAGCATAGAAGGCCAGTATACTTGTGTTTATGATTAAATTTCAGTAACTGGCTAGTGAGTGTACTGCCTGGATGTCAGGAAAATAGAAATACAGAGGACCTGGAAAAATTCAACTACAAAAAGCGAGGAAGAAACACTGACTGGGGAAAGTTCTGCAGCTGATCAGCAAAAAGCAATGCAACCTTCAGACATGAATTCCAGAAACCTACAGGAAGATATAAGACAACTGCACATAGATCTGGTTAAAATAAACAAAACACTGATGGTATATATCAACACAAACAACAAAAGGTGGAAAAATGGGAGAAGGTTTATACAAATATTCAGATGAGGTGATAAAGCTGCAAAAACCAGAGGTCGAAATGAAGAAAAGGCTGGCTGAGTATCAGACTGCTCAGGAAGAGATGTTTCAAAAAATAATAGAATTAGAAGACAGAGCATGTAGGAAAAACCTGAAACTTTCAGCTATACTGGAGAAGCTGGAAGGAACAGACTGGATTAATTTTATGAAAGCATAAATAAGCAACTGGACTGGTATCCCACAGCAGGAGTTGTTAGTTGAAAGGCCGCATTGTGTGTATGCTCCATCTCTGTCTAGGAAAAAGCAACCTAGACCTTTAAATAGTAAAGATGCAATCCTACCAGCAGAAGGAGTTGATTTTGACAATACTGTCTCAGGAGGACAAGGTACTAAAAGTAGGAGACAGCAGAGTATTTTGTGGAAAATGATTACTCATTGTACACCAGGCAGAGGAGAAACAAATTTATTCCACTATTCAGGAAATGTTGATATGCAGATGTGAGATTCAAACTGCTGCATCAACTATCTTCAAAGTATTCTTCCCTGGAGGGACAAAATAATTTTTTGATGAAGTACATGCTAAGGAGGAAATACAAAAGTTTGTCCAACAAAAAGTCAGCTGTGAAACAGAAAGAGATTCTGCTTCTTGCACTTCTGATAATAAATACCACAGAGAGACTGTGCCTGTGGATCTTTTTCCAAAATTTCCAATGTTTCAATGCAAAACGTTGGAGTAAAGGAAGGGAGCATGAGAGTGCATTGGAAATAAAGCAGAGACAGGATTTTGGAGACGGAGATGATTTGTTGGACTTGTGAGGGACTCTAAAGCATATGCTCTTCTTCATGTCATTAATGTTCAAAAAATGCTATGGGGAGGGGAAGAGGAGGGAGAACGTTAACGGTAAATAAAGATTTTTTTTCTTACTAGCACTATTTTTGTGGTGTATGGTTTTCTTCGCATGCTATAAAGTAAAGTTTTCTCAGTTATTTTAAAGTGTAAAGGGGATTGTAAACAGGTGCTGCTCCTTCTCTCTTTCTTCTTGTTCAGTTTTAAGAAATGTAGGCAATGCAATGAAAAAAAGTCTCATTAAAAGAATATGACAAAAGGACAATTAATGTGATTTTTCTCATTATTCTATGGAGAAATGACTGAATTAAGGATCTTAGATCGATTTAGTAACACATTTTAAGAGCAAGCAATTAATGAAAAAGAATATTGAATATTAAGAGGCTTTTTTCTAGTAAATACATGTATGCTTGGTAGCAATTCTGCAGCTGCTCTTCATGTTTTCATGGAAAACATCTGATAAAGAGAAAATGGCTGCCTGGTTCTCATGTCTCCATGGAGACAATCTGATAAAGAGAAACTGGCTACTGTCTGGTGGAAAGTGATTTGCTGAATTAAAAAAATGAGAAGAGAAATTGGCTAGGAGATAATGTTCTCTGAAAGCATTCATGTTTTTTTCTCTGCTGAGAGATCTATAAAGAAAAGACAAAAACAATTAGCACTTTGTAGAAGCACAGGCTGCACTATGCATCTTAACATGTTTAACCTTTATTTTAGGTTAACTCAAGTCTATCAGTGTGGCTGTCAGTTTGGAACTTTTGTTCCTATTAGGAGTTTAAAACTTTAGTATTTGAAGGTGTACATTGTTTTGTGTGTTAACATTAGATTAATAGGTTTTTAGGGAGTATCGGGGTGTTTTTTAGGTCTTTCAGTAAATCAAAATAATTTTGTAAGATGTGACATAGAGTCAAATGGATATTGTAAGAAACAACTGCATAAAAGTTCAACTTGTCAAACAGTGTATGCATGTAACACAAATGTTGGAACTAGACATTTAACAAAAAATGTGTTATACATAAAAGGTGGGAAGAATAACTTTTCAATGCAATGATGCTTTCTGTAATGTCTTTAAATTTCAACAGTCTCACAGATAAATACAAAAAAGAAAGAGTAGTGAACTACATTAAAAATGGAGAGTGCAAATAGCTATGTTACAGGATACACACTTAGAAAGAACAGAACATGTGAATTTAATAAATAAAGGTTTTTGAGGATGGTTATTCAGTGGAATATCTGGGACAAAGAAAAAGAGGAATACTTGTATTAATTGTAAGAGGAGCTCCAATAGTGATAGAAGAGGAAAAAGAGGTAATAATGGCAGATTTGTAGTAATAAGGGGCTACTGACAAGGTAGGAGGATTATACTGGCTTGTATTGATATTCCACCAAAAACTGCTATATTGGAATTTAAGAAAATTCTGGAAAAAATAATCAGTTTTCAGCAAGGAATATTACTTATAGGTGAGGACTGGAATGTGATTTGCAACAGTGAAGATGTATCTAGGGGGCCCAGAGGGGAAAGTATAGCAAAGGAGATTAGATTTTTGAATACATTTATGAAAATATTTGGCATTGAAGGTGTGAATTCAGTAAGAGGAGTTCAGAGTGAATTTACGTATTTTTCCCCACAATATAAAAACTGGACTAGGCTAGACAGAATTTACATTTCACCGGAACATGTGCATTTAATTGATGGTCTTGATACACAGCCAATAACTATTTCAGATCATATGCCAATAATAACTAAAATAAAAACACAGGGTAATAAAATAAAAATGAGACACTGGTGCTTTCCCACCTATCTGTTGAAAAGAGAGGAATTTAAGGAATGGGTAGTGGAGGATAAAAATTTCATCTGAAAATATTGCTAGGCAGTGGGATAAAATTAAGGTGGAGTTTAAAAATACGGTGGAGATGAAAGAAAGGGAGCTATGGTTAAGAAGTAACAAGAATTATTTAGTGGGACTGACAAATGTTAAAGTATTGCAGAATATGGGGAATCTCACAGAACAAGAAGAGGATCAACTGTAGAATGCTAAGTAGATAATATGCACGAGTTTAGAAAGATTGCTATTAAGCAATTGTTTTTTGATAATAACACTAGAGCACAAACACTTTTAGCACAATGGCTCAGGCAACAGAAAGAAGAAAGGTCTGCTGCCAAGCTTGGGGAGCCTATAATAAGTAAGATAACAAGAGATCCTGTAGAGTTATTAGAAATATTTTGGAACTTCTATGAAAGTCTATATAACACAGAGAAATATGAAAATCAAGAAAAGATACAAATGGAAATGTTTACAGAAGAATTAAATATGGCAAGGTTAGAGGTAGATGAGGCCCAATTACTAACGGTTAGGATAGGAAGAGATGAGATAAAAATTGTGATGTATAACCAATCTACAGGAAAGCCCCCAGAAACAGTTGATATTCCTGTGGATGTTTGGATGCTAGGAGGCAAAAACTGATAAAGATTGGGAAGGTTTTGTTTAACAGCATTTTAAGAGGATCTAAAGTACCAACATCCTGGAAGAAAGCAGTGGTAGCTGTAATACTGAAAGAGGGTAAAGATCCACCAGACCCAGCTTCATACAGGCCCATTTCCATACTAAACCTTGATTATAAAGTGTTCATGTCTATAATGGTTAAAAGAATGACAAACGCAATGCCATAACTGATAGATATGTTATCAATGTGGTTTTGTGGAGGGGAGGCAAACATTTGACAACATTAACATAACATTGATGATCCAGAGGGAAGCAGAATGTAAGAAAATACCATTGTTCTTGGTGGATCATGATGCAAAGAAGGTGTTTGATGGAGTAAGCTGGGACTTTGTGAGCAGGGCAATGGAAGCATTAACATTTCCTCAAAAAAAATATAAAGTTGTTTAGGAGGATATATGAGGGATCAGAGGTGAAAATTAAAGTGGGTGTGGTCCTCTCTGATAATTTCTGCTTCAGCAAAGGAACCAGGCAGGGGTGTCCTCTTCCCCTTTATTATTTTCATTATATTTAGAACCACTGGCAAAGCATTCAAGGATATAATTGGTATGATAGTCAAGAAAAGCTGCCTGTATTTGCAGATGATATTATACTTGACAAAAAACAGAAAGAGACATTATAGTGTTGTGGAACATTTTGAGACGGTTTCAGATCTTTTCAGGATGCAAAATTAATGAAGCTAAAACAAAGATAATAGTGGCAAATTATGTACCCCCACATGAATTGGTTCAGCAATATCCATATTTATGGGGACATGATAAAATGAAGTATTTAGAAGTATAGATTAAAAATGATTCTGGTGTGGCAGCTAAGGATATGTGGGAAGAGACTAAACAAAAGATAATATAAAAACTGAGAAAAAGGAAGCTTTGTTATATGGATATGGATAGTAAGATATCAGCAGTCAAAATGTTTTTAGTTCCTTTAGTCCTATACACAGGTCAGGCATATTTTTATCAACCAGATGAGAAGATGTGGATAGCAAATAATAAAGAACTGAGGGACATTATATGGGAGGGGATGATGGCAAGAGTCAAGTGGGATAAGCTGATTCTTCCAGTAGAGGAGGGTGGATTGGGATTGCCCAATTTCAAGAGGTATTTCAGAGATACACAGTTAAGGCTCCTATTCATAGCACAAGCAGAAAACTATAATTCAAAGTGGAAAGGGATGATGTTGAAACATGAGGGAAGCTCAATAAATGATGAGAGACTGTAATTTTGGATGCAGGCCTTTAAGGAGAATAACAATAATCATACAAAATATTATATCCATAAAGTACCAGAAAGTATTATAAAACTTAAGCCAACATGGGAATGGAGAAAGGAGATTTTGTTGATAGGGATGACTGCAATTAGGAATAAAGACAATAGGCAAGAGGGGGGCTGGAATTTATTGGAAAAAAACTGGCAAAGGAACCAAGGTATTGAGAGCAAATAACTATAGAGGGAAAGGTAACAGAATAGGAAGAGACCAAGAATTTATTTGGACTGCAGGTTAGAGATTGCCTTCCATATCATGGATTGATAACAGAGTATAGGCAAAAGGAAAAACATTGGGGGAGGGGTCCTAAACAAAAGACCAGAACTGGTAGAGTTGTCAGTAGAATCTAGAGCAGAAGCTGCAATTAACAAAGGAATAATTAGTAGAGCATATAAAGTATTGAATGGTAACTGTAAGAATCAATCAGAGGAGATTAGAAAGAATTGGGAAGAGAGATTGGATAAGCAATTCACAAAGAAACAGTGGGAGGTTATAGGTATGTCTCCTAAATATGCAACAAAATCTAGAAGGTTTAGGATTTTTGCTTGGAAATGTTTACATAAATATTTTTATACCCCAAACAGACTCCAGAGAATTTTTTCCTCAGGTAGACAGCAAATGTTGGAGGTGTGACATGGACAAAAGAAGTACTTGGGAACATATTTTTTGGGAGTGCGGTGGGTTGTCGGACTTCAAGGTTTACGTGTGAGATGCACTGTTGGAGATTCTGGGAGGGTAGGTTGGTGTGACGAGGGAGATGTTTTTTTTTCTGAGAATCAGAATTGCCTAGACATGGTAAGGCCTAGCTGTGTATAATTATGGTGGCTGCCAAAAAAGCAATTACCAGAAAATGGAAATCAGAATCTAAACCAACTATATTAGAAGTGGTGAATATAGTAACAGAGATAAAACAACTGGAACTGAGATCTTTAGAAAAGGGTAGCAGCAAACTATATAGGAAAAAAATTGGAATTGTGGGAACAATACATACAGGGGAGGAGTGGTTTAAAAGAATGCAGGACTTAAATAAGCTACGTAATTTTTGACTGAAAATGATTGGGTAGATTATAAGTGATGTATATTATAAGTGATGTATAATGTTTGCAACTGGGAGTGCGTCAGTATGGTTTGTGATGTAAAATGGTTGCGACTAGGATTGTGTCAGTGTGATTTGTTTTCATTTATATAAATGTATGATTGCTTATGTCATAAGTGATGGTTTAATAAAGATGTTTCTTTTTTAACAAAATGGGCAGGAATTGAATATTTTATGTAATGTTGCTTAGGTTATATGATATATAGCAATACATGTGAAGTATAATGTTTGTTAATGTTAATTTGTTAATACAGTTTGATCATGTTTGATTACCTTTGTATAAATATAAATTTGCCTATGGTAAGTGATAATTCCATAATGGTGTTTAAAAAATAAACATACTAGGATCATAAATGATTAACTTCTCAATAGCTGTAAGCAAACTGTGAATCTGGATGTTGCAGTGCATATTTGTAGAGTGAATTTGTTTACTTTTATTTATTTATTAATTTGATTTTACATTTGTTTACCATGAAAGTCTGACTGGACACGTCCTTTTTCAGCATAGCCCCGAGGAGAAAAGCTCCACATTTACAACAGAACAATTGTACAAAATTTCAAAATATTATACCAGAGAAGTAACACAGTGAGTTCTTAATACATCAGTTTTACACATATAGACTAACAGGGGGATTTGTTACGGCTTACATGGTGACTTTTACTGTGTCTGCATCGGACTCAGAAAAATTTAAATTCAGTAAGTGCCGTGTAGAGTTGTGCACCCCCACCTTCACCAGTTAAACATCGTGGCATGCTGATCGGCTGTATAAGCAGCCAAATAGAATGCAAATGAACCAGGGAAAGAGGCTGGAGCAATTCAACATGGTAGGAAGCAACCATGTAGGCTCCATGCCGGTGTTCCATCTGTATTCAAAACCTTTTCAAATATGGCCATGGAACCCTGCATCTCAACCTCTTACTGCTAAAAATCCTGGACAAAGCCTGACAAAATGGGGGGTAAAAGGCACAAAAATATGGACAAATTTTAAATATTGCTCATATAAACTTAGAAAGTTACTAGAACAGGGTTTGTGTTAACATGCATTTTCCGAAGGTCATTATTTAGTGACTTCAATCCTCAGATCATCCCAGTGATTTGCCAGAAAATCACAACGTTTATGAGGAACAGACCAAAAATATGAGGCAAAAATCTATCTGGACAGTTGAGAGGTATGCACGGAACTGCACTACTGGGCATACCTCTCAACTGCTTAGGGCAAGACATCTGGACAAAGCCATCAATAATGGGGAAAGGGACAGAAATGGGGGCACTTTTAAAATATTGCTCTTACAAACTTAGAAAATTGATAGAACAAGAGGTTTGCAGCAGCAGTTAACAGATTTGCATACCGCTCAATCTCTTATATGATACCTCTCAGCCTCTTAGCACATGAAATGTGGACACATTTAAATATTGCTCTTATTAACTTAGAACGTTGCTAGAATAGCAGGATTTGTGTTAAAATGCAGTTTCTGAAGGTTGTAAATTCTGAAACCCGCATGCTATGTCATTACTTAGGGACTTTAATCCTTCGATCATCCCAGTGATTTATCAAAAAACATGTTTATGAGAAAGAGACCAAAAGTATGAGGTAAAACTTGGATATTCTGCAAAAATCTTTACATTGGAGAGGTATGCTACAGCAAAGGCTCAGAATAGGACCAAACGTGATATCCATTCTGTGTTCAACATTTGGTTCACCTTCAATTTCCCTAGCTACACTGTTGCCTTTTCATGTAGATTCAGGGCTGTCTACACAATGAAGATGATACAAATGAGGCCTGAACTCATTAGAATTGCTGAATCCCAAAAAGTTGGATCCTTGTAGGGATGTTTACATTGTGTAAGCACTCCCTCAGTGTTTGTGTTTATGGGATTGCAACTGTGATTGCTTACATTAGGTGGGTGTGTCAGGTTAGAGGGATGGCAACTGACTGTGATTTCTTACATCAGGTGGGTCTGTCAGGTTAGAGGGACGGCAAATGTGATTGCTTACATCAGGTGGGTGTGTCAGGTTAAGATTACAAAGTGTTACATTAGGTCTGTCAAGCTTGGAAATCCAAGTATGCAGTGCACAGTTCACGGGCTCTGTTTCATTAACATCCAAACTCTTCTTCATTTGTTGGCAAACTGTTTTTGCTGTCAGGTTTTTAGTATTATGTAGTATAAAAGAAAATAAATAAAATAGAAATTTTTGAAATGAAAAGCTATCTATGACATATACACAGTAGAACATGTTAGTACATATGAGATATGTCTAAATAGGTCTGGATTTCAACTCTCACACCAATGCATCTTCAGAAAAGAGGATATTTGAAATGAGGAAAAGTAATCTATGACATACACAGTAGAAAATGTTGGCATACGTGAGATATGTCTACATAGGTCTGGATTTCAACAGTCCAATGGACCTTTAGAAAACAGAATGGGTGCCTTATCCCTCTTTGCCACATAAACAGCTTTGCACAAAGAACTGATGTCATTCTTCACACAACTAACTACAACAGACATTAAACCATAGAACTGTTACTTTAACATGTATTATTATATTTGGACATAGTGCAACTTAAGTCATCACACAGCCTTTTATGATTATCGCTTGCATATTTACAGCTGTATCTTACCTTTCTGTGTTTCCTTGTCATTCATCAGTTATCTGCCCAGTACTATGAAACATGCAGTCTGTTGTTGTGTCTTTCGGCTTATCCCGGTTAGGGGTCGCCACAGTGGAACGTCGGTCCGCTAATGTTTGGTAGTGGATTTTTACGCGCTGAGTTACCAGCTCTGACGCACAACCTTCAACGAAGGCATGCCCATTCACGTATGCCTCCACACAGAAGACGCTCTAGCTGAGAATCGAACAGGGCAACGTCTTGCTGTGAGGCGACAATGCTACCGTGGGTTGGATATATATATATATATATATATATATATATATATATATATATATATATATATATATATACACACACACACACACACACACACACACATATATGTATACACACACACACACACACACACACACATATATATATATATATATATATATACATATACACATCTATACACACACACACACATATATATATATATATATATATATATATATACACACACACACACACACACACACACACACATACACACACACACACACATATATATATATATATATATATATATATATATATATATACACACATCTATACACACACACATATATATATATATATATATATATATATATATATATATATATATATATATATATACATCTATACATACATACACATATATATAGGGTCTACTTCTGTTAATCGAAAGATCGTTCTTTCGAATGACAAAAGTACGACCCCACTTCAGCAAAAGTGCACTCAACCAAAAGTGTAAGCCATGTTACATCATTGGCCTTAAAATGTGTGAAAATATTAACTGGCAATATGTATCTGCAAACAACTGAGGACCAGGTTGGATGGCACAAGCAAGCATAGACTGTTGTTTTGTGGGGGGGGGGGGGGGGCATAAGTGAGTTACTCTTATGGCACATACAAGACTACAACTGTTCTGCTGAGGGGGAACAAAGCTGAGCTTGGCATATACAAGCATAGACTGTTGTTTTGATGCAAGCAAAGGTGAGCTGCTGTTATGGCACAAATAAGGATGTGTTGCTCTTGTTTTGTTACTCTCCTTGTTTTGCATCCTGCCTGTTGTTTTGATCATGTGAGGGTTTTGAAGTCAGAAAATTGCAATGTGTATCATTACTTTCTAACTTCTCTCTTCAATTAATTTCTAGTACAAATGTATGGTGCTAAACTGAGGACATGCAGTGATCATCAGTACTTTTGAGAGTTATGACTGGGTGAATCTTTGATACTGGAGGCCTACTTACTAACGGACACATATAAGTAAAATATGTCTGTGCTGTTACATGTTATGATAATGTTTGTATAGATCTCCCACCTTTTACTTGCTTACTGCAACAACTGATGAAATACAGGGATATGCCATCATCATCCTCTTTCGGCTTTTCCCGATCATCTCTTTCCATTTCTTCCTATCCTCTGCATCTTGCTCTGTCACACCAACCGCCTGCATGTCCTCTCTCACCACGTCCATAAACCTTATCTTAGGCCTTCCTCTATTCCTCTTACCTGGCAGCTCCATCCTTAGCATCTTTTTCCCAATATACCCATCATCCCTCCTCAGCACATGTCCAAACCAACTCTCTTGCTTTGTCTCCAAACTGTCCAACATGAGCTGACCCTCTAATATACCGATTCCTAATCCTATCCATCCTAGTCACACCGATTGCAAATCTTAACATCTTTAACTCTGCCACATCCAGCTCTGACTCCTGCCTTTTGTCAATGCCACTGTCTCCAACCCATATAACATAGCTGGTCTCACTACACTCTTGTAGACCTTCCTTTCACTCTTACGGATACCCGTCTGTCACAAATCACTCCTGACACTCTTCTCCACCCATTCCACCCTGCCTGTACTCTCTTCTTCACCTCTCTTCCACATTCACCATTACTCTGAACTGTTGATCCCAGGTACTTAAACTCGTCCACCTTTACCAACTCTACTCCCTGCATCCTCACCATTCCTCTACCCTCCCTCTCATTTACACACATATATTCTGTCTTAGCCCTGCTGACCTCATTCCTCTGCTCTCTAGAGCATATCTCCACCTCTCCAGAGTCTCCTCAACCTGATTCCTACTCTCACTACAGATCACAATGTCATCTGCAAACATCATAGTCCACGGGCCTCCTGTCTGATCTCATCTGTCAACCTGTCCATCACCACTGCAAATAAGAAAGGACTCAGAGCTGATCCTTGATGTAATCCCACCTCCACCTTAAACGGATCTGTCACTCCCACTGCAGTCCTCACCACTGTCACACTACCCTCGTACATATCCTGTACCACTCTTACGTACTTCTCTGCCACTCCCGACTTCCTCATACAATACCACAACTCTTCTCTAGGCACCCTGTCATATGCTTTCTCCAAGTCTACAAAGACGCAATGCAACTCCTTCTGACCTTCTCTGTATTTCTCCATCAACACTCTCAGAGCAAACATTGCATCTGTAGTGCTCTTTCCTGGCATGAAACCATACTGCTGATCACTAATCATCACCTCCCTTCTTAACCTTGCTTCCACTACTCTTTCCCATAACTTCAAGCTGTGACTAATCAGTTTTATCCCTCTGTAGTTACTGCAGCTCTGCACATCACCCTTATTCTTAAAGATAGGTACCAAAACACTTTTTCTCCACTCCTCAGGCATCCTCTGACTTTCCAAAATTTCATTAAACAATCTAGTTAGAAATTCCACTGCCATTTCTCCTAAGCACCTCCATGCTTCCATTGGTATGTCATCTGGGCCAACAGCCTTTCCATTCTTCATCCTCTTCATAGTTGCCCTTACTTCCTCCTTGCTAATCTGTTTCACTTCCTGATTCACTATCCCCACATCATCCAACCTTCTCTCTCTCTCATTCTCTTCATTCATCAGCCTCTCAAAATACTCTTTCCATCTACTCAACACACTCTCCTCTCTTGTGAGTACCTTTCCCTCACTATCCTTTATCACCCTTACATGCTGCAAATCTTTCCCAGCTCTGTCCCTCTGTCTAGCTAATCGGTACAGGTCCTTTTCTCCCTCTTTAGTGTCCAATCTCTCGTACAACTCTCCATATGCCCTATCCTTAGCTTTTGCCACCTCTCTCTTTGCCATGCCTCATCTCCTTATACTCATGTCTACTTTCTTCATCTCTTTGACAATCCCACTTCTTCTTCGCCAGCCTCTTCCTCTGTATACTCTCCTGTACTTCCTCATTCCACCACCAGGTCTCCTTGTCCTCCTTCCTCTGTCCAGATGTCACACCAAGCACCTTTCTAGCAGTCACCCTTACTAGTTCTGCTGTAGTTACCCAGCTATTCGGTAACTCTCCACTGCCTCCCAGTGCCTGTCTTAACTCTTCCCTAAACTCCACTTCACAATCACCCTTTTTAACTTCCACCATTTAATCCTTGGCACAGCTTTCACATTCCTCCTCCTCTTCTTGATCACCAACGTCATTCTACATACCACTAATCTATGCTGCTTAACTACACTTTCACCTGCCACCACTTTACAGTCTCCAATCTCCTTAAGACTGGCCCTCCTACATAGTATATAATCAACTTGTGAGCATCTTCCTCCACTCTTGTACGTCACCCTATGCTCCACCCTCTTCTTAAAATACGTATTCACCACAGCCATGTCCATCCACAATCATCTGACCTTCTGCATTCCTCTCCTTAACACCATACCTACCCATCACTTCCTCATCCCCTCTGTTCACTTCACCAACATGCCCATTAAAGTCCGCTCCAATCACTAGTCTCTCACCCTTGGGTACACTCACCACAACTTCATCCAACTCACTCCAAAATTTCTCTTTCTCTTCCATCGCACACCCAACTTGAGGAGCATATGCACTAACAACATTCATCATTACACCATCAATTCCGAGCTTCATAAACATCACTCGGTCAGACACTCTCTTCACGTCTAAAACACTCTTGGCATATTGTTCCTTTAGTATAACCCCTACCCCATTTCTCCTGCCATCCACACCATGATAAAACAATTTGAACCCGTTTCCTAAACACCTGGCCTTACTTCCCTTCCATCTGGTCTCTTGCACACACAATATATCAACCTTCCTTCTCTCCATCATATCAGCTAGCTCTCTTCCTATACCAGTCATACTGCCAACATTCAAAGTTCCTACCCTCACTGCTACACTCCTAACCTTCCTCCTATCTTCCTGCCTTTGGGCACCCTCTTCTCCTTCCAACAGTAGCCCAATTTCCGCCAGCACCCTGTTGGCTAACAGTACTGGTGGCGGTCGTTGTTAACCCGGGCCTCGACCGAACCGGTATGCAATTATGAAAAGTTCTCCGCATCAGTAATTTTTGGCAGAAGTTTTATGCCGGATGCCCTTCCTGGCCCCCATTTATCCGGGCTTAGGTCCGGCACAAAGAAATGCACTGGCTTGTGCATCCCCAGTGGCTGGGTTAAATACAGGGATATGCCATAATATTATTAAATAGTACACTCCAGGTTCAGGACTTACCTTGTAAATGCAGCACTTGCCATAGTGTTAGTCCAGGGCTGCCTCTGTCTGATGCAAGCAGCACACAGACAATACATGGGGAGGTCAAGGTTGTGTGAGTTGCATGGCATGAATGTTGCTGTATGTATGTGAGTAGGAGGAAGTTTTTTGGCCCCTAGGTGGTGAGTGAGTGTGCTATGCATTTTCTCTTAGCAAATGCAAGGACATACTGAGCACACCTATGTCTGCTTACACCCAAAGCAGCTGGTGGTTCCCCTTCTGACTCCTCATCTGTCTGTGGCTGTGGTGACCTTGGCATGATGGAGGGATGTGTGCCTCTTCCCCTTGCTGATTCTGCTGCAGCTGTTTCCTCAGGATTATATTGTATAGCATGGTACATACTATGAAGATTTCTTTACATGTCCATGGATTGTACTGCAGGGCTCCCTCGGATGTATCTAGACTCTTGTATTTTCACTTCAGCAGGTGAAACACACACTCTATGACATTTCTGGTTTGAGCATGTACATCATTATGGCATTCTTCCATGGATGTGTGTGCATTTCTGATAGGTGTCGTCAGCCACGGTTCCAGCACATGGCCTTCATCCCCCAGTAGATGACCCTGTGGGATATCCCCACTAGCAAACATCTGGTACAGTTGGGAGGTGTGCCAGATATGTGAGTCGTGGTAAATGCCAGGGTTGCCACCACACACTTTCAAGATGATTGCCTTGGCATTAAACACAGCTTGGCAGTTGATAGAATGGTAGCACTTTCTGTTACTGTAGACCCTACACTGTTCCCCAGATGGTGCCTTCTTTTCTACATGAGTGCAATTCATGGCACCCAGTACTGTAGGGTAATGTGCTACCTGCTACAACTGTTGCATTTTTTTCTGGCCCTCTCCTCAGAACTACAGGGAAAATATATGTGTTCACTGGCATGTTGGAGCATAGCATCCAGGAATTGGTGGATGATCCCAGATGCTGATGCCTGTGACACCCCCAGTATGTCCCCTGGTGGTCTCTAAAAGGTACATGTAGCTAATATTCTAAGAGATACACATACCTTAGTCTCTACTGGGATAGGTTCCCCTTGGTTGGCTCTGGCTCTGAGTTGAGGGTTCCAGATTTTGCAGAGTTCCTGTAGCATGCCCCTGCCCACCCTGTTGTGCTCTAAAATTTCTACATGATGTCGGTTGTAATAAGTTAAATATGGCCTGAAAACTATTTTCCTTCTCAGGCTAAGCCTATTGGCAGAAGCAATAGCATTGGCTTCAGCCTCTTGCACATACAAATAGATTAAAGAAGCAGCAGGGCATAACATTCTGTCTTTGTAGACTTTCTGTGTCTGTACTCCAAAAGTTTTGATATCCGCAGGAAAAAACAGCAGGGAGTCTAAATGGATGCTTTATAGCTTGTTGAATAGCTCCACCATGTTGGATTGGTTGATTAGCATGAAATTCATCTGCTTATGTTGTAGTTTGTATCTATGAAACACAGACAAAGACAGAGGCAATCCATTAATAATGTACACCATTATAAAAAGGCAAATGTGCAGCTAGCTAAAATTATGGTGAGGAGAGTTGTATATGTTTGGAAGACTGCAAAAACACTTTTTATTCAAGATATACCTGTATGGTGAGGAGAGTTGTATATGTTTGGAAGACTGCAAAAACACTTTTTATTCAATATATACCTGTACAGAGGAGTACTGAACTTAAGTAGGTATGATCCCATTTTGTCACCTACATACTACATATGCTGGAATGCATTTATGAATAGTGTAAAGTGCAGGCTTTTACACTTTTATTCGTATGCATTAGTTAGAAGTATACTGATAGCACGGGCCTATTTGTCAAGCCATTTCAGAGGTACACATGATTGACAATACAAGAAAATGAAATTCTGCATGATAAATATGTCCAAATATGTTAGGGACATGTCCTTTGATAGCACTTTTAGCATTTCAAAAATGTTTTGTTAGCAAAATGGGTCATTTGCCTGTTCTTTTCTGGGGAGGAGGGCAAGGATGAGTTACTGTAATGGCACAACAAACAAGAATGGACTGTTCTTTTGGGGGCAAGCAAAGGTGACTTCATGTTCTGGCACAAGCAAGGATATTTTGTTCTTGTTACTCTCCTTGTTTTGCATCCTGCCCGTTGTTAGCATTTCTCATCTCTGGACTGTTTTATGTTTCTCCAGTGAACAATACTGACTGGCTACCTTTCCTGTTTTATCTGGAAACAGTTATTTTGTACTTATATGATGCTTAGGTGTATTACATTTCTGTTGCCTTTTAGTACAACTACAAAGTATGTCGCTAAGGCGTGTCAATCTTCGGAACACCCCCCCCCCCTTCGATGATAGCATGGTGCTTTTCGTCTGGAAAGAGGATGGGAAGATATGGCCAGTAAGATGTGAATATGGCAGCAGACTGTTCATGATGTCAATGCCAGGGTGGCCATGGCATAACATATGAACAGATGTGCCATAGGGCCACTGACATAACATCTGCAAGGAGGCAACCAGCTGCAGTGGCCCATGACCAAATAGTTATTGATGTGGGGCCTACTGGGGAGCTACCACTAACCCCCCATGAAGAGTTCCTGGCCAATCTGAGAGATGCAGACAGTTCCCAGGAGAGTGCAGTACAGCATTTCCTGGATGTGGGCACAACACCTTCAGAGGCAGCAAGCACATCCCAGAAGGAGCTTCCAGGTAAGCTTTGATATCTTAACAACTGACTACTGTTGTATAGTGAAATAATTGAAATGAATAAGTTAATTCATATGTTCATAGGTAGGTATTAGGCTATTGACCCAAGGGCCTAAGTAAGCCTAGTCAGCAAGGTTCATTGGCTTACACCACCCAAGAAAGTTCTGTATCAACATGTCTTGTTTTGGGGGGATTAAAGACTGCTACAGTTATAAGCGTACTTTGGAGGTGTCAGTCACGTTTTTGTTCAAAGTACCATTAATGCAAATATACAGGGCTAAATGTATTACCCCCTGTGTTACTGTTAATTGTGATGATGTTGACCTTACCCCTTGCTTAACTTCTTCCAGGACTGTCTAGAGTACAGTGCAATATGTCTTCTGCAGACAGAAACTTAAATATTTTTATGTTAGTAGTGCTGAGCAATTGAAAGAAATATTGTAGTTTGTGATTTTGATCTTAGGCCTGTTGTGTGTATTGCTGTACTTTCTGTAATAGTAGCAGTACTGTTAGTTTGTTACCATATATTGCATTATACTAGTACAGGTATTAATGTATTCCTGTATTTCATGCTTTTTATCACAGGTGATCATAAGAATGGGAGTGTGGGCCCTGTGCCACCAGATGTCAGTGGATCTGCAGACACTGATGATGATGATTCCCAAACTGAGACATAGTAGGGGGGTACAGAGGTTGAATCTGACACAGAGGTTGACATACAGCCATCCCCTGCATTTCCATCAGACACAGCCAATAGGCCTACACCTACCCAATCTACTGAGGCCACAGATATTGCACAGGTGGAGGGTGAGGACATTGATCAGGGAACTGTGGCTACTGTGGCTTCATTGCCCGTTCAGTCTGTCCATAGTCAAAGTGTGGGTGAGGTGCTACACAGGAGGTTTGACAGAGGTGCTTGGAGAGGGCCTGCTGTCCCTCCTCCACCTGGTACAGATGTCACCTCCCGTGCCACTCAGTGTATGTTTAGGGCCATCATGAAGGCACAGGCATGTTCCTATAGGTGCTACAGACAAATGCTCAGGGTTCTGGATGTTGCACAGTTTAACATCCGTGACTGTATCCATCATGTTGCCAATTCATTGGATCGGATGAATGATATTTTGAAATGAGAGGTATCTGTGATGCACTGAGGGCTGTCTGTCATGGAAAGAGCAGTGTCTGTGATGGAACATCTGCTGGGAGGGGAAAGGCATCCTCATGGGCATAGGTCGGCCACATCATCTGCTGTCAGTCAACGTGGCAGTAACCGATCATGCTCCCATAGTGGCTGTAGTACCATTGCTCCATCAGTGAATCTTCTGTCCACACCCAGATGTGTCAGGCCATGGGGTTATGGCCCTGGCTGTCCCCTTGTAGGGAGCTCATCCAGCAGGCATCATTCAAGTTCAGGTAGCAGCACTGCATCTGACCATGGGCATAGATGTGCCAGTGCAACTCCTGGCAGAGACAGTTCCCGTGGTAGAGAATGGCAATGATGAACTGCCACCTCTACCATGCATGACTCACACCTGTCTGGCAGACCAAGATGTAGAGCTAGCACAGAGCTTGGCTGTGTTTATGCAGACACTCACACCGGTTTTACATGTAGGACCCCTACACACACACACACACACACACACACACACACACACACACACACACACACACACACACACACACACACACACACACACACACACACGTAGACACACACAAAACACTTACTCAGTTTGTCTCACTGGCCATTTGTTGTTTTATTTCAATGCCTGCCTTCTTCTCCTTCCTACTCTGGGCTGGAACTGGGCTGGCTTGAACTCCCTCACCTCCTTCAGTGGTATCAACTCTCACTCGCCCACAAACTAGTAAACCATCCACTAAATGTCCCATCCCTCCAGAATCTACTCCAACCCTATCGCACCACCAGACCACTAAGATCCAGCAACAAAAATCACTTGTAGATCACTAAAGCCAATAACTCTGCTGGTGAAGCACTATTCTCTTGCACCATAGCCAAATTATGGAACTCACTCCCACCCACAATTACCTCCATACCATCATGCACCAACTTCAAAACTTTATTAAAAGTGTACCTAAAAACATGCTGGCTATGCCCTTGCAACTCCCACTCTAATATCATCCACCCCATCCAACTACTACCTTTCTTTCCACTCCACTAACTACCTTGATGATAGCAAGCTCAGATGCTCATAAGCCTAGTACTTATACAGCAGGAACTTCTCATTGTTACATTTGGTAATGCCTGTTATGTACTTCACAGATAAAGATTCTAGTTGTCTACTGATGTACTATGTTCTTCATCTGTAAATATGTTGTAAGTAATTGCTATGTTAAATTGTTAATCACTATGTAATCCAGTGTAACTACTGTCTGTTTATTTTACTGTGGAGCTTTTCTCCCCGGGCCTCCGCTGAAAATGGACCCACGTCCTGTCGGACACTCCCGGTCAACAAATTTAAATAAATAAATACTCACTGACCTTGTGTTCCAGCCTAGGCTTCCTGACCCCCCCCCCCCACAACACCCCGTACAAGTGATGATAACTGTGCCATATCCCTGTTTTCTATCTTCAGGGATACAAAAGATAAGCCTGATGCTTAGAGTATGCTCAGGATGCATAGCTAACTTAATGCTTAGTATATCTGCATTTGTGTTATTGAACTGGTCATTGCACCTTTGACTTATATTGGCCTCTGAAATTAAGACAGTTTATAGAATCAGACTTTCACAATGTTAAAGTGAATGCTCTTGTAAGAGTGTTGATGTCAGAAACTGCAATGTGTATCATTACTTTCTAGCTTGTCTCTTTAATGATCTTTCAGGACAAATCTATGGTGCACATTATGAGTCACCCCATCATATTCAGATATTAGGATTGTATAACAGAACAGTCTGTCAACCATATCATCCTAGCCTGACAACTACTGGATCCCCTTGGAGTGACACCAGTACTTAAGCCAATTGTTGAAGTTGATAATACTTTTGTTTGTGTTGAGGTATCATCCTGGGTGAAGGTAGACTGGTGCTTAGGGCTATGGACATACTTGTCTGGGACACATAATCTGAGAGGTCAGTCATATCTCTCTTTATATAGTCCAGTGAGGTACAACTCAAGTCATTTACTCCAACATGGCGTATGACGAGGGGTACCTGTGGATGTTCTTACATTCACAGCTGCACTATTCTAACATATGAGATTCCCTGCATGGAAGCCCAATGTTCGGCCAGTCTATCAAAGACTCCTGTTGCTTTAAAGGTATGCTGAACATCACCCAAATGCTGCTTGCATAGCATAGGACATAAAGGTGACCTTCAGGCCAAAAACAGAACTTCTTCGCTGTCAATCCTAACATATGTTTTCACCATCGGTCTGTTTACCCATGTCCATTTTCTGCCAGTTGAAAGTATTTTCATTCTTCAATGACTACCTACGCCTGATTGCTGACTTCTTTACAGTTGCAGATAAGTGCCCAGTTGAGGATTTTGTTATTTCTTGATTTTTTGTTCTCCTTGAGGTTAATGTCAGCCAGGAAGGGTAAATGCCAGTGTGGAAGTCAGATTCCACATAAAGACTGCCATGATAAGTGTTTTTTTTTTTTGCCTAGGAGCTTCTCATGACCATATGTCTTGTCCTATATGTCAGGCATTCATCCTGAAAACCCTTCTCATTAGACTTCCTTCCCTTTCCTTGTATCTTGAGAACCAGCGTCTTAAGCTTCTCACTAAAGATACAATGGAAGGGATCTGCCGCCCCAAGGGTCAGCCATTAGGGAAGAAGAAGGTGAAAAGGTACAACCAGAATCTTACTTCTGCCAGGTGTTTCCTCCAAGGTTGTAACAAACCCAGAGGCTCCATAAACCCAGAGGCTCGCCCATCTGTGTGTTGGATTTCTCTGCCATGACCATGTTGGAGGCTGGTGAGGATCCATCTGGCAGCATGTATGAAGAGGCTTTGCAAGTGCCCATCTCAGATGTTCAAGGGAAATCACAGTTGATTTCCTCTGAGGGGCCTAGGGGAGTTCCTCAGTTTTTAGTTGGGAAAGAAGTTACTACTACTGTTCTTGCCTGTCATCCTGGGTCTGAGCCTTCTCAGTTTCATCCTGGGTCTGAGCCTTCTCAGTTTTTGGTGGGGATGTTACCTTAAAAAAGAAACAAAAAATTAAACATGTTTTTCTGCTCCTAGGGATCCACAAAGTGAGTGGCTATTTTCTCCTTTAATGTCTCCTCAAGGGGTTTCAGCTCCTACTCCTCCTTGGTCCTTTACTCCCCTTAAAAGGCTTAGAGAACAGGATTCTTCTGAGGATAAATTGGATTCAGATGAAGATTCCCTGACTTATTGTACTAAAATTCCTTGGGGAATTCCTAATATGGGTGAGAGGAGGATGAATCTATTAGTCCTGATGTTCCTTTTAAGGATATTTGCTTTGAGGACACCGTCACTAGGATGATGGATTTTTTTAAGTGGGATTGTGGTCAGGTCTCATCCATAAGAGGTACTATGAGTTGCTGCAGTTGGAATCTCTTTAAAACTGCGGCTATCCCTCCTGTTTTGGCTGCTTTGCTGGATGTTTTTTTCCAAGGCCTCTCATGCACCTGATTCTCTGCTCCCTGCTCCCTAGAAGCATGACAGGTTTTATAGGGTGTCTGAGGATTCTTATTTTTTATATAAATGTCCTGCTGCTGACCACTCTGTAGTGTCTGCAGCCTCTGATAAGCCATTTGAATTGCTTCCTTCACCCAAGTTATTGCCTTCTGACAAGAACAGCAGAACTATGGAAAGGTTGGGTAAGAAGGTTTACTCTTCTGCTACCGTAGCTTTTAGGGCTATTAATTATAAGACCCATATGTCTAGGTATGTGTTGGTTATTCTTTCTCAGGCCTGTCAACATATTTCTGATTTACGAGACTCTGAGGTTTAAACTTCTTTACTTTCCTTGCTAGGGACTTCCTCTCAAGCTATTCATCATTATATTATACGTAGTTATGATGCGGCAGATGCCTCTTCTAGGGCTGCTGTGCTTGGCTCAGTGATGAGGGGGTATTCTTGGCTTAGGCTTCAAGCTCTACCTGATGATATTAAAGCTAAATTGATGGATGCTTCTCTGGATTCTAAACTTTTGTTTGGGGGAAGTTGCTGCTTGTTTGTGTAAGTCCCTTCAGGATAAGGGTAAGGCCTTACAGGAACTTAAACATGTTTGTTTCTCCTCTGTCTAAATTTCAGAGAAACTACCCTGCTAAGCCTGCCTTTGTTAATAGGCAATCATGCCCATCTACTAAAGGTAAGAAGAGTGGCAAACAGGCTTGTCCTGCTACAGTGGCTCAGTTTTCCAGACAAACCAGGTGCTATATGACTATCCATCTCTTCCCAGCCACATTCCTCTTTCTCTTCACCTTTCTTTTTCTCTTCCTGTTTGGCTTCAGATCACTCTGGACTTTTTTTTTTTTAATTGAATTTTTTTTTATTGAGTATTTTTCATATATAGAATGCAAAATAGAAAGAGTAATAGGTCATAACACATGTGAAACAGTTGATGTTACATAGTGCTTAACATTTAGCAAGTTATTTAAACTAGGTATTACACATTTCTACTACAGAAGTGCAAACAAGCTAAGATTACACTTGGATTACTATGAAGCTATGCTATGTTATGTCATAATCAGAACATTGTTATATTATAACAGTTCACTAGTATATTTTGGTTAAAAGGAGAGTATAACTGGAGGCACAACACCAACCTACCTAACGTTAGCAGTCTACTCTACTATACTCTATATACATATGTACAAGAATGTTGCCTTAGTTAGTGGTGTTAGTACAAGAATGCCACCTTAGTTAATGGTGTTAGTACTCTCAACTCAGAGTTGTGTTTACTATTTATGTGTAATTAACATTGTTTGCAATTTATGATAAAATATCAATTAATGCTTTGCAGTAGTTCTGATAATATGTTTTGTTCTTTTGGCTTTTTGTATAAAGCTTCTTAGCCAAAATATGTTTTTTGGCCATGTTCTTATATTCTGACCAGGATAGTTTGGATCTGTCCAACCATTTTTATACTATATAAAATTTTAATAAGGTGCATAGTGTTATTGTTATGTGTTTGGAGAAACTATTATTCTTACTTTTGAATATATGTAGTATTACTGTCTCCCAGGACAAAGTGAATTTTGAATAACCTGATTTCTCTAAGAGAAGTCTTAGTGAGCAGCATAGTTTATAAACTGTTTTGCAGCTCCAGAATATGTGGAGGATGTCAGCCTCTTTATTGGGGCAAAAAGGACAATAGGGTGACTTAGATGGATTGAATTTGTTAAGGTGTACAGGTGTATGATATGCATTATTGAAGATTATGATCTGGGTATAAATTATTTTTTTATATTGTATCAGTTTCATAGTATTTCTAATAGCTAATTCCTTCTAATTGTCTGATATGATACTACCTTTTCCTTCCCAGAACTTTGAAAACAGTATTGTATTTTGATATTTAATTTTTACTATTAATTTATATGTATTTGAGATAATTTTCTTTTTGTATAAAAACAATTTTTGGATTTGTTGCACTAGTTTATCTTGCTCATTTACAATGATATATTTGGTTATAGTACTAACTAAGTATAAGATTTGTTTAATTATCACCTTATAATTATTGCTTGCTCTAATTAGGTTATTGATTTTTTTCCAATGAGAGGTTTTGTAGTTGGTAGAAGTTCCATACTGTATAGTTTTTTATTAATGGGTATTTATTCAGGTTTACCATAGAGGTTGCTAATTTTATATCAGGGTTGTTATGAATTGGTTGTAGAAGAATAATTGTGTCTTTTAGATTTATTGACATCAGTAATTTCTTGAAAATTTCAGATTTATTCATTAAAATTGGGTGAATGTAGTCTTAAGAGTTTCTTGATTAATGAAGAGAATCGTTTTGGGGTTAATTTTAGATGTCATGATGTTTTGGTGGAATAATTTAATCCATATTGGGCACCATTCATTACCTATTGGGTCATAGTTAGCTATTTAGATGATGCGACTAGCATTAATAATTTCGTAGTACAGTTGAAAATCAGGAAGGCTTAGACCTCCTTTTTCTTTTGGGGGTATTAATTTATTGTAGCTAATTCTTGTACTTTTTGGGTACCATATAAATTTTGCTAGTCGAACTTTTATCTTGTTGAAAAAGGTAACTGGAATTTTCATGAAAGTGGCATTCTAATGGTATAGGAGCTTAGGCAGTATGTTCATTTTGACAACTGAAGCTTTTGATAAGGTAGAGAGTTTAAGCTTTTCCACATTTGTTAATGCTACCTACTATATGTCCATGGAGGCAAGGGCTCACCCAAAAGATGCTTTATTCCAACAAAAAATTCACAACCTTCACCACAGCCAAATGTCAGGTGTGCACGGCATTTTATGTTGGCAAGACCTGTAGGAAGTTCAGGGAGAGAATTAATGAGCACATTTTAGACATTAAACATAAAAAAGTGACTAATTCTTTAGCTAGGCACATCATGGCATATGAAGATCATCATTTCAAGTTTTTTGTTGTACAACAACAGATTAAGGACCAAAATGGAAGGGTCTTAGATTGCCATCTTGATGTTTGTGAGTTAAAATGGCAACTAAGACTTCAGGCTTACATTTATCCTGGTTTGAACGAGTGTGTGTCGCTCAAACCCCTGTTGAAACTTAGGTTTTTAACATGTTGAGGCTGAAGCCTTTTTGTTTATTGGGTATGTTGCACATTTTTCATTTCCATTTTTAAATAATATGTAGTTTATATATAAATTAAATGTAGTATGGGTATAAAATTCAATTTTTACATTATTTTTTTCATATTTATTTATATTACATTTTAAATGAACCATCTTTTTTAATTTCAATTTTAATATGGCATGTACGTGTTTATTATTATTTCACTTTTATTTTAGAGTTTAACTTATTCATAAATTGATTAATTAGTTAATTATTTAATAAATGTATTAATTGAGATTGTTGTATTTATAGGCTGCCTTTTTCACCACACTCTGATGAAGTCATACAGATGAAACCTAGGTCAGCTGTGGTGAAGGTTGTGAATTTTTTGTTGGAATAAAGCATCTTTTGGGTGAGCCCTTGCCTCCGTGGACATTTTTTACAAGTTTCATTTTTGTTCTTTGGTTTGGAATGCTACCTACTATATTTGTCCAGGTTTTAGCTATGTTATTATTGAACATATCTGATTGTGTATGACTGAAAATTATACCTAAATAATTCAGAGTATATTGCACTTTAACATTAGTCTCCGGAAAATAAAATTTCTTATGTCCCAGGGGATTGATTGGAAATATAATTGACTTATTGGGATTGATTGCATAATTTGATACTAGAGAAAATGTATCAATGGACAATAAGATTTTATTTAACTCAGTGTTGCGATACTGGAAGTCGATAATGAGATTGTCTGCAAAAGCTGTGTATTTTATTTGAGTTTTAGATACTGAAATAAGGTGATGATATATTCTCTGAGTGATTAGCAGTAATAATGCTTCTATATAGAAATTGAACAGATTTGGTGAGAGTGGGCGTCCCTGTCTGGTGCCATTAATAATTTGTATTGAGGTAGATGTTTTCTTGTTTACATAAATAGTTGTAGTTGCTTTACTGTATAGTGTTTTGATCATTTTTATGTATTCTTTTGGGAAACCAAATTGAAAAAGTATAAAGAGGAGGAATTTTTGATTGACTCTATCAAATGCTTTTGTTGGATCCACTGATAAAGTGTATTTTGGGGATTTGTCCCTGGCACATAGGTGGGATAGGGCATCTATGGTTAGTGTGTTGTCCCATGCTTGTTTTTGACGCATAAAACCTAGCTGTTCAGGTGCAATTATTACTGGAGCTACTTTCTTTATCCTGTGTGCTAAAATTGTTGAAAATATATTTAAGTCTATATTTATCAGAGCTATGGGTCTATAGTTGTTAGTATTTGTGGAGTCTTTATTTGGTTTTGGGATAAGTATTGTTTTAGAGTTGTTCAGACAAAGGGCTGATATTCCAAATTCTATTACAAAGTTGTATAGTTTAAAAAGTATTGGTGTTAATTGTTGCTTAAAATGTTTATAGAATTCTGTCACTTACACATCAGGGCCAGGAGCTTTCCCAGGTTTTAGCCCCTCAATAGCCTTTTTTACTTCCTGTTCTGTTAATGGACTTTTGAGACTATTAGATTGTGATTCATTAATCTGAGGGAATTCTAAGTTATCCCCAAAAGTTTGGAACATGTTATCATGTATATGATCATGTGGACCGTAAATGGTTTGGAATATTTCTTCAAAATCCCCTATTATTTCATTATCTGAGCTATAGGTTTTGTCTTTATATTTTATTTCTTTTATTTTACATGTAGGGTTCCTGACATTTATAAGTCTCGCTAATATTTTGGAAGGGGTATGAGCCCATTCCACATATTTGTGTAGCAATCTTAGTTCTGAAAATGTATATTGTTGTGTTATGATCTTGTTTAATTGTTTTTGTGTACTTGTCATTTGTTTCTCAAGAATAGCAGTGTTATTTCTTCGTAATTCTAGCTCACTTTGTTTTAGTTTACCTTCTAGGTTACTTATATGTTCCCTTTTTTGCTTTTTGTAAAATGATGTTTTTTGAATAAGGGCACCCCTCACCATGGCCCATTGAATATCCAGAGGAGTATCATTTTTTTGCAAGGTTTTCATATCATTGAATTAGAGAGTTTATAATTTCTTGCTTCACTTCTTTAATTTTCAGCAGGTTTGAGTTTAAAGTCCAGTTTGAAGTATTCAGGATGTTATTTTCAGTTTTAGTTTGTGTTATTGTTATGTTTATTTTTGAGTGAGCTGACAATGTCCTAGGTTCTGAGTTATACTGTACTTCATACATAGCAATGCTTTGAGAAATTAGGAAGATGTTGACCAGGTCTTATGGTATGGGGAGAAGTATGTGTATCTGTTATTAAGACTGTTTGTGTTGTTAAGTTCTAAGGGATCTATAAGGTTGAAGTCTTCAATTAATTCTGACAGAAAAGTTGTGGTTTGAGGCGATTGAGTATTATTTTTATTTGATCTATCTTTGGATGGATTTATTGTTATGTTCCAATCTCCACCAATTATAAACAAATGGTCTGGGTGCTTTAGTAATAAGTTATATATTTCAATTTGAAAATCCAGCTGATAGTTGCAAGGACTATATACATTACAGAGTAATATAGGTTTTTTTGTATTCTGGATGCGAGCAAGTGAAATAACATCATCTACCTTTTGTATCAATACTATGTTTATTGATGTTTCCTTTAAAAGATTTTTTAACTATTATAGCTGTCCCTCTTGATGAGGTGCTGTCCCCTGCTGCTATTATTTGTTGAATCCATTTAGTGTTTTTTTCTGTGTCCTTGTCCCATTGTTCCATAGTCATATGAGTTTCCTGCAAGAAGGTTATATTTGACTTCAATTTATGTATGAGGTGCATAATTAGCCTTTTCTTTTTAATGTCTTGTAAGCCATTTATATTCCATGAGGCTATGTTAATCATCTTAGTTGATAATTAATTTGAAAGCCCTTTAACTGAGTTATCTGTGAGTGCTATAAGGGGGAGTCATTGGCAAAGCACTGTGAATAGTGATTGATGTGTGTTGAGAAATAATAACATGAGAAGAGTTGGTGACATAACGCTTTTTCAGAAATTCCCTAGTGCCTAACCACTTCCCAGTACCCTCTGAAAGAGAAGGATTAAACCAGTAGACAAGTAATATATACATCTTCCTAACATTGAAACAACTAAAAATATATACAGTTTTAACTATCTTACAATAATTATTATGCATTCCAAAGAATATCATGACATTGCTAGGGTAACCGCCACCCAGCCAGCAACTTAAGTTGTGAGTAACAGGTGTTGCTAACCCAATTAGGCATTGGGGTACCTTATAACTTGCAATGATCATATTTCAGTATAATATAAAACCTTGTACTAGGTTCTAAGTGAATAGTTGTGTTCTTTTATTTCTTTTATTTTATTTTTATTTTACATTTGTTTTAAACTTTTTTGTTTTGTTTTCTTTCTGTACCACAGTCGGTGGTTTTGGGTCAGTGTTGTTATCCATTTTCAGTGGAGGCCCGGGGAGAAAAGCTCCACAGTAAGTAAAATTTTACACAGTATATTGAAATACAGTATACAGAGAATTTTCAAACAATATGTTAAAATACAGTATACAGCAGAAGATATAACAAGACATATATATATATATATATATATATATATATATATATATATATATATATATATATATATATATATACAGGAAAAAATAGTTATGCATGGTTAATAACAGAATAAGTATACAAATTCAGTCATCAGTAGGAGAAGACCTAGACTGCAATATATATTACAGTAGGTATATTAGGAAGTGAGGTATATAAGTGGAATAATTTGAGGACTTATGTAATACATGGGCATAGCCACTTATTCTTTAAGTGTGTTCTAAGTGAGTTTTTAAAGCGAGAAGAGGTAAGGGCAGAAATCATAGCAGCAAGGGATTATTCCAGGTTCTAGCTATGGAGTGGGTGAACAGTGCTTTTCCTGCAGTATTGTTAGTCCTAGAAATACAGAGGAGGGGTTTGTCGGAAGATCGGAGAGGACAATTTGTATTATATTGGGTGAGAAGTTGGCCTAGTGCAGGTTTTTTTTTCTGGATGTGTTACCACATTGTAGGCAATGACTAATTGGTGATAGGTTAGTAGCTGAGGAAGTTCCAGCCATTGCAGTTCCCTTAGAGCCTGGCAATGGTGGGTTCTAAAAGTGGAGTTGTTTGCAAACTTGGCAATTTTATTATAACATGATTCGAGTCTGGCAAGGTCAAGTTTTCTAAGCTGGGTAAGAACTGGAGCAGCATACATTAGGGTAGACAAAATGTGAGTTTGTGCTAGGGTAATCCGTGCTTGTTTTGAGAGGGATTTCCTGTGCCTATATAGTATTCCCATTTTTTAATGGACTTTTTTGATAGTTTGTGAAATGTGGATATCGAAGTGTAGATTTTTATCAATTTCAGTGCCTAGGAGTTTGGTATGGTCAGAGAGAGAGATAATAGTGCCATTTTTGCAGGAGATAATGAAGGATAGAGGGGTGAAAATAGTTTTGTTGAGGGTGAAAAGTAGTAATTTGGTTTTATTAGGGTTTAGGATAAGTTGGATCTTTGTGATCCAACTTTCCACAGAGCTAAAGGATTCCTGGGTAAGTTGTTGTAGAGTGGGAAGTGATAGAGCTGAACAGATAAGAGATGAATCATCACTGTATTGTATAAGTGAAGCATGCTATGTGGTGGTATGGAGATTATTGGCAAATATAGAGAAAAGAAGTGGGCCTAATATGGAGCCTTGTGGTACACCTATGGTAGTTGGGAGTAAGGGGGATAGTACACTTTGCCATTGGATAGATTGTTGCCTATTTAACAGATAGCTTTTAAACCAGGCTATAGTGGAAGGGACAAAGGATAGGGATGTCAGGGTGTCTAGTAGTAAGGAATGCGAAACCATGTTAAATGCTTTGGAGACATCTAGAAATATTGCAGATACAAAGTTATTATTATTTCTATGTTGGTTGATCAGATTGGTGAAAGAGATCAGATCGGTGGTTGTGCTATGGTGTTGTCGGAGGCCATGCTGTGTGGGGGAGAAGAGATGGTGTGAGTTTAGGAATTGTGTTACCTGAAAATGTATACATTTCTCTAGTATTTTAGATAAGGGGGATAGAATGCCAATGAGGTGATAATTTGAGTATTCATAAGAGTTTCTGCCTTTATGTAGTGGAATAATGTATGATACCTTCCATAGCTGTGGGACATATGCTTCTTGTATGGAGTGATTGATAAGAATAGAAATAGGGTAGGATAAGGATTCAGCAGCTAATTTTAGGAAGTTGGCTGGTAGACTGTCAGTGGCAAGGGTGGTAGGTTTCAGTATTAGGAGTTTTTTGTTAAGTGTTGAGGTGGGAATGGGTGAGATCGTAAAGAATGGGATGTTGTCACAGCATTTGGTTGGGTTATATGTAGGGCTGTTTTTGGATAGTTGGGAGGATAGTGTTAAGATGGATTCTGTGAAGTGGTGATTGAATTGGGAGGCAATGTCATTGTTATCATTCATGGAGTTAGGAGTGGGAGTGGTAGTTTTGTCTGGTTTTAGGAGAGAGTTAATGGCATGCCAAAACTTTTGGGAATCTTCTGAATGTTTGTTTTGGATATTGAGGAAGTAATTTTGTCTATCGAGTTTAGTTTGTCTCTTGGCCTGATTTCTAAGTTGTAGGTAACATTGTTTGGCTAGGCTAATATTATCGTTCTTCCAAATTTTCTAAGCCTTATCCCTTGACTTTAGAAGGGCACTAGTTTCCCTAGTTAGCCATGGTGCATAGTTTGCCTTGGCTCTTATTTTCCTAATTGGTGTGAGTCTTTCAAGGATATTGATGAGAATATTGTTGAAGTAGTCAATGGCTTGATCCAGATTTAGGGTTTGTAGTGGTTTCCAGTCAATATGTCTTAGAATACTGTTTAGTTCTTGTATATTTAATTTACGATCATCTCTGAGTTGTCTGAAAACAATGGGTTTGGCTATGTTGGTACGTTTTAGTAGGAGGAAGATGGGGAGATGGTCACTAAGACCATCAGGAAGGCATCCTGTCTGATAGTTTTGTTTGGGACAGTTAACTAGTGTCTAATCTAGAATAGACTATGGGGGGGGGGGTTGTCGATTCTAGTGGGTTCTTGGATAAGTTGGGTAAAACTGTAAAGATTAATATGATTAGTGGGGTTGTTAGAGGTACAGGCTAACCAATCAGAATTCAGGTCTTTTGAGTAGCTAGAAATTATAGGAATTAGAGGAAGTCTTAGTATAACAATGAACTCAGTTACTATAGAAAGTAATAGACGATATGGTATGAACATATGTTATATACTACCATTCTTATAATTCAGCCTATACAAGCAGATAAAATATAACACCACTTTGTGCTTCATATTAAAATGCAACTAGTACATCATATTATTTCGTGACCATCTATAATACTCCAACTGCTATTAAGCCAGTATGAGAGAAAAACAAAACAAAAAAAAACTGTTGAATGGATATAAAGTCAGCTTTATTTACAAGAGTATGGTGGCAGTGTTCCAATGTTGTATTGCTTCTTCTCTTCATGAGCATTCTCATTCTGCAGAGACCACTTTAACCTTAGTTTTTTCTTACTATTCTTGTTTAAATCTTGCTTTCTTTCTTCCCATCATCTAGACTGTTACTTATTAAGTATAGAAAAACCTACTGCTAGTTGTTTATGTAAAAGTTTGCAGTATCTGTGAGATTTTGTCATTCTGCTTGAACTATTGGCTCCCTTGGTGTATTCACAAAGTTTTTTTGCATCTATTTGGGACTTCTTGGCTGCCATAGACTTGGTTTGGCTCTGACATCACTGCATGAGTTAGTTAACATTTGAGACGTGAGGTGAAAGTTCACAGGACTACTGATGTGACTCGGCTTCCTGGAAAAATGGCTTTAGAATGTTGCAATGGAAAGGAAAGCTTATGGAGACTTTTTCTTGTAACATAAAGGTAAGAAAACTTCAGAAACTTCAAAATAATGCATAAAAATACTAATGATGCCTGTATTAAGTCAGATTTAGGTCATTTTACATTTTAGCTACATTTTAAATGCTGATAGAGGGAGTAAAATTATTACTTACATTTTGCTGTCTCATTGAATGCTTTTAGGAAAGCTGAATTTGCTTCATCTTTACAATTTGCTTGGTATATGGACCCCTTGTATTGGAATTGTAAGGAAGCAGGATACTTCATTTGAAATATTATTTTGTTTTTTATTAAGTATGCACAAAAAGGTGACAGCATCTGTCTCTGTTGCTTGATAGCTAAGGGTAAGTTCTGTGCAATTGTTATTTTATTTCCTTTCCAAATAATTTGTTTTTTAGTTTTACCAGCTTGTATAATCATATTAGCATGAGTAACATTTAGTATTCTCACATAGATTGCCTTGGGGCATCAAGAGTTTGCGATTTTCGTAAGGCTCTGAGGAATCTATTGTAATAGTTTGTACTGCAGCATTGCTATCTAAGAGTAGCTCAGTGATTTATTTAATTGCAGTATGTAAAGAAGCTTGTTCATAGGTTTCAGGGATACTTCTAATGAGCACATTATTTCTTCTTGATCTGGCTTCTAAGTCTATTATTTTTTGTTGGATTTCAGACACTGTTTTTTTCTGTTGAATTAGTTCTTCTCCAGATGTCTTCTATTTTATTTTCATTCTCTACAACTTCCTCCTCATTTTTCTCCAGTCTAGTTAGAATTTGATCTATATTTCTTCCAAAATCATTTGGTTTTGCAGAAAAGGAGTGTATTTCTTCTTGTAAGGGAGTTAGAGCTGCCTTGATTTCTTCCATAAAGAGAGGTTGCTCTGTCTTTGCTTTGGCAGCCTGTTTTTGTAAGTCTGTTTCCTGTTTTACAGTTTTTTTGTCTCTTTGTACAAACTTCTTTCTCCAGTGAGATTATTTGTGAAAACCTTGTTTTTGATGATTGAGCTTCCATTGAGTCCATGCTTCAATATTTATTGAAAGTTTTTATTTCTTTATGTAGCTTCCTGTAGTTTATTGTTGAGGCCTGAACTGCTTGCAGATATTCCCCACTCGGCATATGATGATCTTGCAGATAAGTATATAAATTATGTATATTTTTACAAATCTGCTAAAAGGATGCTTTAGTATCTAGTATATTTCAGTATTCTTTGTTTTTTGATGATTTAGCAGAAGTGGTGAAGCCCTGATTGGGTTAGATTGTAGATTTTTGTCAGGAGCTGACTGAGAAGTCTGCTTCCTAGCTGGTGGCCATCTTGGAATCTGATCACTCAGGATTCTTGGGTTTTGTCGATCATTCATCGGGGATACTTCATGGTGTGGAAATCCCATCCTCCTTTTATGGGCATTCCTCAGCCTGCTCGGTAACAACTTCCCTTTTTCCCAGAGATTCTTCAAAATCTCTTGACTGAAGGTACTATTCAAGATGTGCTTGTGTCCCAAAGGGGAAAAGGGTTTTACTCCAGACTGTTTCTAGTGCTACAAAAGACAGCACTTGGAGACCTAATCTACACCTCTCTCATCTAAACACTTTTTAAAAGTGTCTTTCTTTTGGATGTTGGATGTATTGGATGTTGTCCCTCCAGATTCTGTTTCCTCTCTTGCTCCCTCATGCCTATATGGTGTCTCTGGATCTCAAGCATACTTATCTCCATATTCCAATCTATCCCCTTTTCATGAAGTTTTTGCATTTCACTGTTACTTCCTGGTATTTTCAATTCTCTGCTTTGCCCTTTGGCCATTCTACTGCCACAAGGGTGTTCACCTAATGCCTTGCTCCTGTGATTGATTTTTACAGGCTTCAAGGGATCCAAATATTTCTTTACTTAGACAACCTATTGATTCAGGTGTCTTCTCCAGAAATCCTTTTGCAAAACATCATTCTGCCATTTCCCTTCTTCAGAGCCTGGGGTTCACTATAAGTTTCAAAAAGTCTTCTCTAACTCCTTCTCAGGATCATAGTTTTCTTGGTTGCAGAATTCAGACAGTGTCAATGCTTGCATCCCTGCCACCTTCAAAGACCTTAATTCTTTTTTCTTTCTTTCACACTCTTTCTTCTGGCTTCCATTACTGCCAGAGAGTTTCTAAGAGATCTGGCTTTCATGGCATCCACTATTCCGATGCTCTCCCTGTTCAAATTTAAAATGAGTTTCAGTGGTTTCTGCAGTCAGTGTGGCTTCAGCATGCACATCCTCTAGATTTTGTAGAGCCTGTTCTTCCTTGTCTCAGACAGTAACTTCATTGGTGGGCTCAGCAGTTATCTCTGAATTCAGGGATCTCTTTTCATCCCCCCTCTTCCCCTCTCAGGAATTGTTCAGAGATGCTTCATACATGGGATGGGGGCAACATTTTGGATCCTTAAAAGTACAGTGGGTTTGGTCACCACGTCAGCAGAAGGAGTACATCAATGTCAAAGATATGACAGCTCTTCTGCTGGCTCTTCAGGTGTCTGCAACCATATATATATATATATATATATATATATATATATATATATATGTGTGTGTGTGTGTGTGTGTGTGTGTGTGTGTGTGTGTGTCTGTAAAGCAATACATTCCCGTCGCAAACGCACTTACATATGCTTACTGGTGTTTTTATATGCTTGACCTGCTTACTAGTGCCTTATTCATTATGACACTGACACTTAACTCCAGTTAACTTTTAATTGATAATTTGCAGGTTATACAGCAGACAGATGTCGCAATATGTCCATGTATGGATTAACGATGATATATGGTATGTGATACAGTGGGATTCGGTACGGGAATGTCTGTTCGTTAGGGGGTTGCTCTAACCAATACACTATTGCTGTGCTGCTTCATTTGCATATATACCCATATACCCATGGCTCCTGGTTTCCCAAACACACACCCCAATGCCTCCCTAACACTGCTGTCATCCATTCTCCATTCGGATTTGCAGTTTATCCACACCACTACTCATTGGCCACTCTATACTCCTATAGACCCATCCCATTGGTTGACTCACTCAATGTATCCTCAGAACTCCCAAACGTTTAGTCCACAAACATTGGTGATGTGAGCGACCAAAAGAATACTATTTGCAATTTTTGGGTTGTCCCACATGGGCTACGCATGTGTTTATGTCAAGATGAGACTCTATACTTCATTACATCCTTACTCCCATTAACATGACACTGCAATAAATTAATATGTATGACTATGTGGTAACGCACATGTTACACATGAGAGCCTAATTATATACGTGTTCCAAGAATTTTTTTACAAATTGACCAGTTTAGTAATTGGCGTTGTCGTAGCAGGTAGATCACAGGAATGATTCCATGTGTGGGGAAGTCCTCACATTTGATTATTTACAGCACATCACTGACTTCGGACATTGTACACACTTCTGCATTTTAGCAGTTTTGTCCCATTCCCTCTTCTGCACAACCTATTATTCTATCTACTGTCGAGGTTTGTAAGGGCACATTCATGTTATTTATGTCGGCAAATGGAATGAATGTGTTACAGAGAATGTGCTTCAACATATTGATGTCTGCATGTGTGTATGCATATATACCTATAACGAACTGGCTGACCTCCACGGGGCGGTCCAATTAGAACCAGCCCATCCAACCCTGGCAGGCCTGGCTCCATGATTTCATACCCATAGTTCCTCCACCCCACCCGTGTTCAAAATACATGCATACCATCCATTGTCCATTTGTTATCGCAGCCATGACACACCTCCACACATTGCCCTCTCCAGAGCGTTAGGGGCCCTACACGTATGTTGTCCCAACCGATGTATTCTCAGCCTCTTCTACCATTTAGTCCTTGAACATACCTGCCCTTGCTTGTGTAATGGTCGGAAGGCCGAATGGTCTATCAGTTTTTGGGTAGTCCCACCAGGGACTACCCTCTGTGTGTAAAGTAGACTTAGCAAATCAGCAATGTTACTCCCACTGGTAATATCTTGCCTGTGGTGTGAGTAGCAGTGCTTTGCTCACCCCTGCCCAGCTGGATATGACATACGCTGACAGCGCTATATAATACTGGGGTTGCTGTTGATTCCCTTCTCATTCCTTTTGTATGCATTATTGTTATGTCGTTCTTTCTTCATATATATATATATATATATGTATATATATATATATATATATATATATATATATATATATATATATATATATATATATATATATATATATATATATATATATATATATATATATATATATATATATATATATATATATATATATATATATATATATATATATATATACATATATATATATATATATATATATATATATATATATATATATATATATATATATATATATATATATATATATATATATATATATATATATATATATATATATATATATATATATATATACATATATATATATATATATATATATATATATATATATATATATATATATATATATATATATATATATATATATATATATATATATATATATATATATATATATATATATATACACACACACACACACACACACACACATATATATATATATATATATATATATATATATATATATATATATATATATATATATATATATATATATATATATATATATATATATATATATATATATATATATATGTATATATATATATATATATATATATATATATATATATATATATGTATATATATATATATATATATATATTATATCTATATATACTTATATACATTTCCTATGCTGGCCACTGCTTAGACCCACGCAAGTGCACTCAGACTTGCTTACTGGTACTTATATGTGTTTACTGCTGCTTATTTGTGCTTACATCTGCTTACTAGTACCTTATTCATTATGACAGTGCCACTTTGCTTGAATTATATTTAAGTTGAATATCTCATGTGATACTTTTATGTCAGTTTTACGGCAAAACGACATTCATTTCACATGGAAAATGATATGTGCTATTGTTGGGCTCGAACCGTGACTGCCTATTTGATAGTGCCCCCTTTACTTGTTATGTCAGTTT